>NW_022103968.1:8839691-8847101 GCF_000313985.2 Echinops telfairi
AGTGGTTCAAACCGTGGGCTCAGGCGACCCTCCAGGTGTACAGTGGTTCAAACCGTGGGCTCAGGCGACCCTCCAGGTGTACAGTGGTTCAAACCATGGGCTCAGGCAACCCTCCAGGTGTACAGTGGTTCAAACCATGGGCTCAGGCGACCCTCCAGGTGTACAGTGGTTCAAACCATGGGCTCAGGCGACCCTCCAGGTGTACAGTGGTTCAAACAATGGGCTCGAGCACCTGGGAAGGTCATGAGGATGCCCCAACTGAGCAACGCTTTGGTCCGTTGTCCACGGGGGTCACCACGAGAGAGAGTGGACGAACACAGCAGCCAACAGCAACAATAGTGCGTGTATACCGGAGGGCTTTAAGAAGTTTATGGAAGAAACCAAAAGAAAAAAAGAACAAAAAGATCATGGAATTTCCCCATGAACTTAAAAAAAAATTTATTTGGACCGAGTCCACATATCATACAATTCCATAGTTGCATCACATCAAGAAGAGTTGCACAATCATCACCCAGTCCACTTGAGAACATTTTCTTCTTTCTGTGCTCATGGTTATTGGCTCCCCCACCCCAGCCTCCCCTGCCACACCCTCAAGAAATCATTAATCCAGTGCTGTATCTACAGATTTACCCATCTTGGATTTCATATACCAAAAAAAACACACAAAGGCAAAAAAGCTAACAACTATGACAATAACAAAATAGAAAAAAACCTTAGTTGAAAGGAGAGCAGAAACTATTAAAAACGAACAGTTTTAAAATGAATCCAAAGGGAGATCAAATGATAAAGTGTTACATTTTCACCTTCCTACACTTGCCATCATCCCCTCCCAATGCGCTCTGCCGAAGAGCAAGGCTATTCACGTCCCTGGTCTGTGGTCAGAGAGGATTCATCAGGGGCTTAACTTCTGGGTGTCCCCCCCCCAACCCCATGTTTTAAAAATCAAAACAATTTTAAGTGAGTCAAAAGGGAGATCAAAGAAAACATTATACTTTAACCTAACTATATATATTATCATCATCTCTACAAAGCTCTCTGTCTGGTAATAAGGCTATTCAAATTCCTGGACTCTGGTCAGAGGGGATTCACCAGAGACTTAATCCATGTGTGGACCCAACAAATGGACTTTGGGCTTCCACGGTCACCCATAGCTTTCTGCAAACTGGGTGTTGGCACAATTTAAGTTCTCCTATCATTTCCTACCTTGGGTTTGGGTTATATGAGTTACATCCCCATGAAATTAAAAAAAAAATTGAGGGCTCATACAGCTCTTGTAACAGTCCACACATCAATTGTATCAGGCACATTTTTACATCTGTTGCCATCATTATTTTCTAGACATTTTCTATTGAGCCCTTGGTGTCAGCTCCTCTTCTCTCACCTCCCTCCACCACCCCTCTCATGGCCCCTTGATAAATGATACATTATTATTATTTTCATATCTTACACCGATATGACTCTCATCCCCCATGGTTTCTGTTGTTCATCTCCCTGGGGGTGTGTGTGTGGTTATGTGTTGATCGTTGTGATCAGTTCCCCCTTCCTTCCCTCTTTTCCCCACATCCCCCCTGCCCTCCTGGTATCATTACTCCCATTCCTGTTCCTGGATTCCAGGTGTCGTGAGCTCTTATGTCTTATCTGTACTTGTGCACATGCTCCGGTGTGACCAGCAGTGAAAGGCAGCACTGGGGTCATGATAGTGGGGGGTGAGGAAGCCTCAAGGAACCAGAGGAGTATTGTGTGTTTCATTGGTGCTTTACTGCACCCTGGTTGACTCATCCCTTGCCTGTTACCCCTCTGTGAGGGGAGGTCCCATTGTCTACAGATGGGCTTTGGGTTTCTGCTCCAACCCCCCTCATTCTCAACAATATGGTTTGTTTGTTTGGGGTCTTCTGATGCCTGTTATCTGGTCCCGGCGACACCTCGTGATCACACAGGTTGGTGTGTTTCTTCCCTGTGGGCTTGGTGCTTCTCTGCTAGATGGCTGCTTGTTTAGCTTCAAGGTTTTAAGACCCCCGACGCTATACCTTTTGATAGCTGGGCACCATCCACTTTCTTCACCACATTTGCTTATCTACCCATTTTGTCTTCAGCGATTGTGCCAGGAGGGTGCGCATCACAGAATGCCAGGTTGTTTGAATAAGGTGTTTTTGCGTTGAGGGAGGGCTTGAACGGAGGCCTGACGCCCATCCACAAGCTCAACGTATTACCATATAAGTTTATGTACACGGGCCAATACCTCTATTTTTATGAATTAATAGAGTAACATATATACACACCTATGCTGATACCTCTATCCATATCTTTTCTTCCTAGATTATTCTGTTTTCTTTCACCTTCCTCCTGCCCCACCATCATGCTCGCCCTACTTCCGCCTCTCAGTACTTCCTCTCAGCTAGGTTGCTGTTGCTCCAACACCCCTAGGTCTCGACGTCCTTGTTGTTGCTGATTTTAATTCCCTAGTTGTCTGTCTATGGTGTTGTTTGCTCAACAATATGGAACACTTCATGAATTTGTATGTCATCCTTGCACAGGGGCCATGCTAATCTTCTCTGTGTCGTTCCAATTTTAGTATATGTGCTGCCGAAGCAAGCACTCCCCATGACGTTTTTTGATACCTGCTCATACATATGGCTTCTATAATTTCATTTTAAGAAGGAATCCCTTTTAAAAGAGAGAAGTTTAAAACCATTGTTACATTGAAAAGGTTATCTGGTTGTTTACCCACCCGTGTATTTATCCCCTTATCCACCTACCCACCCATGCATCTACCTACCTACTTAACTATCCTTCCTTCCTTCCATCCATTTATCCATCCTTCCATCCATCTACCAACCTAGTCCCCCAGCTATTAGTCCACTCACCCACCCATTCACCCATCTACCCACCTATCCACCTTCCCATCCACGTCCACAGCACTTACTGGACTCTGTGCTAAGGGCAGTACAAGTATAAGCCAATCCACACAGCCACCCACCACGAGCAAACTGAGGCATGGAGAAGCCAGTGAGCTGGGACTCCTGCGTAGTCTGACAGGCTGTAGGCTGCACTCCCGCTCCCGGGGTTTGCAGCTTCTCCCAGGACAGAGGCTCTCTTCCAGGAGGCTCCCTCTGCAGATACCAAAAGCCTGGGGCCATGCACCTAGTGCCTGGGACAATGCTTCACCGCTCACTACTCAACCTCCTGGTGGCTCCACATGTGTTCTACACTGTCCATTCAAGACCCACACCTGTGACGCCTAGTGACCTAGGCGTCAGATGACAGGGACTTGACTTGCTGTGGCAGTCGACACTGTGGCTGCCAGTGAGGGTCACAGGGCAGGAGTCAGACCCACAGCAGTTGTAGGCACCAGGCATCAGGCACCCGACACCAGGCAAGCAGCTGTTAGCTGGTAATGAACGTGGCCCATTGTGGACCGTGGGCAATCAGAACCAGATGTGGAGTGGCTCTTAGAAGCAGAGGGTGGGCTTTCTATTGCCCGTCCTCTGGGACAAGAGCAGCCAGCCACAGCTAGGCTTCGTCTTCAACACAAGAAGGCTCTGCTTCCACGAACTGATACTTGCGCTGAGCAGCTCTTAGAAATAAGAGATGATTTACTGGCTGTGAAGCCGTCAGTTGTGGTCATAAGCTGTCTCGGATTTTATGAACAATTAGAATAGATTTTATGAATATAATAAACCAGAGAGAAGGTAGAGAATCAATAAATGTCTCCACAGTTTTTTCTATCGACGGGACCTCTTATATTGCTATAGTCAGCTGCCTTACAAGGGAGGAAAGGGATCCCTTTAAAAGTCGGGAGAAGCGGGTTTCAGCGGCGGCGTTTCCGAAGGCGCAGAGCAATGGTCCGTGCCAGAAAGTGACGTCACCTCTCAGGGTCTCCGGGCCTGGATCTGGTGGAGGTGAGCAGAGCGCTGTTGTTCTCTGTGGCGCTGAGAGAGCTTGCAGTGACAGACCAGGGGAATTCGGGGATGGAGGATTTCAGGAGTGGGTAGAACTGCCCCCGTGGGTTTCAGGGACTGCAATTCTTTATGGGAATAGAAAAGTCCATTTTTTCCCTGCAGGTCTGCTGGTGGTTTTGAACTGCTATCCTTGTGGTCAGCAAGTCCACACATAACCCGCTACGTCCCCAGGGCTCCTGGAGCTCAGTAGTCCAGCCAGGAGTTCTGAGAATCCTGAATTAAAACCTGGCGATCCGGGTTATTAGGAAGGTCTGTTTGTCAAGGTGGAAGTACAGACCAGATTTTATGTAACAGCCTGTCAATGTAATTGATCTTTTGCATACTTCCTTATGGTAATGCTTCTCCTGCTTGGGAGTCTACAAATATCAGAGGCAGTCAGCACTCTGGTCTCAAAGGGCTCTGAAGAACACAGTTCTCTGAAAGCAGGGCTAGTCAGCCTACATAAAGAAGCACACTTTAGGTAGTGTTCTACATAAACACTATGTAGGTCCTCTCAAGAGCGAGGGGGGGATGCAAAAGGGAAGTGAATTGAGCCCATGTTTTAATCTTCCCCCATCTACCTCTCTCTTTATCCATCTATCTACGTACTTACAAGCTGCCTTTCTTTATATTTATTTATAGCCCTCTCATTGATGTATCTGTCATTGACTATCTGATAGCTTTCCTTCTGGGAACTTCTCTTCCTTGAAGTCTTTTTTTTTTCTTTCTGCAATCTATACTCTCTCCTTATCGTGTCACCTTATCTATTTCCTTCGGGACATTTGTTCTTGGGAATTGTTTGTTAACATTGGGCGAGCTGGCAGAAGCCGCTAGCCATGCTGATGAAACGTTTTTTTGTTGTTGGTTTTATTCTTCCCAAGGCTTTATTGTGTTTTAGGTGAAAGCGGACACATCAAATTAGTTTCCCTGGCCGCAAGCTTTAGCCCATGCTGGTGAGTGGGTAGGATTACTGTATTTCTGAACTCGGTGTCTGAACTATGCCCAATTAGCAGGCAGCTGTGGACCCTCTCCCGTCTCTCTTGCGGGCACAAGGCTTGCCTCCCACTTGCTCCTTGGCTCTGTCTTATCACGCACAGCCTCCCTCTCCGTTCCACTCCTTGCGACCCCAGAAGCAACAAGGGGAACTGTGTTTCTGCCGACAGCCTGCCGGCTCGTGCAGCTTGGGTGGAGTTCCTTGTGCGGCGGTGTCTCAGAGCTCAGAGGGATCCAGTCCTTGCTGGCTCCAAAGGCGACGGGGGTGCGCAGCCAGCGGAACACGCTGCACTGGGAAGTGGCCTTCTGGTACTATGGCGCGCCCCGGCAATCTTATCTCATTCTCAAGTTGGAGCAAAACCCAAAGAGACTGGCTGGCTTTTAGTCAAACCAGTGACCATTATGCAATGCTCAGGTGACCCGACCCGGATCTTTCCTTCCCTGAAGTATGCGATAGATAGCTCCGTTTCCAAAACGGGATCCAGGCGAGCAATTTCCAGTTCTTTCCTGATACCGAAAAGCATCGACCAATCTGCAAGCTCAAGGTTCACGTGGCACCTTTTCCCCATTGATGTGCGTGCGTGTGGGTGCTGTGTATGTGGGCAGGGGTGTCTCCTATCATTTTCTTTCCTTGAAATGACTTTTCTTTTTTAATCATCTTATTGAGGACTCTTGCAGCTCTTATCACCATCCATCCATCCATCCATCCATTTTGTCTATCACATTTGTACCTATGTTGCCTTAATCATTCTCAAAACAGTTTTCTTTCTGCTGGGGCCCTTGGATCAGCTCCTCATAGAAACGACATGATATCCTGGAGTTGGCCCATGTCTCGCTGGGCTAGGTCAGGGTGCTGAGATGTGGAGGAGTGACCAGTCCCTGGAGAAAGGCACCGGGCGTGGCCAAGCAGTGGACCAGGAGAAATGAGGAGGACCCGCGATGGTGTGTGAGTTGACGCAAGGGCTGCCACCAAGGGCTGCCACCGCGTGCTCAAACATCACAACTGGGAGCGAGGGAGGCGCAGGATCGGGCAGTGTTTTGATCTGTGGTGCGTCAGGTCCCCATGCGTGGGGCCCTCGACGGCGCCGAGACCGTGTGCAAAGTGACCAGCACGACTCTCAAAGACACGTTTACTGCATCCTGGCGTGTGGGACGGAGGCCATCCAGCCCCTCCCCCTTCGCCAGCCAAGTAATTGCTACCACATTTCACTGTGTGCGCGGTGCCATTTCCCCGCGATTGTGGTTTGCTCAGGAGAAAGCCGGAGCCGCCGAACTCCTGGTTTCTATGAGACGTGCACACATGTCCCTGAAACCTGAGAGCGTGCCTCTCACAATGGTATTCTTTCAGAGAGCCGGGTGCTTGGACGCTCCTTGGAAGGGTTCTGCAAAGGCTTTGGCAGTGTTGAAACGTTTTCTTTTGAGGGATGAGGGTACGGATGGAGGAAGGAGAGAAGGGGGTGGAGTGGTGGGGTTTTTTTTGGTCTTTGGTCAGGAATCTGGTGTTTTCCAGAAGAAGCCATGCTGGCCCATTTTTAGGCTGGGGCCTCGCAGTCTGACCACAGTGGAAACGTGTGTTCTCGGAATGTTCCAGTGTTCTGGACAGGCTTCCAAGGGGAGGTCTCCAAAGCAGGGCAGCTGCTGACCACTGAGCTCGACCCCTCTCTATCCCGTTGACGTCTGAGCCCTTTCTCAGAGGGCACATTGCAGTGTCCACAGCCAATGCGAAGGGATTGTTTGCCGGAGCGGGAGGGAAGGAGAGGGGGCTTGAAGTACGCTCCCCCCCACTTAAGAAAGTAACATTCAAATCCTCCCAATGCTGCAGGCTGACCTTCCCTGAGGCTGTCCTCTTGAAGCTGTAGAGGCCCTGCAGGGCGGTGGGTTGCACCCTCCCCCTCCCTCCAGCTTTTTGCACCTGAGCTTTTTGCACCGTTGTGTGCATCTCCTCCTCCGGCAGATGCCAGTCAGGCCGGCGTGTTCACAATCCAGTCGCTGCTCATTTGGAGCTTCAAAAGGAGCCACAGCATTCAAGAATTAGCAGACACCGGGAGGTGCACTCTGCTCTGACATTCGCATGCGGGCCACCCCACATCGGTGCATTGGAAAGCACACGAATCATCACTCAGCCGGGAGGCAAGCCTCAGAGCTTCCCAGTAAACACGGCCACGCCTGTGCGGCCTCCGCATCAGGCAGGCAAGGCCTCTTTCTCCTGAATGTGCAGACCCGCAGGGCCCAAAGCCACTTGCTTGGCTAAGACGTGAGCGAGCAGGGTCTGATTGTCCAAAGCCAGGTTTGGGAGACTGCCTTTCATTTTTCCCGCCTGTAAACACTGACATGCCAGCTGCGGGGATGAGCAAAGGAAGCAGGCTCCCGGCTCGCAGAGACTGCTCGTTCTCACAGGAGAATAGTCCTACAGACCCATGGTCACCAACAGTGTAGCCATCATGAAAAGGAAGTGCATGGTCACCAACAGTGTAGCCCT
>NW_022103968.1:8848099-8853730 GCF_000313985.2 Echinops telfairi
GTGAAAAGGAAGTGCATGGTCACCAACAGTGTAGCCCTTGTGAAAAGGAAGTGCATGGTCACCAACAGTGTAGCCATCGTGAAAAGGGAGTGCAGGAATGGGAAGCTGATAGCACGACGATGGTATAACCCCACTGGATGGGATCGAACAACAGAAGTGCATGTGAATGGATCTATTGGATTGTGTACGATATGGGGAAAAAAACTATTATAGAAAAAAAAGGATTAAGGGTTCCTGGGGGGTAGATTAGGTGGAGGGAGGGCACAAAGGGGAGTTGATATCAAGGAGTTCAAGAAGAAAGAAAATGTTTTTTTTCCTTTCTTTTTATTAAAAGATCCTTTTACTGGGGGCTCTTATAACAATCCATACATCAATTGTATCAAGCATATTTGTGCATATGTTGCCATTGTTATAAGAAAGTGTTTTGAAACTGATTGTGGTAGCAATTGTATAATACTGATTAATGTGATTGAACTATGGAGTGCTATGATATCTGTAAGAGCTCCCAATAAAACAATAAAAAAAACCAGCAAAGGAAGCTCAGGAAGCTCTCAGAGTGACACTGGCAGACCTCTAGCAGCGTGTCCGTGTTGGGGTATCCAGAGAGGTCCTCTGCTCCCCAAGGGGAGAGACACCGAACCCCAGTCCACTTCAACGCACGGCAGCCCCCTGGAGCAGCGGTTCTCAACCTGTGGGTCACGACCTCTTTGGGGGTCCAAAGACCCTTTCACAGGGGTCGCCCGATTCATAACAGTAGCAAGATGACAGTGATGAAGTAGCAACGAGAATAATTTTATGGTTGGGGGGGTCCCCACAATGTGAGGAACTGTATTGAAGGGTCGCAGCACGAGGAAGGTTGAGAACCACTATGAGTCTGGAGGGTTTCCACGGCTGTCAATCTCAAAGGGAAACAGCCTCATCTTTCTCCCAAGAAATGACCGGCATTGTCTGAACCACCCACTGTGTGGGTAGCAGTCCAGCGTGTTCTTGACAGGGCCACCAGGGGTCTTGGCCCACCCTCCTCCCCGCCCCCAGGGACTGCTATTTAAATGGATGCCTGTAGTGGGCAGTTGGTCAGGGGAGAGAGAAAAGAACTCTCCGGGCTTTGAGGAGGGGTGTGTGGAGACCCTGGTGTTGGGAAGCGCAGGCCGTGGAAGGTGAGACTCCAAGGTGTGGGGGAACCTGGGGCAGAGGGACCAGGAAGACAGCCGAGAAGGCAGCGTGAGCAGAGGGTCTGTCTCAGGAAGGGGCCCCGCTTCCCCATCCTCTTAAGAAGTCGGATGGAACCATCTCTCCCTTCTTTGAAGGCTCTGATTTCCATTTCCGAATAGAAAAACCTCCTGAAGGCAAGTTAATAAACCTTCCCCTTTCTCTGTGGGCTTGACGTTGGGCTTCCAAACCGCTTGCTGACAGAAACCACTTCTGAGGGTACGTGGGGGGATTTCTGCTGGGTGGTCCAGGGCTCTGTTGCTCACGGCTGACTATATCTTAGGAGTGCTGGAAGAAACAAGTCTGGCTGAAGTGGGTCTTCTGGGAAGACTTGCATCTTACCTACCTTTCTTTTTTTTCATTTTGCTTCCTTCCGTCAGTCAGTCTCTTCCAGTATCCCTGTTTGCTTGAAATCCACAGTGTTTTGGGATTCCCCACCCCACCCCCACCCCGCCGCCCCACCTTCTTGCTCACATTTGAGGGCCAATACCATCCTCAAACTTTGCTGATGGAAGCTTCCATGGATGCAATGACTGAGGAGATCCTAAGTGTGAAACTGGGACAGACACACATCTCTCCGACCACGTTAGCCAGGATCCTGGGAGGGGGCCAGATCGGTCTGGCCGGAGAAATCACCGGGAAACAGAGCGTGCAGCCGCCTGGCCCCCCGCTTCTGCCTGAGCCCTCCATGATGGGATGGGATGCAAGGAAAATTCCCCTTTGCCAAAGTTCCTTCCAAAACGATTAAAAAGAAAAAAAGCAGCAGAAACCCTGGTTTGTGCACGGCTCCTTCTGGTTTGTCCACGTGACAAGTCTGAAGCGAATGCTTGCAAAGCAAGGGGCACTATGGGGGATTCTGCACAAAGGGACCCGGCTGTTCCCAGGTGACAGCGGTGGGCGCCCCACTGGGGTCTGGTACTGACGTGTGCATCGCGACACCTGGTCTCACCCTCACGGGCAGGGAGAAGTGGATTCACTCGTTCCTTAGGAACGTCTGCTCCTGGTGGGTCCTGACGCAGGGTGACTTTTGTCACTGGACAGAAGGCCGGTCAGCCCTGGGTCATCTTTGGTCATCGGAGCATTCAGGGTACGTGACTGGGCCTGGTGTGCGCTGCCTTCACACTGTGGTGCTGCGCGGGGCTGAGTGAGTCCCAGGGCTTTCCTCCTCCTCCTCTGTAAGCTCTGAGGAAATGTGCCTACCACAGGGGACCCGGCTGGTACTGGATACACTGGCGGCACAGCTTCTGGTGTCACAGCGGCCCACCAGCCCCCACAGCACGACGGAGCGACAGGCACGGGGTGGTGGTCATGAGGACCTAGTGAGCTCAGACGATGAGTCACTGAGCGAGAGTGGCTGGGTGATGTGGTCCAACCCACTTGTCTGACATCACTGGGGTCGGGGTCGGGTGGGAAGGTCACCAGCATCAGCCCAGGGCTGACCCTACAGGGTGAAAGTCAGGCAGGCCCCTTCTCCTGAACGTGGTTACCAGTTCTGATACCAGCTGTACTTCCCAGGGCACTCACCATCCCTTGGCTCACTTGGATGCTTTGTCGAATAGCCACCCAGAACGCGCCGAAGACGCTCACCCCAAGGGGTTAGTTAGAAAAGGGACAGGCTGCAATTCCGGACCGGACCGGGATCAACAGGGACAGGCTCGAGCAGCATGGAAGGCCAGTCTTCCTCTTTCAGCTCAGGACAGCCCTGGCCACGTGGGGCTCCCTGAGCCCCCTCAGGGCGCCTTCCTCTCAGCCCCCTCAGAGTAGTCATCCCCTCAAGCTGCTCAGGACAGGTTTCCCTCAGCACCCTGAGAACATGCTCCTCTCTGCAGCCCCTAAAGACAGGGCTCCTTGAGGATTCTGAGGCTCCTCCCAGCCCCCTGGGGTAAACCTCCTCTCAGGTCCCCAGGGACAAGTGTTACAAAACTTGATTTTCCGTGTAAGTGCCCAGAGGCAGCCCACTCTATCAGAAAACCTCTTGCTTGAAGGTTAAGAGCTCTCTGCTCTGTGTGCCAGCATGCCCGCTGTAGCTGCCTTGCTTCCTGGCAGGGGAGCCCAACACCTTGTTGCCCCCCAGTGCCCTGGTTCCACTGCAGCTGTTTCTCTGTCAGAGCTTCTCATCACGCCATGCCATCGCTGTGTTACAGCTGTCTCCTGGGTCTAGGAGGTTCTCAGCACAAGAACCCCTGGTCCAAGGGACATCTTTGACTCCCATCTCTTCCTGAATTAAGCCCCAAAGATTAGAAAAAAACAACTCTCTCATCTCTATGGTGACTAGATTTGTGATGGAGAGAAACCTGACGACAAGTGAGAGACAAGCCTTCCTCATCACCGACTGAAGAATGACCGAGTCGTGTGTGCACTCCATGATCCTCCACACTGCAGTGTCCACCTGTCTTGTACCACATTAAGCTTTACTGATACCTAGCCCACAGGAGATGGTTTTTGACTTGGCTATGCCCACCGAGTGTTCACAGCACACAGATGAGTAGTGCCAAAATCCTCACCCTGTTGCGGAGGCTGGAAGATCCCCAAACCAGAGTCAGGCTGTTGGCTCACAGGGCTGCAGAAGCCAGTGACTCCCAGAATCTGTAGGTCAGAATGACAGGCTGCTGGCTCCAGGCCCAAGAGTTAGAGGTCAGTTGTTAACAAGCTGGATGGAGGAGGAAACTTTGCCAGAGTATCTGGATGTATATAGGATGCAGGTCACACCCGAGGCAAATTCCTTTTACCTTAGAGTACAGCTGTGACTTGAATCAATCTGTGGTCAAGATACAGCCCACCCCAATGTGACCTTGTTGACACATAAAGTTTGGGATTTCTAGCACATGAAACACAATTGTTATTATCAGGTCCTAAAATGGAAGCCAGCCAAAACTTAATGGGAATCATGGCCAAGTCAAGTCGACACATACGTTAACCATCACACGGGGTTCTCAGGTAAGCAAGTCTGCTAACTGCAAGGTTGGTGGTTCAAATGCACCAGCTACTCCATGGAAGCAAGAGGAGGCCATCTGGTCCCGTGAAGATGATAGACTTGGAAACCCAGTGCACACTTGCTCTGAGTCTGAACGGACTCAGTGGCAGTGAGTTTGGTCTCGGCTGATTTTCTTTTACTTAAAATTAAACAAAGTACTTTTCACTGTATTTGGAGCTGTGATTCTGGGATGAGTTGAAAGTAGTAAGCTGTTCATTCACAAGAAGTTCCTAGCCATCTGCCTCTGAACACTGTAGAGGAGCGTTCCCTTCTGAAATGGAAAGGCAGTATTATTGTATACGTATGTATGGCCCTAATCTACCTTCCCACACGTCTCTTAGGCTATAATGTCCATGAGAGTACACTCCCTGTTGTGTTCACCACTTGGTCCCCGATTCCTAAGGAACTTCTGGGTACAGAGGGTCACTCCATAAGTATTCATTAAATAAGTTCACGAACCATTTTGTAATTTACTCACAAGGCAGTTTTTCTGTACCTACAGTGGTGCCTCTGTAGGACCAGGTAGTGGTTCACTCTGCTGTACATACGATCGCTGTTTCAGAGGCCAAACTGGACAAGCAAGAACACACTGTGTTTGTCAAATTTAAGAGAGCGTGCATCAGAGTCGTGTCCTGTCTTCATACTTCTTCACTCTGTGTGCTGAGCAGAGAGCCGGAGATGCTGGGCTAGACGAAGAAGAAGGCTGCACTGGGATTGGTGGAAGAAGGCTCGTGAACAGTCTGCAATGTGCAGACGACACAGCGTGCTTGCTGAAAGAAGAAGGCCAGTGATAAAGAGGAAGACACGCGATGAGCTGCAACAATGGCTTAAATATAGGAAAGGTCTTGAGGAAGGCTCAGGGCCAGGCAGCGTTTCCTTCTGTTGACCACAGGTAGGGTCATGGTCAACTGGAACTAACTTGATAGCACTGAACACCAACGACATCGCACCATCTTGATATAGCATCCCACCAACCACACGACAACAACATGCATTAGATCGCGTTCAGGAAACTGAGGCTCAGGAAGAGTTAGCGCCTATGTTTGGCTAATACAAAGTGGTTTGAAGGCACAGAAGAGTGTGGTCGTGCTGGTAGAGACAGGGATCTGAAACTGGTCATAGAGGGACCATCCGAGGAGGTGAGATTCATACTGAGATTTGAAGCAGGTAAGCTTGTGCCCCGGGGAGAAGGGAGTGGGTCCTGGGCTGGAGACTTAGCCGGCAAGACCAAGCCCAGCACTAAATAGGGAAGCCAGAAGTAACTGTGGTCTTGTAGAGTCAGGCACCTGGGAAGGAAAAAGAAGATGCAGATTCCCTATGGACTTAACGTGCTACCTCCATGGTGCTCTCTCCCAAGAAATCCAGAAGGCTGACTCTGTCCTTTGGCTTCTATCTATCTATCTATCTATCTATCTATCTATCTATCTATCTATCTATCTATCTATCAT
>NW_022103968.1:8854137-8877222 GCF_000313985.2 Echinops telfairi
TATCTATCATCTATCTATCTATCTATCTATCATCTATCTATCTATCCTACCTTCTATCTATCTCCTATCATCTATCTATCTATCTATCTATCCTACCTTCTATCTATCTTCTATCATCTATCTATCTATCTATCTATCTATCTATCTATCCATCTATTTATCTATCATCTATCTATCTATCTATCTATCTAATCTATCTATCCTACCTTCTATCTATCTTCTATCATCTATCTATCTATCCTACCTTCTATCATCTATCTATCTATCATCTATCTATCTATCCATCTATCTATCTATCATCTATCTATCCATTCATCTATTTATCTATCATCTATCTATCTATCATCTATCTAACAGCTTTATTGGCATACAATTCACTCGCCATACAATTCAGTGGTTTAAATACATTGAAGGAGTTGTGAAAGCCTCATCACTGTCAATTTTAGAACATTTTCTTCATTTTTGTGCCCATCATTATTAGCTCCCCCCCCCCCAGAACCTCCCATGCCATCACCCTAGGGACTAATGATTTTATTACTACCTCTATGCATTATCTATCCAGGATTTCATACAAGGGGAAATCATACAAAACACCCCCTTGCAGGACAATGAACTAAAATGCAGAGAAGCCTCAGTCCAAAAGAAAGCAGAAGATAACAGAAACTGGAATTAATTAAAAATGGGTCCAAAGGGAAGACAAACGATAAGCTAATAATTGTAATACCACTGCAGTGGCCCACTTTCCCCTGCCCTCTGCCGAGGGCCAGACTGTTCGCATCCCTGGCCCAGGGTCGGAGGGAAGTCTCTGGAAGCTTGATTCATGTGGGGACTCTGCGCGAGGACTGTAGGCCTTCACTGTCATCTCATCAAGGCCTTCCGCATCGGTGGCTTCTTCTTCTTCTTCTTTTTGCTGTATATGAAATCCTTTTAATTTTATTTCATTAATATTTAGAGTGTGCAGATAACATCTTACTTTTTTATCATTTTATTGAGTCTCGTACAATGCTTATCACAATCCATACATGCATCCATTGTGTCAAACACATTTGCACATTTGTTGCCATCATCATTCTCAAAACATCTGCTTTCCACTTGAGCCCCTGGCATTAGCTCCTCATTTTCCCCCTCCCTCTCTGTTCCCCCCTCCCTAATTAACCCTTGATGATTTACAAGTAATTATTATTTTGTCATATCTTACACTGTCCAACGTCTCCCTTCACCCACTTTTCTGTTGACCAACCTCCAGAGAGAAGGTTATATGTAGATCCTTGTAACAGGTTCCCCTTTCTACCCCACCTTCCCTCCACCCTCCTGGTATCACCCTCTCACCACTGGTCCATCCTGGATTCCCTGTGTTTCTAGTTTCCATCTGTGCCAGTGTACATCCTCCAGTCCAGCTGGATTTGTAAGGTAGAATTGGGATCATGATAGTGGGTGGGGAGGAAGCATTTAAGAACTAGAGGAAAGTTGTATGTTTCATCGTTACTACACTCCTCCCTGTGGCCCTTCTATAAGAGGATGTCCAGTTGCCCACAAATGGCCTTTGGGTCCCCATTTTGCAGCCCCCCTCATTCACAATGATGCGATTTTTGTTCCTTGCGCCTCGACTTCGTTTTAAGGACAAGAACCATCTCCAGGAAGAGAAGACCTGTTCGTCCTCCTAGAAGCAGATTAGAGTCTTAAAATTAGCAGAAACAGAGTCAACATTCTCAAGTGCAGAGGTCTCCGGTCAACAGATCATACGTTTTCCCCGACAGGAAGAACGATCTACTCAAATCCAGGGTCTGCTCAGAACATTCCTCCTTCATTAACGGCTGGTGGTTTCAGCCAGCCGGGGACAGTAGCCTTTGTTTGGTATTTAAAATATGCGTCCAAACACTCCCCCCACCCGCACCCCACCCCTTTCTGCCCCCATCTCTCAATTATATGGGTCATTGCCTTGCCCTCAACTCCAATTTGACAGTCCTGCTCTGGTGTGAGCAGAAACTAATGGGATCAGGTTCCTTTGCTTGAAGCCGTTAATCCATCTCACATGGCAGCAGCTCCTTGCCCGGAAGTGTCTGCCTCGCCAGGGTCAGACCCACTCTCAGGACTGCGGGCTTCAGGTGGTGACCGGTGGCCCCCCTTCCTGCCTCTCCCCGCTGGAAAGCACCCACCACCCAGATAATTCGAAAGTAAAGCAATGCTGGTTTCAAGCGCTCCCCTTCTGTTATCCATTCACTTGCCCCAATGGATTGCTGCTACATCAGAAGTTGTGTGTGTGTGTGTGTGTGTGTGTGTGTGACCAGTGGTTCTCAATCTTCCTAATGCTGCCACCCTTGAATACAGTTCCTCATGTGGTGGTGACCCCCCCAAAAAAAACCATAAAATTATTTTCGCTGCTACTTCATCATTGTCATTTTGCTACTGTGATGAATCAGGGGACCCCTGTGAAAGGGTCGTTCGACCCCCAAAGGGGTCGGGACCCACAGGTTGAGAACCGTTGGTCTAGAAAGGTTGGGAGGAGCTGTCTTGACTCAGGGATGCCCCCAAATTGAAAAGAGACAAACTGACATTGGATTCAAAACCAATCCATACACAGATAGTGTTACTGTCCCCACTGCCAGAAGGGCAGCCCCAGCTTTGCAGGGCCACACCTGGGGTGTCTGCCCTGCGGGTCTGCAGGGACCCTCAGCTGGCTCGCCCCTCCTGGCTGCGGCTCAAGTTTTACAAGGGTTTGGTGGAAGTGCCCACTGGTGTTAAGGCTTCCTGCTGGTGATCCTTTGGACGGGCTGTCTCCTTCTGTAACCAATTTACAGCCCTGCGGATTCGGTCTCAGCGCCTGTCAGCGGCTGGGCCGCGTGGAGCCACATCGGGCGTGCCTTTGGTTCTGGTTCACTCTTTGCTGTCTCACCCTCCTTGGGGTCATTGACTGGCCTTCTGCATCATTCACTGGCCGAGCAGGTCACAGCCCTGGGAAGTCCTGAGAAAAGGCCCACTGGCCGTTTATTCTGCAGGAAACCACCCAGGGTCGCACCGTGTCCGGTAGCTCTTGGGGTCAGCCCCACACAAAGGGAGATGGGGCAGAGACACCCACAGAACCAAACGTGGACTGAGGAGGCAGGCAGCCCTGCGTCAGCTGACAATGAGCTCTTCCTCTGCCCGCATTTTGTTCTGGGTAAAAAGACAAAGGAAATCAACTTTTGATTTTTTTTAAGAATCAGCAAGATCATTATAACAAATGGTTTATCCAAGACTGCTCACCTAGAGCTTGGTGCTTTGAACCCACCCCACAGCGCTGAGGAAGAAAGGCCCGGCTACTTGTTCCTGTAAAAACCTCCACCTCAAACTCCCCAACTCATAGAGACTCTCTCTCTCTCTCTCTCTTTTGCTCGATCGCTCTCTAACTGCCATCAAGTCAATGCTGACTCACAGGGATCCTACAGGACAAGGCAGAACTGGTTCCGTGGGTTTCTGAGACGATAACTCTTCATGGGAGTAGAAAGCCCATCTTTCTCCCGTGGAGCGGCTGGTGGTTTTGAACTGCCAACCTCAAGGTTAGTAGCCTGGCATGTAACCATTGCACCACTAGGGCTCCTTAGTCATTCTATGACAAGGTAGAACTGCCTTGGTTTACAGCCAAAAACGTCTTAGGGAGCAGTTCTACTATGAAAGACGGGTGGCCATGCATTGGAATGGGCGTGAAGCCAGCAGGTTTGGGGTGGTGGTGGTGGTGGGTGTGTGTGTTTCCCTCTAATAAAGACTTCTTTGCCAGGAGAAAACCTTCTTTGACTCCTCAGTGCTTTTATTCCTAGGTGACCAGGGTGTTTTGGAATGCTTTCAGGACCCAGTGGCTATTTCTGTGCTTCAAATTTGTGAAAACCCAGCTGTCAACATCTGTTGCTGACCCAACATTAATCGCCCCAAAGCCTCTCCCAAGATGCCCTGCACCGGGCTCTGTCTTCACCATCTGCACCCAAGAGAAGGTTTTATGGCTTTGCGGGTGGTTGGTCTCCCATTGGCTGGGATTCACCCCTTTCAGATCAGGCTTGGTGGATTTCTTAGAGAGCCCTGCGGACAATGGGAGGCCATGTGAATGGCTGCCCCCTCTGTTGGTTGTCAACTCTGGGAGAGGTGCCCCCCCCTCTTGCTCCCAGCTGCCCCAGAGTGGAGCACAATGCAGGAATAGAGACCGGGATGCTGAGCCTACTCCATGAAACAGACCCAAGGGCAGTGACACCAGAGGACTTTATTTAAAGCCTGTCTCCGGGATGGGACTTTGGGGCGGGCTGGCTCTATTCTTGTTTGATGTTCAGCCCTGGAGAGAGGGCGGGGAGCTGTTTGAACCTTTGTCCCTGGAGCCTAAATATTCCCCCCACTGCATTATGTGAAACAGGGCCAGGGGCGGGCCGGGGGCATTGGGGACTCACTATTCAGCGGGAGAAGAGGCTGAACCAGCTAGGAGACAATGGGCTGTGGCTTTGTAACTAAGAACCCCCACGGCCTCCCTGAACTCTCCCCCTCTGACCTCCCTAAATTAGCCCAAACAATGGGATTGTGGGAATGCCCCAAACCCCCCCCGGCTCCCCCTACCAGCTCAGCCGGGATTGTTACATTTCTGCTTGGAGCCTTGTTTCCAGATGGAGCAAAGTGATAGAAGAGGTAGAGGTGTGTGGGGGTGGGGATGGGGGTCGTCCTGTAGAAGCATCCACCATGGGCCACCTAAAATGGGTTGTTGCCTTTGTCAGTGAGTGGCTGTGGTGAACCGAAAGAGCTCCTGGTTTTCTAGGAAAGACGCACGAGCTAGAACACTAGCCCAGGCCCCATCTCCATCCTAGGCTGGGAAAGAAAGTGCTTTGAAGCCAACAAGCCTACAGATCAAAAACCCTAGCAGTCATCACCCACTGGTGGGGAAACAGAAGCAGGCCGCGGAGCCCCCATCACCCCCGTTCTCCCAATCAGACCGAGGGCGGGGGAGTGCTGGGGTGGCGTGGGGCCCTCTTGGTTTGATTTTCAGCAAGCCCAGCGTTTTTTCCCTTCACATCCATTTCTGATTTCAGAGCCAGGAAGCGCTGACGCTTCCGATGAGCCCCAAGAGCTCTAATAGCTGGTGGTGGAGGGGCCGCTGGCCCCCATGGCGGGACTTGAAAGGCCCCAGCCACCGTGGGGCTCGGGATGAGCACACAGTCCCATTTCTGATGTGTTTCCATCCCCTTTTGGTTTGGACAGAAATCTCAGAACAAACAGTCTTTCCGCGGCCTCTGGTTTCTCCTCGTTCTCACTTCCCCGCCCGCCAGCCTGTGTTTTCCAACCTCAGAAAGAACCCTCTCATTCAGGCCTGTTTGAGGTTTGCTCGGGGACGAAGCTGCTCTTCTGTGCAAGTGGTTCGCTGCTGCTGGTGATTCTGGGAAGAGCTCCAGTGGCATCGTGGTCACATGTTGGGCTGCAAACACAAGATCAGCAGTTCAAAACCACCAGCCGCCCGGCAAGGGGAAGATGAGCCTTTCTGCTCCAGTAAACAGTTCCAGTCTCAGAAACCCGCCGGGGAGGTTCTCCCCTGTCCTGTAGTGTCGCTGTGATTCAATAGCAGTGAGTGTTGGAGAGGAGGCCATGGGAATTGATGTTGGTGGTCTTCTTGGGACATGGACCGTGGCGGTAGGTTACTGAGAGCAGAATGGCGGCTCCATGGAGGTGGGTTTTTTACTGCTGGGGGCACGTGTGTGGGAGGAACAAGGGGTTGGGGTGGGGGTGGTCTGGCTGAAGCCAGGTGGGATGCAGAAAAGCCGTGCAGGAGAAAAAACCCACATGCCTTCAGCCTTCTCCCGCCTCTGCTTTGCTTATTTACTGCATTTTCAATTGTTCGCCGGTCCTACTCCCCAGTGCCCTCAGTGAACACTTGACGTAAAACTCCAGATGCGTTTTCTAAAGGAAAGCAGTTGGGTTTGGGGAACAAGTTTGGAAGCAAACCCAGGTGGGCTTTTAGTTGGGTTAGATCTTTGCCCATGGTGAAACGTGTCGTCATGAAAAAAAAACCCCTCCTCGGCCCCCAGAGCTCCTGAAGCAGGTGGGCTCTGGTCCCCAGGGAGGAAAGGACAGTAGCCTGTCAGGGGTCATCAGCCGCCATCTGAATTGTCAGGTACCACCCTGAAGCAGTGAGCCCTGGTGGTGTAGTGGTTACTGATTGGGCTGTTAACTGAAAGGTTCGTAGTTTGAAACCACCAGCCGCTCAGGGGGAGAAAGACTGGGCTTTCTACTCCTGTAAACAGTGACAGTGGTGGACACCCTCTGGGGCAGTCCTACCTTGTCCTGCAAGGTTGTTCTGAGTCAGCATTGTCCACTCGATGGCAGGGAGTGTGGTTTTCGGTATCCTGGGAGCTGCACTGGAAGATGAATCGTGCCCTCTTAGAGCTGGCACGCCAATTCCTTGTGTGTGTGTTGTGTAGCATGGTTTCAGTGTGATTGTGGCCTCACCTGCTCACAGAAGCTCACACTCCTTCCTCTGCCTCACACCCTGTCCTCCTCTGTCATTGGCGCCACTTGCTGGATTCTGAGAGCACTGGTGTTGCTGCCAGCATCACGCCAGGCTCTGGGGACACGTGCACGTGAGTCAGACAGACATGGTCCTGCCCTTGGGACGCATGAGAGGGGGCTGGAAACTCAACTCCCCAGCAAATCATTTGCAGGATCATTTCCAATGGTGAGGCATGCTCTGTAGACAATGACGGAGGGCTGGGCTAGAGGGGGACTGGTGAGGGACATTGCACAGAGGCATTCTGGGGGTGTAGCATCCCAGGAACAGAGGATGACCAGCACGGGTCAGCGCGTGGGAAGGAGCACACGGAGACCCAGGGTAGCTGAGTGGAGAGAATGAGAGGTGAATGACGGAGATAATGGTGGTATAGCCACAGTCCTTGCAGTCTGGGGGCTAGGGCAGGGAAACTCCTGGCAGGACCCGGGGGCAGATTCTGTGCGTGGTACCAACGAGAAGGTGTGGGTGACCACCAGCCTCCTTCTAAACAGCATTCTGATAGTCTGGCTGGTCCCTGCCTGGGCGGTCTGAACTCTGATCTTTCCGAGTTCCCTGGATAGGGGTATGGTGGCTACAGGGGACTGCTCCAGCCTCCCTTTCCAAACAGGGAACCGAGGGGCTAGTGAGATGCAAGGAACTGACTGAAGGACCGAAGCAAAAGCAGTGGGCGGCGGCTGGAAGGAAGCCCCTATGTTACCTCCTTGGCCTCAAAGTCTGGTACAAGCTTCACCCAGCATTGCCTCACCGTCACGTGGGTGCGGGGTGAAAGTGAGCATTGTTCCAGCACCCACAGGGCGGGGTGTAGAGGGCCTACACTGGAGGACCACCTTATCACCAGGGCGCGTGAGAGGATAGGTCCAAATGCAACACACTCCCAACTGTTGTTGACTTTCCAGGCCTGGCAGCTGTGTGAATGGAGCTGGTTATTCCCGGCCCCTTTCTGAACTGCCCTTTCCTCACTCTCCTTTCTCGGGGAAGTTCGAAAGCAAGCGCTCTCTGCAGACTGCGCAGGGTGGGTGAGCCTCAAGGTGGAACAAAAACCATTTGCTCTGTCGAGTTCATACTTGCAAACTGGGAACAAAGACCAACCCCAAGCTAGGAAGGCAGACAGGGCTTTCCGTGAGTGACTCAGGGCGTTCCATGTCATACTTACATTTGTCGTGGGAGGCTGAGGCGGTTTGTTTGTAACTGCGTATGATGGCTTCCTGTAAATGGACATGTCTGCAATTATAAAGTTAAAAAAAAGTCAGCGCATGTTGTGGCACTTAGAATCCTGGCAGTGTCCTATCTGACTTGGCTCCCCCTGGATGTGGCGTCTCAGTGACAGGTCATTGGTATCCTGGCATTATGGGCACGTTCAGTACCATTCGCATGACCCGCTTCCTACTGTTCCACTCAAAACTCACTGCCACGGGGTCGATTCTGACTCGCAGTGACTGCAGGACAGGGTAGAGCTGCCCTGTGGATTTCCAAGACTGCAGCTCCTTACGGGAGTAGAGAGCCTCCTCTTCCTCCCTCAGAGCGGCCGGGGCTTTCAAACTGCTGACCCTGCGGCACCAGGGCTCCAGGCGTCCTCCTGCAGAGTAGGTTCTCTGTCCCACGAGGCTGTGGGCACTTTCGGGGAGGTGCGTGCGAAAGGCTGATGTGCTCGGCTGCGACCTGAAAGGTTGGAGGTTGGAGTCCATGCAGAGGGGCCTCAGGAGAAAGGCCTGGTGATCCACATCCCACATATCAGCCAGAAAGACCCTGTGGCGCACAGATCAGCTTCCACACACGGGGGAGGTCCTACCACCTGTTAGTGGCAACTCAAAGGCGAGTGACAATGGTGGGCACTTTCAAGGTGAGCTGTCATCTCAAACATTAGCCATCCTAAACCTGCCCGCTGCTCCTTGGGAGAAAGACTAGGTTTTCAGCTTCTGTCAGAAACCCTCTATAGCAGTGGTTCTCAACCTGTGGGTCGTGACCCCTTTGGGGGGTTGAATGACCCTTTCACAGGGGTCACTTAAGATCATATTCCCAATGATTTTGGGAACTGAGACACCACTCCTCTGTCTGTCTCCAGGCGGGTCCGCCCACATGCAGATATGTTGATCTGGTGAGAAAGAAGCTCTCTCAACCTTCGCACTGAAGTTGGCTGTTCACACATACTGTCCCAAAATGCAGCAATGCAATTTGCTCTTGTTCTATTAAGACTGTTACCCATGCTACACCATGCATCAAGACAACATTTCGTTGATTTGTCATTAGAAATAAATATTTCACAATATATAATTTCATAGTGTTTTGTGGTGAATCACTATGCTTTCATGATGTTCAATTTGTAACAATGAAAACACATCCTGCATATCAGTTATTTACATGATGATTCATAACAGTTATGAAGTAGCAACAAAAATAATTTTATGGTTGGGGTGGGAGGTCACCGCAACATGAGGAACTGTCTGAAAAGGTGGTGGCATTAGGAAGGTTGAGAACCACTGCTCTATGGGGTAGCGATGAGTCAATGTCAGCTTGATGGCAGTGTTTGATTTTTTAAAAAATTCTATTAAAAGACCACATTGAGGATATTTTAACTTTGCACTCAAGTATATGGTTCCATCAATCTGATATGTGAGATTTTCAGGGCTTTCGGGCTATTGGAATAAAGCAAAACCAATCTCACTGCCATCGAGTTGATTCTGACTCATTGTGACCCTGCAGGACAGGGTATGCCTGCCCCTATAGGTTTGTGCGACTGTAACCTCTTTATAAGAGTAGAAACCTTTGTCTCTCCCTTGACATCACTGATGGGTCTGAACTGCTGGCCTTGTGATTAGTAGCCCAAACAGAAGCAACTCCACCACCAGGGTTCTAATTAGTATTGGAATAGTCAACATAAAAAAAAGACACACTTCTATCAACGTCTGGCTTGCTACCTTCTCTCAGAAAACCAAAAGACCTGGCAGTTCTCCACTTACACCTGTAGGAGATGATTATAGTTGCTGAATTTAGAGGGGCCCTGTTTTCTTCCTAATCCACAGGCCCCACCACTCCCTACTGCCCCCTCAGCCTGAGATTCAGTGTTGGTTTGTAATTCATCGTAATGTTTTTCTTAGAGAGAGACATACGTGTCTGCACTCGGGCCTCCGCCCAGCGTGGAAACAGGGAAAATGACCCAAGTGGCCATGTGGATGAGAAAGACAGGAAGCACGCCATTCCGAGCTTCCTCTGTGGATACCTGCATTCATGGTATCTGTCATCCCCACTCATGTGTCTCTGTGAGTTCTCAGCTTACATGCCTCTGCTCCTGCCCACCCCTCACCTGGGCCCTCTATCCGATGACCTGGTCCGGTTCTGTCCAGCCAGAACTTTCCCCATCACAGCACTTTCTCATAATCACAAGGTTAAACATCTGCCTTGGACACCAAGGAACCCTGGTGGCATCGTGAGTTAGCTGCTGGGCTGCTGACTGCAAGGACAGCAGTTTGAAACCACCCACTGCTCCAAGGAGAAACATGGAGGTTTCTACTCCTGTAAAGAGTTGCAGGCTCAGAAACGCACAGGAGCAGTTCTGCCCTGTCGTAGAGGGGCTCGATGAGTCCCTATCGACTTGATGGTGGCGAGTTTAAAAAAACAAAAATTTTATTGGGGGCTCGTACAGCTCTTATCACAAGCCATACCTCCATCCATTGTGTCAAGCACACTTGTACATATGTTGCCATCATCATTCTTAAAACACTTTCTTTCTACCTGAGCCCTTGGTATCAGCTCATTTCCCCCCCTCCCCCATACTCCCTCCCTCTTGAACCCTTGATAGTTTATACATTATTTTTGTGTGTGTCTTGTTTCGTGTTTTTGATAGTAAGTTCCACAGGAGCAGGAACCGTCTTCTCATTGCCACGCCCTCTGTCCTAGGAGAGAGCAAGAATGCGGGACGGACTTTCTGGCTACAGGAAAGAATGACCGATGCCACTCTAATCTGGATTTGGGGTAAAGATGATGACAGCACGGCGTTTCTTTGGGCCTTGGGAACTACGTTTAAAGGAGCCCTGGTGACAGGATCATTAAGCTTGAGACCGCCAGCGGGAGATCAGTGCTCAAACCCACCCGGTTGCTCTGGGTAAGAAAGGGCTGGTGACGAGCTTCAGTACAGTCGACAGCCTTGCAGCCCCCCTGGGCCAGCTCTGCTCGGTCTCCGGAGCCGGTGTGGAGCATCTGCCCAACACGCTTCACAACCACCCCTTGAATCCACGTTTTATAGCCTCGGGGTTTAGCAGCTGTTGTTGAGAGCAGGCGTCTTCTCTGTAAGGTCGAGAGTGGAAATTGGCTTGGGGGGCTCAGGGTGTAGGACTGTTGACAGTGTCCATGGGGCACCTCCTGCATTCCAGGGGTCACCCCGTGCTGTGGATGCATTTGTCGCTGAGGAGCCCTTCCTCCAGCGGGAGGGGAGCTCAGACCTAGACGTGTAGGAACAAACCCGAGCTGCCCAGGGACGGAGCGAGCGGGGAAGAAATAAGCACAGGTACCTGAAGGAGATAACAGGGGCAGGTGGTGGGAAGAAGCTCTCCTGGGGCTGATGTCGCCGTGTTGAGAACCTGTTATTTGAACCTGGAACTGAGTGCTCAGACAAGGCCGTGGTTTGGAAGACCTGGGGTCTGAGCGTCCAGGCGTCAGGAAGAGCAAGTACCGATGGCCCGAGGTGGGGCAAGTTCTGTGTGTGAGGGGCAGAGAAGGCTGAAGGGATGTGGAATGGCAGGCAAGGAAGCCGGGGAGATCTGGCACTCAGCGGGTGCTCAAGGTGACCCTGTATGCCCGAGAGGGCTGGGGCTGGGGAGTGGGGGCTTTCACAAACACCCAGGCTCTTGTTTCTCCTGAGAGAGCCAGCGGTGGTCTCAACCCTCAGGACCCGAGACTCAAATTGAGCTTGGTTTGAATCACCTTAGCCTCCTGCCAAGTGTGACCTTAAGCAAGCCTTTCATCTCTGTGGGCCCTGAATACTGTAGTTATAACGTAGGATCGGGTTTTTAGTGTGACGTTTAATTCTTTGCTCATTCGTTCTACAAATAGTCATTGAGTTTCTACTGGAGAGACCCCTGGGATTAGGGCAGAGGAGGCTCCCCTCCCTTCGTGCACACGATCAGTCAATATAACAAACGAAATGAGTAAGCTAAATGCTAACTAGGGAGGAACGCTAAGCGGGAAGACAGGGAGCGGTCCGCAGAGTGGATGCATGCAGCCGTCTTTCCCAGTACGTCAGCTCGTTTTACTCCTAAGGACTCCGAGGATGGGAGAGGCAACGGCATTTGCCCACGGCCACAGTGCCGGGAGAGGCAGAGCTAGAACTTGAACCCCACCTTTCTCAGCCTGCAGTCCTTGTCTTTCAGGACACCACATCGTTCATACACATGATCTTCCCGGTCTGAACACACGGGAGGAGGCGAGGCCGTGGAAACCTCAGAGGGCAGCCCTTCCCCGTTTCCTAGGACCACTCTGAGTCGCAATCAGCTGGATGGCAGGGGGCTGGTTCTTGGTTGTATTTGGATGATGCAGCAGAGCCTTGAACACGAAAGCCTAGACTCTCTCGTGACCTGCTCCCGGTGACACCTCCAGTGCGCACACGTGGAGGCGGCACCGGTGTCTCTTCTCGCATTCCACAGCTGTGAAAATAAGCTGGGACTGAGGTCTTAAGCCACACTGGCTTCTCGTGACCAGTCTGGAGTCTGAAGCAAGTGCCACTGCCTGCTGCTTTGAATATGAACAATGACAGCCACCACCATCTATTGGACCCTTGATGATCTCATCATCATCATTATGTCCATTATGACCACCACGACCACCACCACTGCCATCACCAGCGTCATCACCCTAAGTACTGTCACCACCACCACCGCCACCATTACCACCTTCCTTGCCATCATCACCTTCCTTACTGTCACCATCATCACCATCAGCATTTTCTGGTAATTTTAACCTAGAGTCACAGAGCGATCCGTTGAGGTTCCCCTACTACGGCACATAGCCATTTGGTGACGGTTTCCCTGGAAGCATCTATACTTCTGATATCCCATGCAGCTCACATAAGGCTTGCTGGTCTTTAAATTAAAAGCATGTACACATACACATATATGTAAATTGCTCTTGCTTCAGTTCTCAGAGCATTTGAGTTCTTCAGCTTTCAGGATGGACAAACCCTGTCAAATAGGACCTCACGAATTTCTTTAGCAATTATTTATTGAGTGCCAGCTTTGTGTCAGACCCTGTTTTGAGAGCTGGGTGGGGATACAATGTCCTCAGGGAGCTTACATTGCAGGGCAAAGAGATGGGCAGTGGAGCACACATCAGACAGAGTTGCCAGGGATATAAAAGCCAGGCTGAAAATCCATGTGTTCACTTTGCAATAGTGATCTCATGGAAGGCCGGGGGCTTTTTAAGAATGGGGACAGTATATTTGCCTTTTGCTTTATAACTAGCAACATTAAAACCTCTGGAATTTATGACAAAGAACGGTTGATTTTTTTTTTTTTCACTTATAGGCTTAGCAGGGTCAGGTTCCAGGCTACAAGGGGACCCCTCATTCTCCTTGGACCAGCAATGGTCTGGATGTGCTCTGCTTACCAGGGATCCTGAGTGCAGCAAGATGGGAAGAATAAATGCACATGAGCTCTTAGGCCCTAAGGGTCTCTGCTTAGAATTGGCCCATGCCATTTATGTCTCCACACAAAACGAATCCCATGGCGGACACCAGAGAGGAGAGGAGGTCACCCAACCAGGGTGTGGGTGCTGACCCACCACCAGAGAACAGGGAGTGGAGGCCCCTCTGCTGGTCTTCCCATTGGCAAATCCACGGAATCGGCGTCATTCAAGCTGAGATCGGGATGAAGAGAAGGAACCAGCTTTGTGAAGATGCCGAAGCCAGGTGGGAGGCAGGAGGACCAGCGGGAGGAGGGCCTGTGGCAGGGACAGCTTTGGAATATTGAATGGGATGGAAAACGAACCAGCATGGCATGGACAAGAGGGAGACCTGGGGAGACTGGGAGGCAACAAAGCAGGGCAGCTTGGGATGACCTTGACCCTGGAAGGATTGAAGGACAGGGTAAGTCCGCTTGTGTCCGTTCCCCCTGGGGCAGAGTGCAGATTCTGTCACCTGGGCTGCCTCACCCCACGGAGTGACTGGGCTCGTCCTGGAGAGAGGGGTGGGGTGGGGCAGGGCGGACCCCAGAGAGCCCAGCACTCTGCCCACCGCCTCCTAACTGGGAGCAGAAGCCTCAATAAGGAATCACTTAGGGGGAAGGTGGGGCCTCAATTTATTGTTTTTTTCTCTCCTCCTGAAGTTTAAACATTCTCTGCACTTGAGTGGCTGTTGCTTATGCATCTGACTTATTTAGGCGATTTGCTATTGTGTGTGTGGTCCAATTCAGCCTGTTTCAGTAAAGTGTATGTTACACACTTGGAAATTATCCAGTAGGCTGTGTGCATGTGTGTGTGTGTGTGTGTGTGTGTGTGTGTGTGTGTAAGAGAAGGGCAAAGAGGAGATGGAGAGAGATGGGGGAAGGAGGAGGGAGAGAAGGAGCGAGCAGGAGAGGAGAGAAATGGAGAAAGGACAGAAGGCGAATCTTTAACTAGCCACTCAAGCATGATGTCCACAGATGACGAGTACATTTAACTTGAAGAATGGATTCTTTTAAATGTTGGCTATTGTCTATTGTCAGTCAGATTGCAAGCATGCTGACATGGTTTAAATTAGCATTGTGAAGGCAGTATGTTGCTGAGGAGTACGTGACTAAATTGTTAAGGGCGTGCCTCGAGGACCGTCGCAGCAAGGGGAAGAACTTTGCTCGGTGCTTTCCGCCAGCTGTGCGCCTGGTCATGGAGCACAATGTGGAACAGTTTCCCCCGGCGCTATTCTGGGGGAGGCGGGGGTAGGGGTGGGGGCAGAGTCGTTTCATCAAGAGCGCAGCTTGGGTTTGAAATTTTGTTTGGATTGCTTGCCAAGCAGTTGGCGTCCAAGAAATTCAACGCGAAGAACGTTCAAAGAGAATTGGAAACCAAGTCAGGGGATGACGCTGCTGACCAGATTTTGACGACTGCTAAGCACTTCGCGAGCATGGTGGCAGGGGCATCCCTGGACACTGGCTCAGGCGATGCTCGCCTGGGTAAGCAGGACCGGCAGACGCTTGGCGGCACAACGGGTGGCCTTGTGAAGGGTGAGCCAGGCAAGCTTGGGAAAGCCATTCTACTTCTCTGGGCCCAGCGCACGGGGTGTTGGAGAAGATCGCGTGAGCTCATGTTTGCAAAGGGATCGTGTCAGCTCTCCGAGAGTCTTTGCTCACATGGAATGAAACTCGTGGATCCATGTGACGAGTCTTTACTGAGAACCCTGCTTCTGAAGCATTATGGAGTTTAACATTCTGGAAAGTTTCTGTGGGGGTGGGGGGGTGGGTGTCGGAGGTTATGGCAGGGCCTAATCAAAGAAGAAAAGTGGGGCCAGCATTTCAGCAAGAGCAGGAGGGTGACCAAAGGAAAAATAAAACGGGAACCAAACTGTGGCAGCTTTACCGCCGCCGCCATTCTGGATGCCATACGCCAAGAAACCACGTGGGGACTTCATCTTGCTCTCATTTCCACCGATGATGAGCCTGTCAGCTCGGGATGATAAACAGCTCCTGCCCTCCGAGGACTAGGAGCAGCTACAGGGAGGGCCCCGGTGGGCAGCTGCAGGAGGGTGGGCCCAGTGCCCAGGGCAGACACCAGCCTCCAGGGTCCGCAGGTCTCCTGGCATACCATGCTCACTGAGTCTGTGCACTTAGGTGATGGATAAATAGCTCTGAGCCCAGGGGCTTGGATTCTGCTCCTTTTTTGAGCTCCATCATGTCTCTCGCCCTGTGTGGGCCACCTCGGTGCCCATGCTTGGCCTTTCCACCCTGGTTCCTGCGGCTTCTGGAGGATGTACTGCAAATAGTTAATGGAATTGGCTGCCAGCTGCAAGGCTGGCTACCAAGCCGACTCAGGGGCCGTTGGAAGAAAGTGGTGGTGATCTACTCCCCTTAAATCTGCCACTCAAGGCCCTACAGAGCTCAGTTCTACTCTGACGCACACGGGGCTGCCATGAGTGGAAACTGACTTGAAGCCAACTGGTTTCCTCCCTGTGTCTGCCATCGGCTCAAGTTCTTGGAGCCATTCCTTCATGGAAGCCCAAGGTTTCCTTTCCTTTCATTCTGGAGTGTCTGCTGTCGACCTGGGGCCACCCCATGCAGGGACCATCTGTCCTTCACCAAGGAGGAACTCGTGGCCTGGAGGGGAGGATGGACAGTGTGAAAACCAGGGGCCACAGCTGACCTCCTACGGGGGTCTGTGCAGGGACGGCTCCTGGGTGGAAGAGGGAACCGTGCCTCCACTTTCCAACCTTCTTTACCCTATTCTGATGCCAACCCTCCTTCCAACGACACTCTCCTTCTCTGCAAGAATCACCGATGTGTTCCCTGGACACGCAGAACTCAGACCATAGGCACCAATCCGGGTTAAGTTAACAGGTTACATTTCAGAATCAGAAATCTTAAGAATGCAGTTCTTTTGTCTGCAGTATCTCTTCTTAGCTATGCCTGCAGGCATCTATCTCTCCCTCGTTCCTTCTCTCTCTCTGTATGTCTGTCTCTGACTTGCTTTCTCTCATCCTCGGCCTCAGCTCTGTCATCCCTTGGCCTCTGCCCTGCGTGGGCAAGTGTTATACAAAGCTCCTCCAGAGCTGACAATCCCCGAGGACCTCCCACTCCTGCCAGAGGGCACTTAACCTGGCTCGGTGGGCTGAGCAGCCCACCAGCTGTGGCTTCTGGTCTCTGCGGCCTCTGCCACTTCTCCACAAAGGGATCTCTGCCGGAGCCTCTGCTTTCTTGGTGGTCATGAGATTCCTTGATCCTGCTTCTGAGCTGGCTCACCTGAGACCCAGTGCAGTGGCACAACTGACCAATCCCACGTTAGAGTCCTGTACGCCCATATTTGCATATTCCCGCCCAGTCCTTTGGTGGGAGTCACAAAGCCTGTGGCTAGAAGAACCATTCTAAGTCATTCACCTGCACCGCATTCCGTGACCGCTCCGCACGTGATAACAAGCTGCAAGAGATGGAGATGGGTGCTCCAGCAAGGTGGGAGCAGGCTGCCTACGAGGATGGGTGGCACAGGGTTCTCCAAGGAGGTGGCCTCATCTGTGCAAGAACTTGTGGAAGGGAGGGTGCTGCAGCCCAGGTGGAAGAAGCAGCCCAGGTAAGAGGACGGCTGTGTGAGAGATGGAGGCTTCTTCCTGGGTGTGTGTCTGCTTACAAAGTTGATGAGTGGGCCAGGACATAGTGTCATTTTTAAAAAGCGAATGGATACGTATTGAGCTCGTCCCATGTGCCTGGTGTCCCTGGATGTGCCGGGGGCTGAGGCTTTTGGCTTGGAGCGGAAAGGCTGGAGGTCTGAGGCCCCCAGAGGGGTCCCTGGAGAAAGGCCTGGCACCCTTCATTTGAAAACTCAGCACTTGAGACCGCCACGGAGCGTTCTCCTCGGACCCCATGCCATCTCTGGGGGTCAGGACGAGCTGCGCGGAAACTGCTGTCCTACTTGACCTTTGCAGGAGGTGGGCCATCTAGTCCCCCAACAGCCCTATGAGGTCGCTCCTCCTTCCCATTTCATTGGTAAGTCCCCTGTGAGAGAAAGGATGCACATAAACTTAAAAAAAAAAGACTTCAAACATTTTTGGTGAACACACACACACACACACCCCACACCCCAATTCACCCCGCACCACAGGAACACTTGCGGACATTGATGACATTCTGCGGGTTCTGCAACCATCCTTATTCTCTGGGCCCGAGTGTTTCACCACCTTCCACATCACCCCTGGGTCCCTGAACTCCAAGTCCCTTCTTGTACGACCCATGCAGGAAGCGCCTTCGAAATGGGCAGGGGCTCCAGGCAGAGGGGACTGAACGCACGCCCCTCGACCACACAATCAACTGGGTCTTCAGGGCCAACGGGAGACGCTTTCCTTTTAGAATCCATGGGACCCGGCTGTTCCTCATCTCCCACGTGGTGGGCCCTGGAAGATGCTGCGGGCTGGCGTTGCTTTTTATGACAGTGTGAAATAAATCGTTAAAGTCGATTCAGACAAATCTAGACCAGACTTTTGTGGGTCGCTTGGGTTCCCCGTTCCCTGGATGCTGTGGAGCCTTGTCCCACCAGGTTGCCGTGCCTCTGTGTCTTCCTGTACTCCGAGCCCCTTTTTTGCTCACGACACAGTGCTCCTGTGTCTACGGCATCCACCTGTGCGAGGGAAGGCTGTGGGAGGAGTTGCATGAGGTGTATGTGCATGAGGTGCTAGGGGGAGAGGTGGGACTGTTGTCGCCTGCCTCTGGGAATCAAGAGGCTTGGCCTCCAAGGAGAGAGGACGTTACATCTGAATGGCTGCAGACGTGTGTTTGACACCATGTTCTGTAGGGGTCTGGGTTTGAGGAGTGTAACTTGGGCGTCTGGGTGAGAAGGAGCATCCTGGAGTACAGACAAACAGACATGTCCTCATTCCTCTTGAGATGCAGTGTGGTCTGGTCCATGTGGCGTCTCCAGGCCAGGTGATACCACGTTGGCTGGCAGGAGGAGGGTTGGCTGGGTGGCTCCCTTTCCTCAATGGGCTGTGGCACCAGGGCGTGTGGAGTAGAAAGTCAGGAGAAGGCTTCTATGCCTTCCCAGAAATCACCAAGGAAGACTGAGCCAATAGACAGGTGCAGTGTAAGACCCACATAGTCCGAGGCTTAATTTGATACAATCTCCTTCATGTCCAAAGGCTGGTGAAGTTTAGGACAACGACCGTGATGGGAGAATTTAAGGGCACGTGGGAAGTAAGGAAAGGGAACAACAGTTTAACTGATTTGAAGATCTGCAGGTGTTGGGCTGCTAGCCTCAAGGTCAATAGTCAGAACTCACCAGTCCCTCTGCTGGCAAAAGATGAGGCTGTCTGCTCCCATTACAGTTTACAGCCTCAGAATCCGTAAGGAACTATTCAACTTTGTCCTATGGGCTCACCCGTGAGTTAGGGTCATCTTGAGTCAGAACTGCCTTGAAGGCAGTGGGTTTGGGTCAGAAACTCAGGACAATGATTCTTGCTTTAAAACAGAAAAGCTTTCATGTATGATGAAATGTCAGTGCTAGTGGACTACTGAACCACCCCCACACTCACTGCCATCGACTCAATTCTGACTCAGATCGACCCTGTAGGACAGGGGAGAATGGCACTTAGGGGGTTCTGAGACTGTAACTCTTTGTGGGAGTCCAAAGCCTCGTCTTTCTCCTGAGAAGAGCCTGGTGGTTTTGAACTACTGACGCGTTAGCAGCCCAATGCTTAACCATTATGCCACCGGGGTTCCTAGAACTACTGAAGGTTCAAAGCACGGATCTCGGGTTTAACCGCTATGGTGAAGCTAAGGCTTAACTTAAGGCATGAGCACGTGTGTGCATGCATGTGTGTGTGTGTGGAAACACACAGATAATTTCCATTTAAATATATCTATGCTACAGTGTGTCCCAAAGTCCCACTGCTGTCCACGAGGTTGTCAGTACCTATGGTATTCAGAAGGTTTTCAGTGGCTAATTCCTCAGAGGTGGACTGCCTATTTCTTCTTAGTCTGGAAGCTCTGCCGAAACCTGTTCACCTTAGGGAATGACCCTGCTGGCATTTGAAACACCAGTGACCTAGCTTCCAGCCGCACAGCAACACATGAGCCACCACAGTCCGGTAAACTGACAGACAAGAGTTGAAGGGGAAGGATGTCGCTTTGAGGACTAAGGTGCACCTGAGGCAAAGCCATGGTATTTTCAACCGGCTCTTATACGTGTGAAAGTTGAGCATTGGATGAGGAAGATCAAAGAAGAATCAATGCATGCGAATTGTTTGAAGAATATTGAATTATGTGAAAATTATTGAAAGTGCCCTGGGCTGCCCAAAGAACAAACAGATCTGTCTTGGAAGAAGTACAGTCAGAAGGCTCCTTAGAAGCAAGGATGGCGAGACTTTGCCTCACCTAGCTTAGACATGTTATCAGGGGAGACCAGTCCCTCCCTGGAAAAGGACATCACGCTTGGTAAAGTCGAGGGGCAGTGACAAAGAGGAAGAGCCTGGACAAGATGGATGGACACAGTGGCTGTAACAATGGGCCCCCAAATAATAGCAATTGTGAGGATGGTACAGGACCAGGCATTGTTTCATTGTGTTGTACATTGGGTCACCATGAATCAGAACTGGCTCGAATGCCCCTAACATCAACATACTACAGTCTAAAAACCACAGTCCCAAGCCCATGGCCGCTGAGTCAACTCCAGCCCCTAGCAACCCTGGGAAGCATTTTTGAAACTGTAAGTCTTTCCTGGGAGCAGACAGCCTCATCTTTCCCTCATGGAGCAGCAGATGGGTTTGAACCTCTGAGCTTGCTCCTAGTTGCCCGAGTCTAACTCAGCCTCACCAGGGCTCCTTATACTACTGTATATGTGAAATGATGCACTGTGGGCCCATCATGGTGTGTTTGTTTTATGTGGACCTTCTATGTAGATCCCTTTATAAATGTGGGCGGATTCATTAGCATAGGCTAGAAGGACGGTGGCCTGGGGCGTTGGGAGACACAGCTCTGCGCTAGTATCAAAGGAATGGGGTGGAATTGCTTGTCTTCTGGGAATGGTGAAACCTTCGCTTCTCACCCATGGGGTTCCCAAGGATAAAGGCTGGCTTGCGATGATTTGATGTTCATTCATGCGGTTTACTAATTGCCCATGAGTCAACCACTGTACCCTGTTCTACCAGGAAAAGGTAGCTCGCTGAAGTCTAAAGTTTCTTTATGTCAAGGAGGAAGAGTTCAGATAGGTGTCTTGGAAGCCACCAATCTCCAGAAGACAGACTGATGGCATGGTGTGCCCCTAGTACAACCTGCACGGATGGCCTGAACAACCCAGAGTTCAAGGTGGAGCTATCGTGGACCTGTGATGGTGGGCAAGGGGCAGCAGGCGAGGCTAAAGCAGGGGAGGGCATGCCCACACACTTGGCTTGCCCATTGCTTGCTGTCGATGGAGTTAGGGAATGACTGTGGCATGGTGAAGGGTATAATTATGGGCCCTGTGGGCAATCTTTCCTCAGGTGACTTAGCAAAAGGCACCACATGAGTAAGTGAATGAACCAGGAGCAGTGAGTGGTGGAATGAACAGTTTTCAAACAGTTGAAGAGCTCGATCTAACAGAAGGCAGGGATAGAGAAGAAAGGATCATAATTAATGAGGTGGAAAGAAGGAAAATGAGAAGGCAGAAATGAATCCAAATGTAACAGTAATTACAATAAATTTAAACTCACCAGTCAAGAGACAAAAGTGCTCAGATGGGATACAGAACATATGATCCTATAATATTGTGTCAACGAACAGGACACGAACGGAGCAGACCAAAGGCAGTTGAGAGAAGATAGAAAAGATCCCAGTAAGAGAATCAGCTAAAAAGCAAATAAAGATGTATGGAATTCTATACCCCACAACAACAACAACAACAACAACAACAACAACTAAAAAAATACATGCTTTTTGAGAGTGACTGCTTACAAGGTCACAGAGGAGACTTCTGTATCCCAAAGAGTTCTTTTGAGTCCAGGAGATCATCTCTGATCAGAATGCAGCAAAATGAGCAGCCATTCAAGACATGGCGAAATGCTCAGAACCCAGCAAGAGTGCCACCATCGCCTGCGCTTCATTTACACGACGAGACACAGCTAAGGAGGTCCTCAGAGGCCAACGCCAGCTCTCGGCACATTTCTTCACAAAGAAGAACATGGAAGCAAATGCGCCGAGGGTTCCCACCAAGACGTGGGGACAAGAGCGACCCACAGAGAGGAGACAGAGCGCTGCAGGCCAGTCACAGCATGGGAGAGAAGGAAGACGGATAGAGAGGAATGAACTCAGAATCTGGTACCTTGAGCATACCAGGGAGACGGGCACTGTCTGGCAAGACTGATCGGGAAGGGAGACTAAGCAGAGGCAAACCCAGAGGGTGGAAAACAAGAAACGAGCAGCCCCCTCGGTAAGACCCTGTGAAAGACCATTAAGAACAACCAACTATCCATCAGCACAGGAGCCTCGGGGCCACAGTGGGTAGTGATTAGGCTGCTAGGGCAAGGTCAGCCGATTGAAACCACCAGCTGCTCCAAAGGAGCGTGATGAGGCTTCTACTCCTGAGGCACAGGCTGGGGAACCCACAAGGGCAGCCCTGCCCTGTCCTATAGGGTTGCTCTGATTTGGCGACGACTTGATGGCATTGAGTTTAGTTGCTCTGGTTGGATCCATCGATCAGGGACCTGGTGGCACAGTAGGTTAAAGCTTACTTTCTAACCCCAAGGTTGACAGTTCAAACCCACCAGCCACTCTGCAGGAGAAAGGAGAGGCTGTCTTGTCCTATAAAGATTTATAGTCCTGGAAACCCTAAGGAGTAGTTCTACTGTCTTATAGGGGTATTACAGGATCTCTATGAATTGAAATCAACTTCATAGCAGAGGTGGGGTTTATGCAGTAAGCAATTAGAAAATTTACAACCAATGGGTTCATTTCTGGGGAAAAAAACATACATGAAGTTTCAAAATTGGTAGAAGAGGAAGTGTAAAACAAATCAAACAGACAAATAAGTAATAATAAAATTAAAGTGATCGCCAAGTTCTCTTCTCCTATAGATATCCCAGATGAATTAAGGCATTATTAAGTTCTACCAATGCTTTAAGAAATGGACAAGTCTGGAATCTAGAAAAAGGCTTGAGAAGCCATTATCTGAAGGAGTGTTTCTGATTCCAACAATGGAAACCCAAATCAAATGAGACTCACTGCCATCGAGCTGATGCCGACTCACAGGGACCCTACAGGACCGGGTGGCACTGCCCCTGTGAGGTTCTGAGCCTGTACTTCTTCGCAGGAGAAAGCCCCATCGCTGGTGGTTCCAACGATTGCCCTCATGGTTAGCAGCCGGACTTGTAACAACTGTGCAACCAAGACTCTTCTTCTACAATGGAAGGGGGACCAAAAGGCTCAATCAACACGGACACGGAGCTCAAAAGCTAGAGGTGACCACAGCGGGCTCATCCCAGGAAAGCAAAGCTGGTTCAACCTCGGAAAAGGCATGACGAAAGCAGAAAAATGATTCGAGTGTTTCAATATATACACAAAAAGCATTTTAATATAAACTCGACCATCGTTTATGATAAAACCTCTTAGCAAATGGTGTTTAGAAAAGAACTTCCTTAATGTGATAAAGATTTATACCCCAGGCCTGCAGCAGACAACACATTGGAGAAACTTTGGACTCATCTCCTGTAAGATCGGGAACATATGTTGCTGCTGTTTAATACAGGATCAAAGGTCCTGGCCAACACGATGAGATAAAACAGAACAAAGCCAGCCTGATGATAAGGCCAGGCAGGCACTAAATTGCCACTGGTTAATGAGAAAATCTGAGTAGAAGACATCTATCAGAATCAATGGGCAACGATTTGAGAGTTCGGGAAGATTTTGAGACACAGACCAACTGAGAAACATCAATGTTTCCCTCAGCTAGCA
>NW_022103968.1:8878536-8883001 GCF_000313985.2 Echinops telfairi
AAAGGATGTGAACAGCAAGCCACAGACAGGGAAACCTGAATGGTGAACAAACAGCTAGTAGATAAAGATGCTCGCACTTGTGTTCTGAGAACTGCAAGTTAAAATAAGAGCAGGTTAACACTTGGCTGGTGCTAAGTGCTATAGAATTGCTTTCGACTCATAGTGAGTCCGTGTGCAGAATGGGCTTGCCCCAGAGGGTTTTGTTGGGTGGAATTGTTATGGAAGCAGCTCGCCAGGTCTTCCTGCAGAACTGCTGGGCAGGCTCACTCACCTTCAGGCTGGCAGTAACACGGTTTACCCTGTGGGTCTCAGCTATGTGAAGTGGCAAACACTAGAGACTTAGATGCTGCCCGGTGTGTTGGGCTGGGTTCTCTGGAGAAGCAAGCCCAATGATGCTTGCAGGTATTGGATATGGAAAGGGATTCATAACAAGAAAAGGTCCACACAGTGTAGAAGTAAGGAAGTCCAGCCTGGTTCAAGCCATGCTTCTCCTGATTCATGGAAACTGATGAATAGGAAACAGGATGAAGAAGTAGAGACAGCAGGGGCACAGGTAATATGAATCCGACGTGGGCTGAATGAATCCACTATCGGCAGTCCACTGCTGGCTCCTGAGATGGGCAGACAACGCAGCTGGAGATGGACGAGCCAGGTGGTAGACTCGGCTCCGGCAGAAGGCTGGAGGGTTCTACGCTGCTGGGTCTCTCGCTTTTATACAGAAGGCCACAGCCTCGAGGAGGTGTTGTCAGGTTGTGATGTGAGTGGTCGGTTGGGCTCCGCCCCCACCCTTACCCAGGAGTGTTTCCTTGACATAATTCCTAACCAGCACACACGGGTTGGCAGCAGGTAGGATGACAGCAACCTCACACTCTCCCGGTGGGAATGTGAAGTAGCCAGGCACCCTAGAGAGCAAGTGGGCAGGGCTTTCCTTAGCTGGAGCATGTCTTTATGCAGAGACGTAGAGTCCCACTCAAAGATCTCCTCGGAAAGATGGATTTTTGCAAGAATCCAGGGGAAGGCCTGAGTGCAGATGCTGGCTACATGCTGGCTGTGTTGTGAGGAAACAGGGTCAGCCTGAGTGTCAATCACAGGAGGCAAAGTCCATGAGATGCAGTGGTTCAGCATCCTGGGGCTAAGAGACTGATGTGCTCAGAGCTACAGGGATGGATCTTACTATTATTTTTATTATTGTGGTGAGCATATACGTAACAAAACGTACACCCATTCAACACCTTACTGTTAGGTGCCGTCCAAGTGGCTCTGACTCAGTGCAAGAGAATGAGACAGCAACCAGTCCCATGCCACCCTCCCAATTGTTATGTTGGAGCCCATTGTCACAGCCATTATGTCATTCCATATCATTGAAGGTCCTCCTCTGTTTGAGTGACCAGGTGATGCCCTGCTCAAGGGACTGGTCCTTCCAAATTCTGCACGTATAATTCAGTGACTGATGGCCTGCGCCAGGCTTTGGGATAGATCTCTTTTTGAAGGAAGGTCCAATGCTCAATACCATGTATGTATATGAAAATGTGCATCCCTACAAAGGAGCACTCTGTTCTACAGAGACACCTACACCTTGCAGGGTGTGCATTAAAGGCATTAGAACCATTGCTTGTTGAGGAGAGTAAGGGGAGTGGGCATGAGAGTGAAAAGAGACAACAACACAAAAGAAAACACAAAAAGATAAGGAGAAGCCGTGCTCAGGCCATTGATGATTATGGGGCACGGACCGAGATGTGAATTGAACTCATCTGTCTACCCTGGATCGCATCCAGCAGACATTGCAAACGAAGTTCCCATTCCAACAGTTCTTCCAAGGGGTGGACTTTATGCTCTTGTTTGCAAACAGGGCCAAGTCACCAGGGTCAGTTTTAAACTTCATTGGAGGGAGGAACTAAATATCCGGTGGTTGTGATTTGCAGGAAACGTGTGGTCTCCAGCCTTAATTTCGAAAGGTCTACTCTAAGGCTCATCACCTGCTCAGCACACCTGGTTTCACTCGGCCTCCAGTTGTAGCCTCCAGAGAGTTCCACCGAGACCTTCTGTTTTCAGAATCAAGGCTGGAGAGCAGGCGTCCCAGGCCCTGCCCCGTCGAGCTGTGATGAATGGCTCCCCTCCTATCTCCCGCATCAATTATGTTAGCAACTTTATAGTCTGGTATTCGATCCCCTGGCAATCGCACCAGGCAAATGGAGGTTGCCACAGGCAACCAGGTCCTCAGACAATGTCCAGGCGTCCCAGACAACAGCTTCTGAAGATTTATTTTTTTTCATTAAGAGGTGCCTGGTTCCTTAAATTTTATGTGTAACACGGTACAAAGCAGATTCATTGAATGTCTGAGACGCTTGTCTTGTGAGGAGGCCATGTCCACCTCCGAGAGTGAAAATAATAATACTAATTCTGGGATCCCAGATAGGCCAACTCATCTAACTGTTAAGCTGAGGTTTTATCTGAGAGGCTCTGGTGTGTTGGACCTATTTCCAGAATACCCTTGGCCATTCTCTTCCCCTGACTCCACTTGGCTCCCCCATCAGGGAGTTCACCGTTTACAGCCATTCCACCTCCTTAGCCTGCAGGTTTTAGTTTTTATTAGTATTTTGTTCCGCAAAGACACAAAGCATCTGGCAAATACCCTTTGTTCTTTTGATGCCGATGAATCCAAAGCATATTCATGGTCCTGCAAGCTGTCCACATCAATGTCCCTCATCAATTTCTGTGATGTCCAATGATGAAGCCACTGTGGGAGACTGTGATTCTAGATTTTTAGCACTGTTCTAATGACAGTCCATGTAGCTGTTGTGGGCTCACGTGGGTTTGGCATAGTCTATAGTTCGTCTGATTAGGTGCAGGGCTGCTAATCTCCAGGTTGGTGGTTCAAACACACCAGCAAGTCCATAGAAGAAAGAGGAAGCTATATGATGCTGTAAAGATGTACAGAAGTCGTGTACAAGGTTGCTGTGAGTCAGAATCCATCCATGGTCATGGGTCTCCAGTTTATCTGAGGCACCCACTGTTTTTCTTATGGATGCAGTGTGGTATGAGCCCCCAGCATATAGCAATATTCGTAGCAATAGGTCTTAGATCGCCACTAATAACCAGTCTCCTGAGGAACAGAAAGATGCCATTACAGTAGAATGTTCTGTGAAAGCCGGTAAAAGTTCATTGTTTCTCACTTGGCCAGTTTGGGAGCTATGTAGGTCGGGCCTTTTGTGAGTCACTGCTGTGTGGACCTTGGGCAGAGTCACTGGGAATCTTGAGAGGTTTCTGTCTCCTTTTGTCATAAGCACACATCTACGTCTAACTATACTTGCAGCGCAGTCCCGTATCTGGAAAGCAACTTGACCTCGAGTTAGTTGTTTCAACCTAACATGAAGCTTCTTTCATTGGAGACTCTGTGGCTGCGGCACTGGGCTGCTCACTTCCAGCTGCCTGTTCGAACCCACCAGCCAGCTCAGTGGGAGAAAGACAAGGCCGGCCGTCTGCTCGCATAAAGACTGACCATCTTGTAAACCCTGCATAGGATCCGGATGAGGAGGAATCAGCTCGATGGTAGTGCCTTTGGTTTTCATTCATTTAATCAAATAGCTGCCATCCTTTGTCCCCATCACGTTGGCTCACACTCTTGGCGATCTCATGGACAACAAAACCTTCAGGAGGTTGGTTTTCTTGAGTGCATTAGGACATTGTGTCTTCTGAGGGCCATCTCCTAGCACTCTTCGGGACAATATTCTATTATGATTTTCTGAGGGTTTCAGCAGCTAAGTTTTAGCAGAGAGCATTGTGCCATTTTCCCCAAATGGTCTTGGTCTAAGACCCTGCTGGTATTTGAAATGCCATTAGCGTAGCTTCCAGCATCACAGCAACACCCCAGCCACCCTGTGTAGTATTAGTAGTAGGTAGTATTAACTACCTAAAAGATCCTCTCTCTTGGAACTTATGTCCTGGTGGAGATTTAAAGTCTAAACAAACAAAAACTAAAACCGCAAGTATATAATACAATTGTATTTTATGATGATATAATGGTAATCACCTCATCGAGCAGCCCTGACACTTAACTGACAAAAATAGTATAAGGATCAAATCCCACTTGCTTGCTGGAGTGGAAGGACTTGAAGCACCTGCTGGTGAAGATCAAGGATTGCCGCCTTCAGTATGAATTGCAACTCACTGTAAAGAAAACCCCAATCCTCACCAGCGAGCCAGTAGATAACATTGTGATAAATGGAGAAACAATCAAAGTTGTCAGGGATTTCATTTTGTGTGGATCCACAATCAGTGCTCATGGACGCAGCAGTCGAGATCAAATGACACATTGCATTGGGTAAATTGATGGCACAAGACCTCTTTAGAGTGTAAAAAGGAAGATTTGGTTACTTTGAGGGCTAAGAAGCACCTGATCCACGCCATGGTATTTTTAATCGCCTCCTATGCATGTGAAAGTTGGACATTGAATAAAGAAGACTGA
>NW_022103968.1:8883651-8886018 GCF_000313985.2 Echinops telfairi
AAAAAAAGAGGAGCAGATACCAAGGGTTCAAGTAGAAAGTAAATGTTTAGAAGAGGGTGACTGATGGAGCCCTGGTGGTGTAGTGGGTTACGAATTGGGCTGCTTACGGCAAGATCAGCAGTTCAAAACCACCCGCTGCTTGTAAAGCGTTGCAGTCTGGGACACTCACAAGGGCAGCTCCACCTCCACCCTGTCCTATAGGTTCTCTGTGGGTCAGAGGTGAGCAGATGGCAGTGATGTTGATTTGGTTTGGCGTCATGCGACGGGAAGGCGTGCTGAGAAAGGGAGAAACGGAAGTGGCTTGGAGGCACAGGTCAGCAGGAATCAAACTTGAATTTGGGAACGATTCAGTGGCCTGCGAGCCAATTCATTGCAAAGAAGTCCAAATGACCAAACACATTTTTATATTATCCTTATTTAAATATTTGTTACATCCATTACAGCCCTGGGGCCTCTTGACCCTTTCCTGGGGACGTTGATTTTCGGGTTGTTGGCTTTTTGTTTCCCTAAAATAAATATTCACTTGAACTCCCTGCCAGTGTTCTTGGCCATCAGCTTTTACAGGCAGATGTGTGTGTGTGTGTGTGTGTGTGTGTGTGTGTGTGTGTGTCACTAATGCCTTCTCCTACCGCTGGTTTGTGTCTGGGCCGGCTAAGTCAGAGAGCCGTGAAGATCCAGCAAGCCAACACAAACACGCTGATCCCCCTGAACTCATTACAAGGAGTTCTGGTGGGTTACAGAAAATTCCAGCGATTGCTCCTGAGAAACAGCGCCAGGCTCCACCGCTCAGAGCTGTCCATCCAGGCTGGCCAGCCAGCGGCCCCTTTTCAAAAGCAATGAAACCAGACCTGGGCTTCTCCGTGGACACTCCGTGCGAGGGAGCGGGAAAAGCAGGCGGTGGAAAGGTTGTCACGTGGGTCTGCGTGAAGAAGGCGAGGTCGCCACTGGCTTGTTTTTCGAGCCTGAAGAACGTCCTCCAGGAACGTGATCTCAGCCCCGCCGCCCAGGGCCAGGTGGGTGCCTCGGAGCCGCTTTGTCAGACTTCACGTCAAGCTGGGGCACGAATGGCCTCTCAGCATCTGAGGCAAGTCTGTGCCTTGTATGTTTATCCTCCCATTCCTAAAACAACACAATCCCGTCTGCTGACATACCACCTTCATGAAACTGCCGGAGGCTTTAGATAATAGCAGGAGGCTCTGTGCCGACAAATCCCACAGGGCAGCCCGGGTAGAAGGGGACCCAGTCAATTAAATCATTAATGGATAGTTGAAATGCCTTTATAATGGGGCATCGGGGGAGTCTGCGCATCCACATCGAGAAGGAAAGAATAAAACAAAACATCTGATCTCATTCCATAGCTGTGCTTGGGGCCAAGAGAGTCTCTCTTGAACTCAACTCTGTTTATCGATGGCAGGGAGCAAGGTTTATTGGAAGTGCTCATGTTCTGAGTTTTGTAGGTCTGTCCTCCTGACAGCAGGCTGGATCCTTCGAGATTGTGCATCTCTGAACCTGGAGGGGTTTTTTTTCTCTGCGGAAGCAAAGGAGTTTCTCACTGCTCGCTCCTGGGTCATGTCATGTGCAGTTTACAAAGTACTCAGGACGTCCCCTGAGTTCTGGGCGCCTCTGGGGACTGATCTCTGAAACGGCTAACAAGAAGTTTAAAAAAGTTAGTGCTCATAGCTGATGCCATTTATAGGGAAAGATTGTCTTCGGTTAAACAAGCCTACATCCAACCACTAAAGGGAAAGCTCCCACCGAGACTTGAACTCGGAGCGCTGGGTTCAGAGTCCAGAGTGCTCACCCTAACACCATGAGGCCAGCCTTAGTCTGGGTTGCATAAATGGCAAGTATAAAGCCAGCCTGGAGCAGGTCAGGTGGGGAAGGTAGCGGTGAGCCATTTCCCTGAGAGTATATACAGTGACAGGAGGCCTGGTGAGCTAGTGGGTTAGACATCGGGCTGCTAATCACAGGTCAGCGGTTCAAAACCACAGACTTCTCCGAGGGAAAAAGATGAGGGTTTCTACTCCCATCAAGAGTTAGTTTCAGAATCCATAGGGCCAGTTCTACCCTGTCCTGTAGGGTCGCTGTGAGTCGGAATCAACCGATGGCCATGTGTTTTATAAATGGGAAAGATGTGTGCTTCCTTTTTTGACGGGTTTCCTCTTAGACTGGTTCCGGCTTTCACAGGTTTCTTTGTGTGAGGGGGAGCTGGCTTGCTTGGCTTCATTTTAGCAGGAGTCAGCCTACAGGTCCCCTTCGGCAGGAGGTGGCCTGCTGGTTCATTACAGCAGGAGTCAGCCTGTAGGTTTGTTACAGTAGGAGTCATCCTGTAGGTTAAGGGTTTGAAAGAAGGAGCCATGAAGTTTC
>NW_022103968.1:8886979-8887890 GCF_000313985.2 Echinops telfairi
AGGAGGTAGCTGGTGGTTTCGAACTGCTGACCTTGCAGATCGCAGCCCGGTGAGAAACCATTACACCGCTAAGCAGGGAACGTCTTGTCTCAGGGAAGGTCTTGGTTAGACAGACCAGTACAGCCATCTGTGTGCAACAGGCCTTGTTTGCGGGCTGATCTCCCTTGTGAAGTCAGATGAGTTGCCTGAAAATGGAATTCCCCGGCTGGAAGAACGAGGAAGGACTCTTAGACAGGGAAGAGGTTCGAGCTTATGCCCAAGGCTTTCTGGGGGAGCACCCAGGGGTGGGAAGCTCTCACCATTCTCTGGACACTGGCCGTCTGGTTCCTGCCCTCTCTGACCTTTATTATTCGGCCTTGAGACCTGTCACTTCACCCAATCCATAGACGCTTCTCCTGTCCCTGAAGATTGACTGGCTCTCTATGATACGCTCCTAGGACACCCCTCTCCTCTTGCCACCTGAGTTTTAGGGTAGCTGACACGCACAGACATTTCATACCTGACTTTGTTCGGAGAACCTGGCCCCCAATTCTTTTGCCGTGTCCCTCAAAATGCCTTAGGTACAGGCCCCCAGTTTCTAGAAAATCAACCAGAGCCTTGTGCTTCAATCTCCCAAATCCAAAACTGCCCCCAGCCCCACCAAGCAGTCATTGAGATCAAGGCGAAACCTGTGATAAGACACAGTGCAGCGTGCACAAGCAGTCCCAGGAAGACAAGCCTGTCGTGATAAAGGATGCAGAGGGTTTTCCTGCTCGGTTATCTGTCCTAATAGAAACCGCAGGATGGGGGACAAGTTGAAACAGGACTGCTCTGTGCTGCTGAAACCGGGTGGGGGTGGGGGGCAGGGCACCTAAATGATTTCTGTGAAATTTCAGAGGAATTCGCAGAACGTAAAGGATGCCTTATCTTAC
>NW_022103968.1:8890367-8915636 GCF_000313985.2 Echinops telfairi
GGGCAAAGACACCCGGCAGTCCGGATAAATGTCCTCGGTGGGCTGCATGTGGTCCGTGGGCTGGAGTTTGAGGACACCTGCTTAGTGCCTTCAAATGAGGTCATCAAGCTGTGACCTGATTGACAGGCTAAACTCCACCCCTTCACTCTTAAGTCTCAAATTGACAACAGATGATGTAACTACCATCCTTGTTCACCTCAGGGTCAGTGGTTTGAGTCCTCTAGCCACCTGTGGGGGACAGATGAGACTTTCTATGCCTGTAAAGATGTATGGTCTCAGAAAACCCATGGGGATGTTTCACTCTGTCCTCTTGGGTCGCTAGGAATTGGAATTGACTCCCTGGCAGAGGGTCGGGTTGGGTTTGGTGGATTGGGCTGGTCAGGACCTGAGGGTTCAAACACCACCTCTTTGGCTTCCATGTGAAGTTGTTGTTGTTGTTAGGTGCCATTTGAGTGGATTCTGACTCAGCGCGACTCTACGTGCAACAGAAGGACACCCCACCCCATCTTGGCCATCCCCATGAGTTGCTGTATTCAAGCAGGTCCCATCAGCCCCCCTCTATCCATCTTGTTGGGGGTCTTCCTTGTTTTCACTGCCCCTCTCCTTTACCGGGCACGATATCTTTGCCCCGGGACTGGTTGCTCCTGACAACATGTCCAAAGTACATGGGAGGAAGTCTCGCCATCCTTGCCTCTAAGGAGCATTCTGGTTGCACTTTTTCCAAGACAGGGTTGTTGGTTCGTTGGGAAGTCCCTGGAACTTTCCGTCTCCTTCCCCAGCACATGATTCAGACACATCGATGTTTCTTCCATCTTCCTTGGTCAATGCCCAACGTTCACAGGCGTATGAGGGGAAAGGAAATACCCTGGCGTGGGTTTTGTCAATCACCCCATAGACAAGTGAGATGATGATGCAAAGGGTCAAAGTGCACTTGTCTTGGGAAGACCCTCCCCAGAAGGGTCCCAGAAGGAACACTTTTCCTGAGTTGGGAGGCCCCACGTTCGAGGATCCTGTGCTGTGTGCTATCCAAATGGGTTTCCCTGATCTTCGGAACTCATCGATCCCAAGGACGGGTTGCCAGCCGGCAGCATGGTGTGCATTTTGATCAGGGAAATGAGAAGTGGCGGAGCCAGGGCTTGCGGATTAAGGCTGCATCAACATCGGCTCGCCGGGTGGTGGGCCTCTGTGCTTTGACAGTTGTGTTTTCTCTGTGGCTTCCCGGGGCTTTGTATGTCGCACTCTGGAATCTGTAGACGAAGCAGCCCCGAAGGCTCCGCAGACAGCAAGGCTCCAGCATGTTCTCATACTCCCCAGTCAGGGAGTCCGATGCTCTCACATGCTGCTCATTCTTTCCGTCATAACACATACCATGTGTCCAAGGCGATGGGAGCCGTGAAGATTCTACCCCAGAGGAATGTGCTCCCCGGCGGCATCCTGGGATCGAAGATGGAAGGATGGGCTGGAGAGAGTGGTGACGTCGAGCAGGGAGGGGATAAGAGTCCTTCAAGGTAGAAGAACTTGAGTGGCAGTTTCCTGGAGAGACTGACCTGGAGCTGTGTCCTGAGAGATGGGCTGCTGGTGACTCGCAGGGAAGGAGCGGGCAGGGCAGGGCAGGCCAAGAAAAAGCATGAGCCAGGAGGCCACCTGGAGTGTGCAGGGGACAGCAGGAGTCTCCGGACCTCTGGACCGTGTGCTTATTGGGTGGCTGGAGAAGTAGCAGGGACCAGACAGTGACTTGGCCCGGAGACCACACTCACCAACGCTTCTTACTACTTAGAGTTGACCAGCTTAAAGTGTGCATAGGGGCGATGATGGGTCCATGGTACAATCCTGGTCATCCATGGAGGAGAGCAGGGTTTGATTTTTGGCTCAGTGTACCTCATGCACAGCCTGTGAAAGCTGTGTGTGACACTGGTGCTAAATACGTTTGAGCTGAGCTTCCAGACTAAGAGAGAAGTTCAGCTGAGCTTCCAGATTAAGAGGGACTAGAAAAAGTTCAGCTGAGCTTCCATACTAAGAGAGGCTAGAAGAAGCTCAGCTGAGCTTCCAGACTAAGAAGGACTAGCAAACAGGTCTGCTGGTCTTCTGGAAACCAGCCATTGCTAAAAGGATGGCTCACACAGTGCAGTCAACAAGCCACCTTGGGGATGGCTCAGGGCCGGGCAGGAATTTGTTCTGCTGTCTGCCGGGCGGCCATGAGTCCAGGACCAGGAACAGCAGACCGTATCCCAACAGCAAGTCGTGCACAACCTCACAGTCATCTTCTCCCAGTTGAGATCGGTTCTTTCCTTGGCTGGAATGAAGCCTAGGGTCTCTTTCGGGTTATTCCCTAAATCAGAGCAGACACAATCCAAGTTGGGACCCATTTCATCTCCTGCCCCCTGCCACACACACAGCAGGATTCTAAAAGACACGTTTCGAAAACTCTGCTGGGGGACTCCGGAGGCTGGGGGTGGGGATGAGATGTGAGGCAGAACGATGTGGGACTCATAGCCATGACTGCAGCCAGGACGGCAGCTATCAAATTCTTCATCGCCTTGATCTCAACATGCCTCAACAGAGCCCAATCCAGCGTGCCTCTTAACACAGGTCCCAGCCCCAGTTCCCGCCGATTCAAGAGCGTCTCATGTCTTTGTCCTGCCGTCGCCCGCATGCGTCTGAGTCATCGTGCTCCCATCGCATTACCATTTCCTCGACTCTTACCTGCAGTGAGAAACGGGGCACCCAGCAGCTACTCTGGTTCAGTGTTGGCAGGGGCCGGGAAGTTTAATACGACAGACACTAAGCAAGTCCATCGAAAACCTGTTGTAACAAGCCATTTGCTTTTAATGAACTGAAGGGGTTTTGTCAGGTTGACACTATGTTTATCAAGAAAGAGTTTCTTTTGAAGCTTACTAAAAAAATTAATTTGTCCTTGCCCAGGAGAATGATAGAAACACAAAGGGCCAGATTCCTGCCTTGAGCGTGTTTTCCTGAAGCTGCCGGGCCGGCACCTAACGTGCAGGTGATGCGTCATGAAGCCTAGCGGCTCAAGCTCTCCCTGCTGAACAAGAGGACCGTCTGGTGGTTGGTTGATTCGTGGGCAGACCAACTGTGGAACTCAACAAGGGATACGGTCAAAAGCATAATCAGGACTTGTCCAGTGCCAGGGTTATTTCAAAATTGATTTCATGATGGTAATGATGATGATGTCAATAGCTGTCTGGTCAGCCTCAACTCCTGGTCACCTTCAAGTACAGCCGAGCAGAATGTAGCCTGGTCCTTACTGTCACCGACATGTTCATCGTCATCCTTAGGGCTATTGTGTTGATCAACCTACCTCGCATGTCCTCGTCCTCCAGCAACTGGCCCCTCCTAATGAAATGGTCAAAGCAAGTGGGGCTGACGGTGGGCTGGGGTGATCCCATGGGTGTTCACGGCTGAATGTTAGAAGCCGATCACCGGACCTTCCTTTGGAGTCTGTCTCAGAGGGAAGGTGCTGTTGAAATCAGGTCACCATGGGTAAACGGTCCAGCAGCATTGCAGCCTGCAAACCACCACAGCATGAGACCCTGACAGACACCATTATCATTCCCTGATTATAAGAAAAAGGATCATGCAAGAGTGCAAATTCACAAATTTTCTTTTCTTTTTTCTCGGACAAGGTACATGCTCTCTGGGTGTGATGTTACCCCACTGATGGGTCCAATTGTTAGTCTTTGGTGGTGGCGTTGGTGGATGACCCCAGTGATGAGACAGACACTCAAGGACTAAATTCCACCCAGGCCTGGGTTTGTTGTTTATGTAGGAAGGCCGAGGTTCTGGTGCTGGGGAAGGGCTATGGTTATGTTTTCTTTCAAGGTGGATATCTTCGCATGAGCTAACTCTGCTAGCAGGTGGCCATACATCTCTTCCTAGTTTATATGAGGGACAGCATTCCAGGCGAGCAGCCAGGGGAACGGGGGCCTGTGTTATACAAGGCTTTGGCACCCCGAGGAGCATCTGTGTATGGAGATGCCTATTCTGTACACACACATCCTCCAAGCTTGTCTTGGCCTCAGTTCTCCTGACAGCAGAGCTCCAGACTAAGGCATTGGACAGGTGGTTGACTCAAGAGTGATTCCAGGGAGCAGAGGTGAGGAATGGGAAATGGGGAGTATGGAAGAGGAAAGAAGAGCAAAGTAATACAAGGGTGTGTTAGGGAAGGGGCCACTGTGCAGGCAACCGGGGCTTCGTCACAAGAAACCTTCTGAGGAGTCTCAGGATGCACGTCTCAGAAATGTCTGCACATGTGATGCAGAAGGACTGGCCAAGGCTGGCCTCTCGGGCTCTAGTTCACCTGCACCCCCTGAATGCACCTGGATCTCCTGGGTACCATACCCCAGGGCATCAGAGAGACCCCAGGGCAGGAACTGAGGGGTTTGAGCTATAGGGCAGGGGAGGCTGCTCCAGAATGAAGCTGGACCCAGCAGAGCAGTGTCAGGAGCAAGGCGCTGGCCCAGAAGAATTGCAGGGGTCCACAGGAGGGGCTTGATAGCAGCCTAGCCTCACCAATGTAGCCACTGTAGATTTGCGGGTTATTGATTTTACCTACATCTTGTCTTGGTGCGGGGCAGCAAATGGAAAACAACAAATGCCAGAGAAGGTGATGAGAGATTGGAACGCTTATGAACTGCTGGAGGGCTTGTAAAGGTGGATGTACAACCATTGTGGAAAGTAGTATGGCACTACTGACAATGGCATATGACCCAGCAGTCTCAAAAAACAAGCCAGGGGAATGGGGCTCAACATGAACAAATATATGCTCTTCCATGTCCATTGCAGCACAGTTCAGAATAGCAGGAAACAGCCCAAATGCCCCTCAGTAGAAGAATGGATAAAGAAATGCTGGTAGATACACATAATGGAATATGACACACCCCTAAAAACAAAAACCGTGACAGAACCATGAAGTACCTGTGGACATGGATGGACCTGGAAACCATTATGCTGAGTGCAGTTAGTCCTTCACAAAAGGACACATATTGGATGAGATCACTACCATAGGATAAACCCCAAGACAGAGGCAGGCTTCTGTTCCGGGTCATGACATCTTTTTGTCGGGTCGCCAACTGTGAGCTACTGTGCCTGCCTAGAGCCCACGAACCATGTTATTGCTCCCTTATTTGTCCTTCTTAAAAGCCACTTTGGCATGGAGGTCTCACATCAGCAGGGATAAGTGTCTCATGAAGAGGGGTGGGGGGAAGAAGACCAATCAGTTCCGCTCATACAACATTGCTCTACGCTCACCCCAAATCAAGAGGACTCACACAGAATGATTAGTGAACTTTACTAGAAATTCGAAGTCAAGAGGTGGCACAGGGTGGGGGGCGTGTCTGTCTCAGAGAGAGCAATTACACTTCTGTTGGTGAATAAACAGGGTGGGACAACTTACCTGTGGGAGAAATGAGTAACATTACTTATATCGACCCTCAAGGGAATACCGTGCCTGATACTGTGTTCCTAATTGGACGCTTTTTACCGAGTGTCTGTGCAGCCCTGGGTGACCAGGCTGCCTACTCTAGACAGCTGGGACTTTGGACTGACTTTCGGAGGTGCACCATCTCCTTCATAGGCCACATTAGAGAGATCCAATTTAGAAACCTCACTAAGTGAACTGGATTTGACCGTAAGCCTACCTGTAGCGGATTTAAAGAACTCCCGTGGACTTAAGGCTGAAATGCCCTCGCATGAGAAGAAGGAGAAGACTGGTATCCAAGGTTCTGCATTTGTAGGCTTTGGACTTTGGCTCAGATCTCTTGCTTGGAAGTGCCCAAAGAATGGCGACTCAGGATGGCCACATAGTTACTATTTTCACCCTCTCTCTTTTTAAATTTTTTTTAATGAAATATGTTAGTCTCATAGGCATGGTTCTGCTTTTGTGAATGAGCTTTACTGAAAGTTTTCCTCTGTCTCCCACCTTCATTGTCTGCGTAGATTGTGTTCCCTCGCTCAAGTTTTTATCTGAACAAATCAACAATGCATGTATTTTGGTCTAAAAACCTGTCCTATACATGTTTTCTTTCCTTTTCTCAACAGTATTTTAAATTCTATACCATTGGCTAAGTTAATGATATTATCTATAGAATCACCATCTGCTCCATGGGATGATTAATATTGTTCTCCAATAAAATGATGATAATGTCTCTAAAGTGTTCCAGGGATATATATAAACTATAGATACATGAATGAATTTTGAGTTTGAATTTAATCATGGCCCTAATCTAAGAACAATTAGTTCTTATGACTCAATACTTACCCTCATGAAGAGATCATGGATCATATAGGTGCTATAGCACAATGTGGTGAAGAAAGTAGATGGTGTTCAGCTATCAGAAAGAATAGTGTCTGGAGTCTTAAAGGCTCGTCAGCTAAGTGAGGCATCAGCTAAGTCCACGTGGAAGAAGCATACCAACTTGTGAGATCCAAGGATTGTAGTTAATAAAACCCAATCCAAAGGAGGGAACGGTGTTGGAGCTTAAAATGTGAACACCCAGTTTGCAGAAGACTGGCTCACATTTTTACTAGGAGCTTTGTAGCTTCATGAGATGTACCCTGGCTTGTCCTAGATTATCTATGCTATCTATGTATTACCAAGAGATATCGGTAGTCAGTTCGTTGTATTATCTCATGGTCATACATGGAGACACAATCTCGCTGACTGATAACCTTTGGAGACCTGTGAAAGTCCCAACCAGGTCCCCCATGTTCATGTTAGCATCTGCTCCTGGGCTGGTGTGTGGGTGGGGCCAGGAGGGGAGCCGGTTTACATGTGCCTTGCATTCCTTTCAGGTGATGCTGCTCAGATAATCTCAGCCCACATGTGCCTGTTGACCTGTACAGGGTCACTGCACTGTTGAGCCCTGACTTATGTTAAATGCCTCTGTTGACACTTCTCTGAAATGAATGGGCTTTTTATTACACTGGTGGCTGCTGGATTTGGGGAGGGGGTGGGGGGCTGCCTGGTCATTAAAATGATGTTCACTTGAAGGTGGCAGAATGAAACATTGGATTCACGGTTAGCTGTTGTTGTTCCCAGGGCTGCTCTCACGGTTCGTCCCCAACAACATTCTTTTGCTTTTATTAAGTTGCCCTTTCAAAGCAGAATGGACACCACGGGGCGTGTGCTAAGCTTCACTGCCGTCTGCTTTTCTCTGCCCTCTCACACCTCCAATGAGGGTGGTGGGGAGTCCCTGGGCTTCATGAGCCAGCCAGGCATGGCACTGTCTTCTCTAGCATTGCACCTGAATGGTAGAGATAGATGATCGATGGTCGTTGGCATGTGCATTCAGGAAACAATGCACCTTGGGGCAAGAGCACTGGAGTTGGAATCATTTTTGTCTTTGTTGTTGGGTGCCCGCCCATAGCAACTCCATGCACAGCTAAATGAACCACTGCCGTGTCCTGCGCCATTCTCACAGTTGTCCCTAGGCCCGAGCCTATGGATGTAGCCCCTGTGTCCGTCCATCTCATTGAAGGCCTTTTTGCTACCCTTCCACTTGACCAAACATGATGTCCTCCTCCAGGGACTGGTCTGTCCTGACAATATGTCCAAATTATATAAGACGAAGCTTTGCCCTCCTTGCCTCAAAGGAGCACTATGACCTTACTTCTTCTAAAACTGATGTTTGTCCTTTTAGCAATCCATGATACTTTCAATATTCTTCTCCAGCACCAAAATCCAAATGCAAGAATCTTTAGGAAACATTTGCGTTTTGCTTCGATGACAGCTTTTCACCTCACACATGTGCTGGCGTTTGCAGCTTTTACTGTAGTATAATCAAGACATACCTGATGTAGGTATGCTTGTGGACATTTGCACATGTACATGTCTTTATTACTCTTCCCTCACTTTGAAGTAGACACCGTTGCCCTGACTTGTTTTCAGATCCAACTGGTTGATGGACAGCTTCTTCATTTTCTATATTGTTGCACCTCGACGGTGGGCTCCAACACCGCTCGTCAGACAAAGAACGCAAACACATCGGAAGGAGTGGGAGAGTGGAATTATAAACCAGATGGCCCAGAGGCTGCTTGCTGAAAGCAAGGACCACAACTCAACATGAACAAAACAAAAACCTCCGACCATTGGGCCGATGGACAACAACATGATCATTAGAGGAAAGATGGAAGTTCCTGGAACACACAGTCAATATTCAGGGAAGCGACGGTCAGGAACCCCGACAACGTTTCGTGTTGGGCAAATCCGCTGCACAAGACTTTTTGAAGGATTGACGAGCCAGGAGGTCACTTCGAGGATTAAAGGTGTGCCTGACTCAAGCCAAGGTCATTTCAACTGCCTCACGTCTGCGTGATAGTTGGCCAATGGCTAAGGGAGAACTGATGCCTTTGAATTACGATGTGAGCGAAGAACATCGAAAGTACCCGCGGCTGCCAGAAGAACCGGCAAATCTTCTCAGGAGGAGCACAGCCAGCATGCGTCTTAGAAGCAGGGCTGGCTACCGCTTATCCTCACGTACTTCGGACGGTCAGGAGAGACCAGTGTCTAAAGGACATCCTGCTTGGTAAAGCAGAAGCTCCGCAGAAAAGAGGAACCCCCTCCATGGGATGGATGGGCTTGGGTCTCCCACCTTTTGGTTAGCGGTGCAGCAGGTACTGACTGTTGGCACCAAAGGTAGCTAATGGGAACTAGCTGCTGACCAGTTTTGCTTTGATGCCTGGTGAAATTGCCTTCAATGAAAGCAGCCATCATTTGCACGTAAACTGGGCGCTCAAGCCTCCCTCAAGTAGGCCCACCATGACTCCCAGAAATCTTGTTCATGTTATTGATTTGTTTAGCAGAACCATCACTCCAAGGGAGTACAAAGGCAGGCTTCAATGCAGCCCCAAACAAATTATTATAAGTCTGGAATGAATGGAATCTGAAAGAATGAGGTTTTATTTTACTTTGCCCTCGAGGTTTCTCTGAAGCAGAAAAAATAAATATTTGCTTTCTTTCACAAACACACCACTTTCATTGTGTTCAAAGTGGAGTTAAAAACAAGTCAATAAAAGGGCCTCACAGTACAAGGGGATCTTTGCTGTTGTTAATTTTACTGTTCAAGGCACTTAGCTTCTAAGAGTCCTTCCTCCCTCCCGCCAATACTTGGCTCATTTATTTTTGAACTCTTTTGCTTATAAACTTAACTGGAAAAGCCATTGTCTTTGTTATTAACGTCATGTTTGTTTTTCTAAAGCTCTGAGTCATGGGTTCTGTGTGTGGTGTGTGTACTCGAAGTCGTCCCCGGGCGAGGTGATCCGCATGTCAACGATGGCACATGTGGCTGTCATGCAGACACGCTTCTATTGCTCCAGTGGTAACTGCTGCTCGTGTTCTCGCTCCGCCCTCGCCCACCGGCCCCCTCTAGTCAACACGTCCCATCGAGCATGCGTTCTCCTGCTTGGCCTGCAAGGGGGATGTTGGTTACCTTCTTGCCTGACATGCCTTTCTCCATCTTTGGTAACCTCTTCCCACTTTCTCTGCAATCTCAGAGCTACTGCCAGCTGAAGTGCCGGGCCCACTCTTGGCCAAGATATGGGCACCCCATCAAGCATTGCCTCTCGGCCCTGGGATCTGCAGATGAGCAAGTGGACTGGGAATCGTTCTACTTGACTCCGGGTTTGTTTGGTTTTTCGAGGGTTCATGAGAATCTGAATAGTACACTTCTGTTTAGACATACACCCACTTTTCTTTTAGAACATTATCATCTTATTTGCTTAATAAACAAGTTTTCCGTTTCTAGAGCCAAGTTCAAAATCAAGATACAATCCATCAAGTCTTATTCTTCAGAGAACATCATCTCCACCAGGGGGTTTAGGTGTTCGGCCTTTAAGTCATGTTGGTGCTGTAGTTACTTTCTATTGTTTTCTGAAGTCGTGATTTGGATCTTTCTGATCAAGTGTTTCTCCTACTTGGCCATCGATGAACCCACAACCTTCGTTAATGAGCTTCAGACTCTCTCGGAGGACTCGTTCAGCCAGCAGGCCATCAAGGCACCAGCTGTCCCTCCATAGAACTCGTAACGCAAGCGAAAATGGTCTTCCCAGCATGCTGCTCTACAGCCTGGTTGAACCCTTTGAAACCGGACACATGCACTTGCCCATAGGGGCCGTCAGGGGAAAGTGCCTTGCACTGCCAGAAGGATCCGCCGCTGACCCACAGGGGGTGCGGCCCACGTGGTCCAGTCGAGTCTTCTTGACAGTTGCCTCTCAAGACTTTGTTTGCTGTTGATCTACTTCCTGGAGGCTCTCTGGCTCTTCCTTTCCACCCTGGCATCTCATCCTTGTCTTCAGTTCTCTGTGCCCCTCTAAGTCTCCCCAGTGCTTTCTCTTTTTGCTCACCTTAGCTCCTGTTGGTCTCTACCACCTGGGAAGGGCAGTGCTACCTACCTCTGTGTGTTCATTGACACGTGTCTTCGAATCATTAGCGTTTCGGTTGAATGGAGCCGTACAGATAAACTCAGGGCGCATTATCGTGAGATCTCAAAGGCTGCCCAGATGCTGTCATGGCATTGGAAGTGCATACGCATTGAAAATGATCAAAAGCACCAGGAGCCAGAGATGGAAGATGCCCACTCCCACTTCTTTGATTGTCACCTGCTTGTAATATTTAAAGTGAAGAGAATCTTCTTCCTTGTAGATTTCTAGACGAGGCAACTTAATTAGCATTTCTACTTGCTTATTTCATGGGCATCTCAGGTTCAAACTGTCCAAAACAAGACTCCTAATTTTCCCCCTGCTTGTTCCCCAGGGAACCAAACAGAAGAGAGTTAAGGATAAGAAACAAATCCTCATTTCCACTTTGCTACAACTTCTCTCCTGGCATCTTTAGTAGAAAGATGACATCTAACGGAATAATTTAGGGGCATATTTTTACGGGAGCTTCTACATAGCTTTTATCTATCTATCTATCTATCTATCTGTCTGTCTGTCTATCTATCTATCTATCTATCTATCTATCTATCTATCATTTATCTATCTATCTATCTATCTATATCTTTATCTATCTATCTATCTATCTATCTATCTATCTATCTATCCTATCATCTTCCTTCCCTCTTCCTTTTCTTTCCATCCATTCATCCATCCATAGATCCATCCATCCATCATGTTCTTCATTATGATCACATTATGACATTGGGTAAATAGAGAAGAAAAAAATAGTACCTAACACTCCCAAGCAAACCCTGCTCATATTTGGGTGTGTTTCCTTTTCTGTGGTTTTACTGCATTGTTAATATTAGATGTACACTTTTAAGAAGCCCTGGTAGTGCTGTCAGGTAAGTGTTGGACTACTAGCTGCAAGGTCCTTGGTTTGAACCCATCCACTGCTTCAAGGGAGAAAGCCAAGGTTATCTGCCTTCTTAAAGATTCACGGCCTTGGATCCCTCTAAAGGGTCACCATGGGTCAGAACAGACTCAACTGGCAGTGAATTTGTTGTCTTAGTTTATATGTACCTTTGATCAATAGTAGCTTCATGTATTTTTAATCTTACCTGGCCCTTAATTTTATATATTAAGCTGTCTCTGTATGGGAATACCAGCTTGATAACCATCTTCCCAAAGGCTGGGTATGGCCTATTAAGTGGCAATCATAGGTTTACCTGCCTGTTCACTCTGGACTTTCAGTCAGCTTCCGTACATCAGGAGCATACGGATTTTAAACCTACACTTCTCCTGCTAGGGAAGGATTAGCTGCAGCTATGGGAAACAGCGTCCCTAGCTCTGAGACCTGCCCGGTGGAGGGCTTACTAGCGTTTGCAGTTCCTGTGATTCCTGTGTTACTAAAGGCAGGCTGCTCAGATAGAATTGCTTATCGCAGCGCAAATATCGCCAGTGTCAGAGTGGTGGGAACCGAGTAAAATCTAAATCTGGTGCTCATTCACCAACATTTGAAAGGACAATGGATATTTTTGTCTTTCAGGTTACTCTCTGCCTCCAGGCTCAGTGGGCGATGAGGCATTTGGACGTGATTTCTCCCTCTGGGCTTCTGGGCTGGACCTTTTCGATCTCCATCCCTGTGGAACCATTGTCCTCCTTCACGTCCCCCAGGCCACCCTTTCCAGCAGAAAGCAATTGTGCTGGGTTTCCACCCTTGGAGGGCAATCGCTGGCCTGAACTGTTTTCATTTATTTTATTTAGCAAATTACAAAGCCATTTCCAGTTATATTTGGTTTTGCAATTCGGTCTTTCCTCCGTTTCACAGAAACCATAAAACCCACATTGTCTAAAAATGCTGCGTCGAGTGAAATGGATTCAGCCCTCCTAGGAGAGCAGCGGAGGCTGGAGTCGGCCCGTATTATAAACACTTCCTGGGGGACCGTCTCTTTCTCAGAGTTGGTTTTTGTTAAAGGCTGCTGACCAGTTGTGCCACCTCTTCTGGGGCCGTGACCTGAGCCCCTACTTGAACTGGGCTCTGCACATGATGTCCGCGTTTGCCCACAGTTTCTCAGCTCTGCGGCCCCTCCTCATGCTGGTTCAGTCCTCGCCATTATTTGTGAAGGACTCAAGCCATGGGGGGAGGCGGGGGCTGGGGAGCAACAACCAAGAATGTGGGTTTCAGAATGAACATTTCTAATGTTCAACATGGTGGTTTCCTGTCCCAGGAGCACAGGCTAGCTGGATCCACACTGCCGGGAGACGTGGAACTCTCCTTTCCGTTAGATTCAACAATCTTGGGTCTTCCACTCACAGGCTCCATCAACCCTCCCCACGCTTGATTTTCACTGATCTTTCCTTTTCAGTGGGAAGAAAATGGAGTGCAAAGGGTGGGTTTTCTGCCAGGTTGTCCTTGCTGCTTGCCCTCACCTTTCACCGTGGGCTAGGATAGATGGAGCTCAGAGGGAAGGCTTGCTCATGGCGGCCCTGGCTGGGTAGGGGCTCACACACTAAATCAGTGGTTCTCAACCTTCTGAATGCCGTGACCCTTTCACACAGTTCCTCATGTTGTGGTGACCCCCAACCATGAAATTATTTTCGTTGCTACTTCATCACTGTCATGTTGCTACTTTGATGAATCATCAAGTAAATATCTAGTAGGCAGGATCTATTTTCATTGTTACAAATTGAACATCATGAAAGCATACTGAGTTATCACAAAAAACAATATGTCATTCTATATTGTGAAATATTTATTTCTAATGACAAATGAGGGAAATGTTGTCTGGAAGCATGGTGTGGCATGGGTAACAGTCTTCCTGCTGGGTACTCATGGGTGGGTGTATCTGCATGGGGGAGGACCCGCCTGGAGACGGATAGAGGAGCGGTGTCTTGGTTCCTAAGACCATCAGAAATATGTGTTTTCTGATGGTCTTAGGTGACCCTACTGAAAGGGTCATTTGACCCCCAAAAGGGTCACGACCCTAGGTTGAGAACCACAACTCTACATACCGTTGGAGAAAACCCTACTGTGACTGTGTGGAATGATAGGGGAGTCCCTGGGATACTAACTGAGAGCTTGGGGGCCAATGATGCTCAATTCGGAGGTGATTCAAAGGAAAGACCTGGTGGTCCTCTTCTTACGGGGCTGCACCTGGGACGGCTTGTCTGTGGAGTAGAAGGCGGCTACGCTGCAAAGTTGGAGTCCAGTCAAGGGCACGTGGTTTGGTGTTGGTCGGTGGGCCAAACCAAACATCCTTGTAGTCTCGACCCAAGACTTGGGAGAGAAGTGGGGGAGAGTCTGAACCTTGCCCCCCCCCCTACTGAAACCACGCATGTCAAATCTGCCTTGTCACCCATCACCGCTCTTGCCCTCCCGGGATTCAGGGAGAGAGGGAAGAGAAGATGGAAAAAATGTGCAGTGAGCATTCTGGTCACAATGCCGATTGGGCGTCAGAAAAGCTGTCCATTTCTACTGGGTTTATTTCATGTTTATATGTTATTGAATGGGGGGTTTTACATTTCAGACCATAGACTCTGCATTGAACAGTTCAGATCACTCTTCAACCACGCCCTTCCCTGCTCCTGTATTCAATTCTATCCCCCCTCCTTTGATGTCTCTTGTGGTCCTCCATCCTCCTCTCACCCAAGTCAATGCCTGTCAGCCCCTAGGCCATTGTTTCATCTCCCCACCCCCCACCCCCCTTAGGTTCCCTCTCTTGGGAGCCTCCGAAGTCAGTTCTCTTTGGTATGCAGGTCTTTGTCTTGGGGTGTATCCTTACAGTAGTGGTCTCCTACTATATCTGTCCCTCTGGGAATGACCAACTCCACTCGGTTCCCCAGGCACATCCACATTACAGGGAGCTTGGACATCGTTCGTCATTGTTCTTTAGGGATGCACACAATTCCATTGTGTGTAGAGACCAGACTATCTGTCCTTCTACTGCTGGGTATTTGGGCTCTTATCAATTTCTGACTGTTCTGAACAGTGCTGCAACGAACATCGGAGTGCACATGTCTGATCATGCGCTGTCTCTTGTTGCTGGGTCATGTGACATTTTTATGCCCAGTTCTTGGAGACTGCCCCATATCACTTTCCAAACGATTGTGGACGTCGACAGTCCCAGCAGCAGTGTAGGAGGGTTTCCATCGCTCAGCAGCCTCTCAGCCCTTGTTGTCTTCTGTTTATTGGTTTAATTGGACTGCCATTGTCGGCACAAGGTGCTATCTCATCGTTACTTTGATTTGCCTCTCCAAGATGACTAATAATGGTGAGTACATTCCCATGTTTGGTAACCTTTGGATGGCATTTTGGGTGAACTATTTGCTCATGTCTTTTTTTTTTTTAGTAAGTTTGATTAGGGGTTTATACAACCCTTATCACAATCCATACATACATCAATTGTGTAAAGCACATTTGTACATTCATTGCCCTCATCATTCTCAAAACATTTACTTTCCACTTAAGCCCCCAGCATCAGGTCCTCACTTTTTCCCCTCCCTCCCTGCTCCCCCCTCCCTCATGAGCCCTTGATAATTTATAAATTATTATTTTGTCATATCTTGCCCTGTCCGACATCTCCCTTCATCCACGTTTCTGTTGTCCATTCCCCAGGGAGGAGGTCACATATAGATCTTTGTAATCGGTTCCCTCTTTCCAACCCACTCTTCCTGTACCCTCCCAGTATCATCACTCACACCACTGGTCCAGAAGGGATCATCCGCCCTGGATTCCCTGTTTCCACTTCCTATCTGTACCAGTGTACATCCTCTGGTCTAGCCAGACTTGCAAGGTAGAATTCGGATCATGATAATGGCAGGGGGGAGGGGGAAGAAGCATTTAGGAACTAGAGGAAAGTTGTATTTTCATCGTTGCTACATTGCACCCTGACTGGCTCTTCTCCTCCCTGAGACCCCTCTGCAAGGGGATTTCCAGTGGTCTACAAATGGGCTTTGGGTCTCCACTCCACATTCCCCACCCCATTCAATATGGTAAGATTTTTTGTTCTGATGATGCCTGATACCTGATCCCTTCGACACCTCATGATACACAGGCTGGTGTGCTTCTTCCATGTGGGCTTTGTTGCTTCTGTTGCTCATGTCTTTTGCCCACTTTTCAATTGGGTTTTCTGATGATGATGATGATGATGGTTATTTTAATTGTAAAGTTTTGCATAGATTTTAGAGTTTAGTCCCTTGTCTGTCATTGCTAAATATTTTCTTCCCCAGTCATGGATTCTTGTTTTGTTCTTTTGATGCACATATGTGGCTTGTCTTTAGTAGGCCCCAGCCATCTATTTTGTCTTCTACATAGTGTGCTTCCTTTCTTATACTTGACAGTATGCCTATCCCTGAAATAGGGCCCTGAAGCTTGTCGTTATTTTCTCATTGATGATCTGTATGGCCCTGGGATTCATAAGTCCGTCTTTAATCCATCTTGAGTTTGCTTTTGTATGTGGGGTGAGGTACGGGTCCTGCTTTATGCTTCTGACATGGAGATCCAATTTTTCCAGCACCATTTGTTGAAGAGACCATCTCTAGCCCATGTAAGTGCTTTGGGGTCCTTCGTTGAAGATGAGTTGTCTGTAGGTGGATGGGTTCATTTCTGGGTTCGATAGTCTGTTCCCTTTGTCTACTCACCAATCGTTGTACCTGTACCGGGCTGTATTCACTCCTGTGGCTGTGTAAGCAGTTTGAGGTCGAGTAGTGAGAGCCCTCTGATTTGTTCTTCTTCTTAAGAAGTGCTGTAGTTGTCCTAAGTCTCATTGCTCTCTCTTGGGATTTCAGATGAGAGATGTGATCACTCCACTGTTTGGTTTTTGGCAGCACCTTTGGGCCTGAGGAGTCCCCCCTAGGCGCCCTTACTTTTTTTTTTTTTTCATCATGTTTGATATTGGCCTCTGTGTTAGTTTGGGTGGACTAGAGAAACAAATTCATGGACACTCATATGTGTGTAAGAGAGAACTTTATATCAAAGAGTAATTGTACAGGAGAAAACATCCCTAATATCAGTCCCTAAGTCTGATATTAACCCATATATCGATACTAGTTCCTCTTCAGACTTGCACAGCCATGCAAAGACACCAAATGCAGGAAGATCACAGGCCAGTGGGTGGAAAGTCTTGTGGATCCAGTGACAGTGGAAGCATCTCAGCATTGGCGTGGGTCACCATGTGGCTCCTCCAGCTCTAGGGGTCTGGATCTATCAGCGTAGCTCCATGTGGCTTGTCCACAGGCATGTCTCACAAGGAGTGTCTGTGTCATACCTCTAGTGAGCTATTTCTGTCCTTCATGCCTCCAAATGAGATTATCAATCTGTGACCCGATTGACAGGTTAGATTCCACCCCTTCGCAAGTTGACAGATTATGTAACTTCCACAGCCTCGCTGTATAGCACGCTAACTATTTCTTCATAAGCCTACCTCACCCATGACACTGTGAATGTGTCTGAATCAGCATATTTAAAAGAAAATGGTGGTAAATATAGATGTAGTAGAATGTTTGCCACTTCAGCATTTGTCGTATGTACAATTCCATGATGTTAAGTTTGTTCATAGAATGTTTTAAGATTTTACAATTGTGATTGGGTAAGAGTTAATAGGGCAACTTGGTTTTCTGATCAACAATGCATTTTGTTCTGTGGCACATTCATTGACAACCCCACAGTGTAAATGGATTCTTCCCACTTCCGCTATTTCCATTCACCCAGCTTTTATGCTCCTTACTGCTTTCTGGACTTTGTTCTTAGGCCAATGCCGGCCTTTTGGTCTCCTATAGACAGTTGAATGTTCAAAGGTGTACATCCCTCCCTGGTGTTGATCGTTCACCTTAATGGCAAACAATTGTTTGACTGAATGTTCAGTTGTGGAAGTGAGTTCATTTCCAACTTGAAGGGTGTCTAAGAACAACAGTCTCAGGGGTTTTACCAGCCTATCTCAGACTAGTAAGTCTGGTCTCTTCTTACTGTTTGGAGTTTTGCTCCACATTTTTTTCTCCCATTCTCTCCAGAACTTCCTACTACGATCCCTTTCAGAGCAGTCAACAGGGGTGGTCGGGCACCATCTAGTTCCATCTAGTTCTCAGGGTCATGGAGGCTGGGATTCACTTGTCTTTGGGACAATTGTTCCCACGTGTCTTAGATTTTTTTTCACTCCTCTGTGTCCTGGATGGGGTGAGACCAATAATGTCACCTTGGATTGCCACTAGCAAGTTTTTAAGACACCAATTGCTACTCAAGCAAAGTAGCCGGTAGAACATTGTCTCATTCTCTCTGTGGGCTGCATTATGCCAGTTGACACTCGTGTCTCCTGAGACTATGGATCGAACCCCCAGGCCCAGCAACTCATTCAGTAAACAAGCCGTTGCTAAGTACCTCTCAATGATGCTTTACCGAGAGAGGAAGCTTGGGCTCTGAAGTTTGACTTGAGTAGGTTGAGAGATACTTAAGGGGCCTTCTTTCCCAGCACCCCCGTGTAGAGTTTCCTGTGCCTACGGTAAATTGCCACACACTGGGTGACTTAAACCAGCAGAGGTTTATTCTTTCACAGTCTGGAGGCCAGAAGTCTGAAAGATACTGGCGGTAATGTTCTCCCTTTCAAGGCCCTAGAGGAGTGCTCTGCATTGAACTGTGTCCTCCGAGATGTGTGATCAATCTTAACCTCTTGCCTGCGGTTATCACCTCTTATGGGGATGAGCTGTCTTTGTTGTGTAAACAAAGCAGGATTCGCATGGGGTGTGTCCTGAGTCAGTGTCTCCTGAGGTGAAAAGGGATTAAGAAGCAAGCTAGGAAGCAGAGATGGGAAGAGAGATGCCATAAGACACAAAGACACGTTTTCTCCCACTCCATCCAGGATCTCCTCCTACGATCCCTTTCAGAGCAGTCGGCAGGGTGCTCGGGCACCGTCTAGTTCTTCTTGTCTCAGGGTCATGGAAGTGGGGATGCACTCATCTTTTGGACCACAGAGCCAAATCCCAGAAGAGACAAAGATCTTGCCTGAGACCCAACAGAGAGAGGAGGTGTTCCCCTCGAGCCAGTGCCCTGATTTCCAACTTCTGGGCTCCTAAACTGTGAGCAAATTACATTTCTGTGTGTGAAAGCCACCAAGCCACTGTATTTGTGGTTTGTGGTTCCAGCTGTCACTAGCTGTGCAGAAGGTGGTGAGTTGAGAGCGGGAGTCTGAATTTCCAAAACTGACGATCCTACCATGTTGACGGGCAAGGACCAGTATTGCCTAGTCCTTCCAATTCCACCCTCTCTCCTATGCCTCCCCCTCCGCAAAGAGGAGACGATGGCTTCCACTCTTCCTGTGGCTTTTGTTTCCAGTCTACACTGCTTGTTTTAACAAGGAACCTCTTCCCCAAGGAACAGAGACAAGCATCGGTGTCAGTTACTAACAATTTGTGCTGTTCAGCTGTAAAACAACACCTTATTTAACAGTACATTCCTTAATAAGGCGCTCGTTGTTGACTTAGAGACAGTTCGGGACTTACCAGCTGTTGAACTGAAGCCTACACCTAAGTGAAGGAAGGGCACGATGCTGTTGCTGCTGGTGTTAGTTGGCCCTGCCTCCTGGTGACCTTGTTTCAGGACTCGCCACCATCTTCATGATGGCCATCGTTGTCAGGAGCCCAGGAGCCGGCTCGGACTGTGAAAGACCCTACAGACCACAGACGGAAACACTGCCCATCTGGCGTCATCCTCACAACTGCTGCTAGGTTTGAACCCATCCTCGCAGCCAGGGCATCAATCCATCTTGTCACAGGTCTTCCTCTTTTTGATGCCCCCACCTCTTGACCAGGCACTGGCCTCTCCTGACCACATAACGAAAGGCAGGAAAAATCATGCCATCCCCACCTCCCAGGGGCATTCTGGCCAGACGGTCTCCAGAACCAATTGGATTGCGAATGTGTTTGAATCCATTGTTGCCGCTGTGGTGTCAATCCATTTCATCGGCCTCTTCCTTTGTGTTTGTCGACTCCATCCTTTCCCAAACGCGGCATCGATTTTGGCTATTGTTCCTTCTTAACGGTGTGTCTGCATCAGACAATGTTCTGTCTGTATGAGCCCTAATGTTTTCATTGGTTGATTTTGGCAAGTGAATCATCAGGCGTTTCTTTCTAGCCTGTCTTGGTCTGAACGTCCCGCTGAAAGCTGCCTGCTGTGAATGATCTGCTGGTGTTGGCAATACTGGTGATAGAACCTCTGCATCATAGCACCACACGCCGCCACTGGAGGACACCCTGGCAGTGGAGTGGTGGGAAGGGACCACCCCCCTTTTCTTTCGTGAAGACTGTTCTTCCTCTTTGTTGAACCCTGGTGCCCTGTTACCACTGACATCCTCACTGTAGCCAGATGCAAGGAGGAGTGGGGGCAGGAGAGCTGCTTTGGAGAAGTTATTGCTTTTTATTTGTTTCCCCCATCACAAGTCTTATTGACTTTTGTTTGCCTTAAGCCACGGTCCAGCAGGGCTGAATCAACTGTTAAGTGGGTTTTGAAAGGTTTGGTTCACAAAGAATTCCCTAGAGCCACCTGGAGTCTGCAGTCGAAATGAAGAAACTTCAATCTACCATCTCACCCTCACGTAAGAGACAGGGATGGAAGCTCCTCAGTGTACGAAAGGAGCACGTAGGACCGATTAGTATCGGAAGAGGAGGTTCCGTGTCTTGGCTCCCCTGCTAACTGGAGAGTGACCTCAGACATGTCACTTCAATTTTGTTGGGCTTCAGTTTCCTTATTTCACAAGCATTTAAAAAAACCTGTCAACCCTCATCTAGTTCAGAAACCCGGCGCTTTCTGTGACTCTGAGGCTAGTTTCTTGTTCTAAAATTAAGTTCTGGGATCCATAGCTTTGTCTTCACTGCTTGTGAAACTAGCTTGGAAGACGGGAATAGGTCGTCTGCCAAGATACCCATCGTTCACTCTGCATCCACTGTGCTGCTCCGCAGCCCAGAAGCAGCATTCTCTGAGACTGCAGTTGGGAGTTACAAGTTACTTTCGGGGGTGAACATTCAGGGTCTTGTCGGGGTCTTAGCTAACTCCATCTCTCCACCTGGATCTTGCATACCTGAGATGGCTTCCCTCAAGTCAGAAGTTGTATGATATCTTAGCAAAAGAGGTATCACAGTATTAACCATGCTGGATACTTTCACAGCAGCACTCCCCACCATGGCTTGAGACAAGAGCGTGGCATTGTTTGTGCAAACAAGACCAAGAGTGGGGTTCCCAGTCTAGTGCCTCTACTGTAAAGAGAGCCTCTTCTCCAAGCTGTGACCCACGCTTCTTCATCAGGGTCTATGCTTCCATCCTGGGAGAGGGGGAGGGAGGGAGAGAGAGAGAGAGAGAGAGAGAGAGAGAGAGAGAGAGAGAGAGAGATCCAAAGAAGGTGCCCAACCCATCCGCAAAGGATGATGGGGAGGCAGCCTTCCAGTGTTGACCAGGAAGAAGACATAGGTTTGGTGAGCGTGTAGCATGACCTCTGCCTCAACACATTGAAAAAACCAAGGCCAGATGAATACACCTTCCACTGTGAACAATACAGCTTGGCACATTTGAGCATAAAACGGTCCCGAAAGACATTAAGTGAAGCGTGCCTTGTATCATTGACCACAGAAACGTTTGTTAGCACAAGGCTCTGGCTCTGTCTCTTCATTTGCATTGCTCTCCGTTCTCCTGGGAATCAATGAGAAAGCATTTCGGTAGCTGATAGCTTCTACCTCCCAAGGCCTAGAACCCCTTTTAAAAGGGAACTCCATCCTGTCTTAGGAGAAGGCTCTAGGGGTAATAATAATGAGACCAGACAACATCTATCAAGGTTTGGCATGTGCTTGGCACCTTATTTAGCAGACTGTAGTGGAGCCCTGGTGTGAGAGTGGTCACACGTGGGGCTGCTAACTGCAAGGCCAGTAGCGGGACAGCACTCGCTGCTTCTCGGGAGGAAGGTGAGACTTTGTCTTCCCATAAAGAGTTACTGTTTTAGAACCCACAGGGGCAGCGCTACCTTGTCCCATAGCATCACTGGCAGTGGGTTTGTTTTTTTTTTAATAGGCAGACTTTTAAAACCAGTTGCGTGGAGTTGTTTCTGGTGCGCGGGGACACTCTGGCTATGAGCGTTGTTGTCTGGTGCCATTGAGCCGCTTCCAACCCATAGCGACCCTAGGCACAACCGAACCAAACTCCACACGGTCCCGTGCCATCCTCACAATTATTTCCATGCCTGAGCCCATTGTTGCAGCCACTGTGCCCATCCCTCTCCTTGAGGGCGTCCTCTTTTTCACAGCCCCTTCACTGTACCAAACACGATGTCCTTGGACAAGGAACAATATGCCCAAAGTATGCCAGATGAAGTCTTGCCATCCTTGCCTCTTAGGAGCACTCTGGTCCTACTTCTTCCAAGATACATTGGTTTGTCTTTTTAGCAGTCCATGGTACTTTCAATATTCTTCTCAGGCACCCACAATTCAAATGCATCCATTCTTCTTTGATCTTTATTCAATGTCCAACTTTTACGTGCATATGAGGCAATGGAAAATACCATGGCTTGGGTCAAGCGCACCTCAGTCCTCAAAGTAAGACCCTTGCTCTTCAATACTCCAGAGAGGCCTTGTGCAGAAGATCCACCTACCACAACATGTCTTTTGATCTCTTGACTATTGCTTCCATGTGCATTGAGTGTGGACCCAAGTGAGACAAAATCCTTGACAACTTCCATCTTCTCTCCATTGATCATGATGTCACCTCTTGGTCCAATGGTGAGGATTTGGGTCTTTTTGGCATAGAGTCACAATCCACTCTGCTAGCGGTTCAGGCTGGATTCAGAAGAAGATGTTGGACAAGGTGATCAGAGTAGGGCTAGAGCAAAACTGTAACTTCCAATGATTGACATTTCGGAAGCAGATCTTTCTTCCCAAATATCTCTGGTGGCTTCAAACCATCCACCTTTTAATCAGCAGCCTAGAGCTTACTGGTTTGCATTACTCTGTGACTCCTGCTGGGTGCCTTGGCCGCGGGCTTCTATCTGGGCCAGACATCCGTAGGATAATCCTCTGGCATGGCTAAACAATGATACAGTATGTCAGTGAGGTTGTTTGGCTCGAAAGTCTTTTGCTAAATGGCTACATTTCTTATGGACTGCTGTGAGATAGGGTACTATTGATTATGTGATTTCTTATCAACAATATCTGTTATCTTTCTGCTGTCTGCCCTCTCTTTAGCACAGTTTTGGTGATGATATTTCCATGGTTAAAATCTCATTACGGCCCGTGTTTTGCTCAGGGTTCCACAATGCAATGAGAGCTGGCATCTGCCGGCCCGGAGTTCCTTTTGGGAATTTGATTTCATTAATACTTTACAGTGAGTGGCCTTTAATTAATGTTAAATGAAAATGGGATTCTAAAAATGTTCCAGAGGACTTTTTACTCGGATGTCAACATAATTTCCAGTGATTAATAAGCTCTAAATCACCATCACGAGAGATGGCTTGAGTTCCATTTGGATTAGAAGGCATTAATGGAATGTGTTTATAGTTTTAAAAAGGAGAGAGAGAGAGAGAGAGAGAGAGAGAGACCCTCGGGGGAATAATGCAGCTGATCTCATTAGTAAGAAAGTAGCACTTCTGTTGAACAAGTGGTGTTTCCTGAACTCATGGACACATGTTAGAGCCTGCTGGGGGTCTGCATGGTGGGGTGCAAGGGTCTCCTTTAAGAAGACCTGGAGCCACAGCCAGTGAAGTGTTAGACTGCTAACTGAAAGGCCAAGGGTTCAAACCTACCAGCCAATCCCTGGGAGTAAGAGGCAGCTGTCTGCTTGAGTAAAGATTTACAGCCTGGGAAATTCTACGGGGCCCTTAGTTCTGCTCTAGGCTCTGGGGGTGCCAGGGGTGCCACCAGCTCCATTACAGAGCATTTCGTCCGAGTGGCTTTATGCATTCATCTCTTTTCACTGCTCCCCACCTGCTCAGTGCACACACGCACACCTGTCCACATGCACACACCTGCGTGTGTATTCCACCTCCCTACCTCCACCCTGAGCAGGCATCTGGGTAGATCATGAGTCTCTAAGTGGTCTGCATCTGGTCTCCCTAGAAACCTGGGTATCAGAGGGCCAGACAAGCCCCCCATCCCCACCCCCACCCCATGCACATCCAAGGACCTTGTCTGATGGCCCCCAAGGTGGCCGGGCAGCCTGGGAAGCACTTCCAGCTCACTGCTCAGAGGGGTGGGCAGGGCGTGTCAATCTGAGGAAATGAAACTCTACCCCAGTTGTCATTTTGTGCAACTGTGGCATCGACGGTCACCTCCTCTGGCTGCTGTGGGATCTACGGGGCAGGGTCTCATCTGTGGGCTATAGGCGACCCCCTAGGACGGGCAGGACTGGCTCAGGGCAGGATCTCAGGACCACCGCAGGTTGGAGGGAAGGCTTCCTGGGGGTCCTGGCAAATTGGGTCTGGGCAGCTGCTGGTCAGCGGGTGCTGCCCCCTGGCTCCGCCTGGTGGTTTTAAGGTGACTGGACTACCTGGGGGGGCGACACTGAAGAGAGGGGCCCTTTTTGCCAGGCTGTCCCTCACTTACTCTCCCAGAACCCTCTGCAGGGACAGTCTCTGCTCAGCCTCAGAGCCAGCGCAGGGAGTGTCTCCGTGGCAACGGTGGGCTTAATTGGCTGAACTTTCTAATGGGCCCTCCTGCAGTGGCCTTGCCACCATCCCTGTGTTCTCTCAGGGCCGAGGGACAGGGGGTCTCTGATTTCCCTGCCCTCCTGTGGGGCCACAACCTCTGCATCCTTTCTTCTCGTGTGTGTGTGTGTGTGTGTGTGTGTGTGTGTGTGTGTGTGTACAAGGACATTTGCGTATATGAGTGTTTCTTGGATGTGTGGCTGGTAATTCTCTGCATGGGGAGTCTGGATGTCTGGGAGGTTGGGTTTGTGCACGTGAGTGGGACTGTGGGTCCCTAGGGGTGTAGCAGTGGGCACATGGATGCCCTTGTGTATACAAGTACAGGTGTAAGGATGAGGGTGTGTCTGTGTACAGTGAGAACATGTGTGTGACTGTGTGTCTGTGGAATATGTATCAGTCACTGGATGGGGATAGGGGTGTGTGTGCATGGTTGTGTGCATAGCTGTATGGGTGTACACACTGGTGTATGCCTTGGTGTGAGAGTGTGTCTATGAGCTTATGTGGCTAAGTGTGATTGTGTACCTGTGTGTGCAGGTATGTGTCTGTAATGATAAACTCAAACTCAACTGCCATCGAGTGGATTCCGATCCAAAGCGCCCCTGCAGGACACGGCAGAACAGCTGCTGTGGGCTTCTGAGGCTGCCGTCTTCCCAGGAGCAGATGGCCCCCTCTTTCTCCCGAGGAGCGGCTGGCGGTTTCCAATTGCTGACCTTCTGGGGGTCAGCCCAACTCATTGCCCTGTCCACCCCCAGGACTCTTGTCTGTGTGTGTGTGTGTGTGTGTGTGTGTGTGTATGTGTGTGATGCGAATGAGATTGTGTTCTTGTGTGTGAATGGGACTGCACGTCTGTGGGCAGTGTCAGTGTGTGTGTGTGTGACTTCACGTGTCTTGTGTGCGTGGACATGCACGTGGGAGAGACCATGCTCCTGTCTGTGAGAATACTCGTGTGTTTGCAGGGCTGCATCCTCCGTAAGGACAAGCGTGTCTCTGTGTGGGTGTCAGCAACTGTGAGTCGAGTGTGCTCGGGCCCCCAGCCTTGAAGTGGAGCAGGATGGCGGCCCCTCAGGGCCGTGGTACCCCATGTCTCCCCGCACGCTGATAGCATCACTCTGGCTTCCCAAGTCTGGCAGGAGACACAAAATTAAACACAGACGCTCTGGTGCCAAAACAAAATCGTGGAAAGATTTGAAGCCCCCGTTCCCTCAAC
>NW_022103968.1:8917867-8957686 GCF_000313985.2 Echinops telfairi
GTCTGTGTGTGAGGGTGTGTGTCTGTGTGTGAGGGTGTGAGTCTGTGTGTGAGGGTGTGAGTCCGTGTGTGAGGGTGTGAGTCCGTGTGTGAGGGTGTGTGTCTGTGTGTGAGGGTGTGAGTCCGTGTGTGAGGGTGTGAGTCCGTGTGTGAGGGTGTGAGTCCGTGTGTGAGGGTGTGTGTCTGTGTGTGAGGGTGTGAGTCTGTGTGTGAGGGTGTGAGTCTGTGTGTGAGGGTGTGAGTCTGTGTTTGAGGGTGTGTGTCCGTGTGTGAAGGCATGTATCTGTGTGAGGACATAAGAGGGATTTGTGGGAGGGTTTCACAAGATCTGGAGGAGGAATAGGTGCTGGTGGGGGACCCTGGGGATCCCTCAGCTGAGGGTCTGAGGGAGGGGGCCCTTCATATCTGGGGGAACTCCACTGTCACCCCATGAAGGGAAGTAGCCACACCTTCACCAGTGCCCCCTAAGACTAGACCCTGGGCTCTCTCACCGCAATGAGAGTGGCCGTCAGACTAGGCCAATGGCCCGCCCCTCATTCTGCTCCAAGCCACCGCACCCAAAGGGGCTCCCTCTGCTTGGGCCACCTGCCCTGCCTCAGAAGTGGACTTTCCTCGGTCCACAGAGAAGCGGCTGTGCCTCACCCAGACAGTGACCACTCAGCCCCTGGCCCTCAGAGCTACAGCACCATCTTTGCTGCTGAATGGTTGACGTCTCAGGTTCAAAGGTCATGCTTCTCTCTGTGGCTTTTGGCCCAGAAAGTGTCTTGTCTTGGGATCTGTGAGACGACACGGGTGCATTCGGAGAGGGGATGCCCTGCAGCCGTGGACGAGCGGGACCGAGCTGTACCAAGGAGCCATGTCCCGGTACCGTCCTTCTGCCACACGCCTTGTTGAGTGGAGACGGCCAGCTGGAGCGGCGCGCGGATTGTCTGACCCCATCGTGCTGAGCAAGGAGTGCGTGTGCACCCCACTGTCACGGATGCTCATCCAGGGAGAGTGGGCTTTGGGGACCTGCAAGTCGTACTCTACGGATCTCTGTTGGGCGTCGGTGGTTTGGTCCCTTCTCTTTCTTTTCCTCTCTCTGCAGCGAGTATGAAAAAAAAAAACTATCTTTACAAAATGACATAGATGCATGTTGCGTCAGGCCAGGACGCCAGTCTCTGTGGGGAGCCTTTCATTTGGTGGCCGGGCAGGGAGACAGGTGTTTAGGAGATTGGACTTTGAGATGTGGTTTCTCGCTCCACCTGCGTTTGTACCCGGGACCTCTTTTGGTCATTTTGGTGAAATGTAGAAATCTCTTCTCGGAACCGTGGCTTTCAGTGCATACAATAAGATGCACGGCCTTACCAAACCCAAACCAAATTCACAGCCATCGAGTTGATTCTGACTCACGGTGACCCTGTAGGACTTAGTAGAACTGCCCCTGTGGGTGTCTGAAGCCGCAACACTACCGTTTTCTGAGGCCGTAACTCCACAAAGAGCCTTACCCTTCTCCCTTGGAGCTGCTGGTGGTTTTGAACTGCTGATCTTGTGGTGCCCCTCTGGGTGTCTGAACCCGCAACACTACTGTTTTCTGAAGCTGTAACTCCACAAAGAGCCTCACCCTTCTCCCTTGGAGCTGCTGGTGGTTTTGAACTACTGATCTTGTGGTTAGCACCCCAACATGTCACCACTACCCCACCAGGCTCCCTCTGGCATTACAGAGAAGCAAGACATACTGCAATGTAACTATCAAAGTGTTAAGAAATAATTTGGCAATATAGTAAGAGATGTGCTTCTCACAGGGAGGCCCGGTGGGACCGTGGGCTACACACTGGGCTGTCCACTGCAAGGCTGAGTTGGCTCTGACGCCTGGCGAGCCCACGGGCCACAGTGAACGTCTGCCCGGCCCTGTGTTGTCCTCACAATCCCTGTTCTGCCTGAGCCCATTGTTACAGACACTGAGTCCACCCATCCAGTCGAGGGTCTTCCTTTTTTGTTGTAGACCCTCTGCTTCACCAAGCGTGATGTCCTTCTCCAGGGACTGGTCTCGTTAGGGAGCTCGCTTAGGGACAGGGGAGTGTCCCTTCCATGCCTGCCAGTGGTCCCATAAAGGAGGTTGGAAAGACATCAGGCAACCATTAGATACCTACGGAGACCCCAAAGTGAGCATGCTCGTACTCAAGCCCCAGCCAGGTGGAAGGTACACCTGAGTGCCCACTAGACTCAGGCTCATGACATCACACAGGTGGACTTAACTTAGCCAATGGGGTCAACCAATACCATCAATTATACCCCCAGCCAGAAGGCTGTCTCTCACCCTGCTCTCGGTCAGAGGCAGGGGAGGGGAGGTCTCGCTCCCCATGTGGGCACACATATACCCGCTGTGGGCCTGCTCAGGTCCCACGGCCTCTGGCCCACATGCTCTTAGCTTTTAGGCTCTTGGGCTTTTGTCCCCCCAGGATCTCCCCCCACTTCCCCCCACCCCAGTTCTGCACACATGGGTGCTCTTCTCCATGTGGTTGTTTGGGCCCAGGGGTGAACCCCTTTTAGACTGTAAAACCTGACACGTGTCTCGTCCTTCATAAAAAAACCCCACTTGGATTACAACATGGGCTTCGGTGTGAACTCTTGCATTGTGCGAAGCCAAGAACGGAGCTATTACCCACCCCAGAAACCCACCAGCCTCTTCTGATAACATGTCTGAGGTCTGGGAGCTGAACTCCCGCATCCTCTTTGATAAGGAGCTTTCTGGCTGTACTTCCTCCACAACAACGGGATTTGTTCTTCCGGCTGTCTGCGGGCTTTCAGTCTTCCTCACCCCGTGTCATTCAAACGCGTCCATCGCTCTGCCACCTCCCTTCTAGGTTATGCGCCAGCCTTCCCCAAGCACAGGAGGTGTTTGAACATATCAAGGTTATGGGCCTAGTTCACCTCAATCCTCACACTGACGTCCTGGCTCTTCAGCACTTTAAGGAGGTCCCATACAATGCACCATTTGATGTCTTGACCCCTGCTAGCTTCCGCCAGAGTTGATTCTGGATCCATGGAGAGGAAATCCTGGACAACTGGAGTCTTTCCTCCACGCACCGCCGTGCTGATTGCTGGTCCTGTTGGGAGGTTTCTGTGTCCTTGACCTGGAATTGTCATTCATTCCGAAGGCCATCGTCTTTGATCTTCATCGACAAGTGCCTCAAAGGTAGTGAAGACGAAGGGGTAAGCGTTTCCATATCATCTAATATCATAGACCCTTGGTTGAATTCCCTAGACTGACAACTAGTGCTGTAACTAGCTGTGAGACTGAGGCCTAGTCCCCCCCTCTCTTCCAGCCTCACTCTCTCCATCTGTAAGACGAGAAGCCCAGAGATGACAGGCCTGTGTCATCTGTCATGCCAAGCGTGACTGGTAGTGATGTGGGGAGGCTCAATGAAAGCATTTCTGTGACCACCCTAGCATGCAGTGGGAAAGGATACCAGGAACGATTTGAGCTCTCTGCTGTGGGTATTGGGCGGGAATTAGGCAAGAAAACCCCGGGCCTTCATTTCCAGTCTTGTGCTTGATGAAAAAGGAGCCCTGGTGGTGTTGTAGGTTCTGAGTGGGGCTGTTGATCAAGAGGTTGACAGTTCAAAACCACCAGCCACCCCATGGGAGAAAGATGAGGCTGTCTACTCCCCTAAAGAGCAGTTGGATCCCACTCTCGAGGGTCGCTGTGAATCAGAATGGACCAGGGGCAGTGAGTTTGGGTTGGCTTTGGACTTGAGGAGTCCCATTGTCCCTTCCAGCTGTGACGTTTTATTTCCTTTAGCCTTTCTTTGTCAATTGGGTTAAGGTTTTCAGAGCACGGCAGTTTCCCACCCAACAATCCGTACACTTGTTTCATCTCAGGATCGCCGATTCCAGAACACAGCATCGCATATGCCACCTCCTCCTGGCATTGCCTGGTCAACTCTGATTTTTCAATGAGTCTGAAATGAATTATTCTCTTCTGACTCTAAAACTATCTTCTCTCCAACCACAGTTAACAATAGTGCAAGGATATCCAGCACCTGAGGGTGTGATGTGTGTGGAGGGGGGGAGGGGTGTGTGATGTTGGCGCCCCCAACACTGTAACCCCATGAACCCAGCTACTGATGGAATTTTATGAAATGAAATTGTTAGCACTACCTCTGGTTACAAGGATAGGATGGCTAGTGGGAACAGATTGTCTAGAAAGAAAACAAAGATTAGTAAATAGGGCCTTACCAATGAGCCATCTGGAGGTTTATTTACATAAGAAAGGGGGAAGCCTTGGTATTTTCTTTCTGGGGTTTGTTTCTCTTGCGAGTAGCCACAGGGGTGGGTTTGTCAGGAACACACATTGAGCTTTTTAGGGAGGAATGCCGAATGCATGAAAAAACAATGCTCATTTGGTTGGTTATTTGGGGAATGCCGAGGACAGAAGGAGAGTCTCTCTCACACCGTTTCTGAATGAATCTCATCATGTAGGATTTGAAAGTACTTCCCAGGGCCTCACACTCTGGCTTTGAAATTACCCCGTTTCCCCAAATCACCAAATGAGAATGGTTTTCCCATAACAAGGTCCAATCTGGAGGCATTTGGCCATCAAGAAAGCCCAGCAAAGCCCAGCAGCAGGAAGGCACAATCCCGTGGTGGGGCCAGACGTTGACCTGGTTGGACTCGCTGTGGAACAGAGCCCTCTGCAGAACCTCTGGGCTCCCTCCTCCAGCGTGTGCCCTGTCCTGCTCTCCCTCTCCAGCTCCACGCCCCAACCAAATCCCGGTGGAGTCGTGGGGACGCGCTGGGCTGCTAACCACAAGCTTCCAACAGCCAAGGACCTCCAGCCGCCCCATGGGACAAAGCTGGGGCTTTCTGCTCCCAGAACAAGATCAGTCTTGGGGATTCACAGGAGCGGCTCTGCCCTGGTCTTCAGGGTCGCCATGGGCCAGCATCAGCTCGATGGCAATGAGGTAAGAAGCCACCAGGAGGATTGGTACCTGGAGGACAGGCCACCCAGAGCAGATCAAAGAAGGGCAGGGCTCCCACAGGCCAGTGAGCTCACCTGCAGAGCTCGCCCGCACAAGAGGGTGACACCCCGCGGGCAGACCCGAGCCATCCTTTGCTGCAGCCACAAGTGACAACTGCCATGTCTGCACAGGCATGGCTCAGCCCATAAAACCGAGATGAATGGGCTTCCCTGACAGGAAAGTAGTCCCCTGCTCCCGGCCTGGGCCAGGCTATAAAGTGAGGTACGTGTTTGTTCTGGAAATTATATAGCTCAAGGCAGCAACATTTTACAAGGGCAAGAATAGGCAAGACCGAAAAGGCTGCATCAGCCCTGCTGCCCGGGGCCCGGAGTCAGAAACAGCTGCAAAGAGGCAGGGGACTCAGAACTGGAAGGCGCCCAGCAATTCAGCGCCAGAGGCACGGAGGCTAATTACCTGCTGACAGGTTACTGGTGTGTACCTGCATGGGTGTGTGTGTACATTCGGGCTTTGGTTAACCCTCTCTTTACAAGGTCCTTGGGGACAGAGTGTCTACCTTTACAGGAGTAAAGACCAGGACACTTACCACCTGTATCATAAGACCTGCAACTTAGTCCAACAACATCCACGGTGCAGGGAACCACACTTTCAGGGGTAGTAGAGGTACCGAAGCAGGGTTCTGGGACCTCGCCTGGCTTGGAGGAGACATTTCAGCAATGGTCTAGGACAGTGGCTCTCAATCTTCCTCATGCCGTGACCCTTTCATACAGGTCCTCATGTGGTGGTGACCCCCCAACCATAAAATTATTTTCGTTGCTACTTCATCACTGTCATTTTGCTACTGTTATGAGTTGGGCGACCCCTGTGAAAGGGTCGTTCAACCCCCAAAGGGGTCTCGACCCACAGGTTGAGAACCGCCGGTCTATGAAGAGTGACTGACCAACCAACTAGAAGAGTCAAAAGCCAAAACTGCCTGCCATTGAGTTGAGTCCGACTCCTAGTTGACCCTAAAACTGCCCCAGAGGGTCTCTGAGACTCTACCTCTCACCAGTAGCAGAGAGCCTCCTCTTTCCCCTGCAGAGTGGCCGATGGTTTCAAACTGCTGACCTTGCAGTCAACGCCCCGAAGAGTAGCCCACTGGCCACCGGGGCCCTTCTGACTGGAAGAGGAGGAGGGAAACAGCCAGCAGGGTGGGAGCTCATGGCTGGCTCGGGAGCTGAGTTCCTCCTGCCCCTGAGACTCTGAGAGGGCAAGTGACTTTCCCAAGCCACACCCACCCCAGGCCAACCTCACGGCCACCAAACGGATTCCAACTCAGAGCCCCCTGGAGAAGCATTGCTACAGGGGTTCCAAGGCTGTGACCTCACAGAAGCAGACAGCCTCCCCTTTCTCCCGCAGAGTGGCTGGTGGGTTTGAACAGCTGACCTCACGGCAGCCAAGGGTAGCCATGGTAGCCCCAGTGTTCCTTAAGACGACATGGCTAGGGAGAGGAAGAGCTGGTGTTTAGCATGCTGCATCTAGCGCCAAAGCGTTTCTCCTCGTCACATAGGCCAAGGCGAGTGTGATCTCATCCCGGGAAAAACAGAGAACCAAATAGAAGACTGCGTGGCAGACGGAGGAGGAGAAGCACCAGACCCCCACGATGTCAGACCCCACGATGTCAAAGTGCTCCGACTGTCATCGTCATCATCATCCCACCAATATAATTACGGTGTCATCGTGACTATTGATTCCCACCCGTCTATGGAAAAGGAATGAAATGCTTGCACATCTTGGGTCTTGTTCTTCAGCCCTCTTGAAAGAGTATTTATGGGGATTTGAAAGTGACTTTTGCAAACCATGGAATTATGGGGGGCCCAGCCATTGTACATGCCACACTACCATGACTGTAGGATGTGGAATCACGCCAACCACCTGCGCAGGTTCCTGCGGGCGGTGGCAGCATACGTGATACCCAGTATGGAGGGAATCAACTCTGGGGTCTTGTGGGTTCAGTTCCAGATCACACGAGTCACACAAACTTTGGGTTTCCCCATGTGCATAAAAGTGATATCTACACTATACTGCTGTCTACTAAGTGTGCAATGAGAACAGACAGCAAACCCAACTCACTGCCATCGAGTGACCCTCTGGAACAGGGTAGAACCACCCCTGTGCGGTTCTGAGACGATAGCCCTTTCTTTAAAAAAAAAATCATTTTATTGGGATCTCTTACAGGTATCATAACATTCCATTGTTCAGTCACATTAAACAGTGTTGTACAATTGCTACCACAATCAGTTTCAAAACATTTTTTTTCTCCTCAAACTCCTTGATATCTGCTCCCCTTTGTCCCTTCCTCTCCCACCATGACCCCCAAGAACCCTTATTTATTTATTTTGTGACACATCTTACTCTCATCCAATATATCCATTCACATACAAGTCTGTTGTTTGATCCCACCGAGTGGGGTTATACACTCATCCATGCTATCAGTTCCTATTCCCCTCTTTCCCCCTCTCTTCCGGGACCCTCAGGGAACTGTCACTCCTGTTACCATTTCTGAAGGGTTATCTATCTTGGCTTTCATGTATTGAATGATCTTAAATATATAGATGAGCCTATGCAAATCTGACATGATTAATGAGGTAAAACAAATAGAAACCATAATAGTAAGCGGAGGAAATATTAAAGAACTAGAGGATAGTTATGTGGCTCATCAGCGCTCAATGGCACCTTGGATTTAGCATCCCTTCCATGTGGCCCTTCGAGAGGGTGACTTTCTGAGAGCAGAAAGCCTCATCTTTCTCCAGCAGAGCGGCTGGTGGATTTGAACTGCTACGTCACCAGTGCTCCATGCAGCAGCCCGAGGAGAAAGTGTGAGATGTTGGAAGAATGATCAAAAGGTGACACAGAGACAGGAAGGGCGCACATTGGGGGCCCTATCGGCTTGCCGGATGCAGGGTCACTCCCAGTAAGCACAGTAAGCCCAGGCCTGGGAGCGTGTGCACAGGACGATGCTCTTCTGAGAGATGCTTTGAAATGACTTGTACATTATCCTCATGACGTCACCTATGCCTGTTAGAAAATAGTCACACGTAGATGGAGTTGATATGATTATTCAGAACACAGACCATGCTTCCTGGGTCTCGGTCCTCCGGAAGTCAGGAACCACTGCCTCCAGCCCCCCAGGTATGTTTCAACCAGCACGGGATGAGTAATGGATGCTTTTCAGGTATCAAATACCTCCTTTGACTTCTGTATCATCCAGCAGTTCACTCTGCATCCAGTGCGATGCGGTCGAGCCTTAACGTTGAGAGGAAGGAAATGGAGGTCTAATTTGACTATTAAGGATGCCAGATGAAGAGTGGGGGCTTCCAGGTGAAGTAATGGATCCGACTTGCTTCATCAAAATGATCCCTGAAGACAAGGCAGGCAAGTGAGGACAGAGCTCCGAATTGGAGGCTCCACTCCCACTTCCTGTGCTTGAAAGCATCCCTTCATTTCTCCGTGACAGCCGCCGGGGGAATGTGATCTTTCCCTTCTGCTGTCCCCGAGAGTCAAGTCCATACGCTTTCCATCCCACCTGCCCACCCTCCAAAGCAGACTCGCCTCTGCTTCGCTCAGTAATGGTCTGGGAAACCCACAGGGTTTTACCCTGTTCCCCGGGGGCCCTCATTCTTGCTTGTTCTGTGCAGACGGCAGGAGCAGGGGGCTCCACAGACATTTGGTAGGTTGATGCCTGACCACCCCTCTCAGGGACTGACGGGCCATACCTCCCTGCTCTGGAAGTGAACAATCATGGATGCCCCTACGAGGCGGCTTCTCCGTGGGGGCCCAGAAAGCAGAATTCCTGCTTGCGATCCGGCGGTCTTTCCTTCTTTTTGAAGCCTGCCACACACAAACCCGTCAGAACAAATCTGTGCGCGCCGTCATCCTTCGGGAAGGCCTTGAACCTGCTCCTCTCCTGGTTTTCCCAACTTCATTTGAGGCTCCCTTTTGTGAGAAATGAGGGAGTCCTGCCACAGGCAGGCCAGGGGACCTCTCTGTCAAGACACCGGTGGAAGGCAGGGGTCCCGGTGGCGTTCCTCTCACTCAGGCCCCCACCCTTCCAACTTGGGGACCACCGTCCCGTGGGTGCCCTGTACTGTGCACTGGCTCACTCACAGATCATGCAGGCGGCGAGGACGCCACAGGAATTGTGAGCAGCATCGAGGCGCGGGCAGCCCTAACTTGTTTTAGGGCTTGGCTTCTGGACGACAGCCTAAGAAAATAGCAATTTACAGAAAAGCAGAAGAAGGAAAGAAAAAGGGGGGAAAAAAAAAAAGCAGGTCCTGAGGCATTTGGTTAGGGCAGAGACATTACTTCCATTTAGGGCTTAGGCCAGCCCACAGTTAATTGTAGGGCTCTTGCATTAGCTTGTAGAAGCAGTAAAGGCATGTAATTCGAGCTAATCTGATGGGCAAACGAACTGGGTACACGGTGCCAAGTGAGACCGTGAGACAAAAGGACACATGTGTTTTCAGGGAAAACAAAATAGAATGCAACAACACAGCCTCGTTTCAACCGTTGCGCACATGAAACTCTGGGGAGTCCGAGAGGAGCTTTTTCATTTTAGGGGCGTTCCTTCAGGGAGCAGGGGATTCATCTTGGGGGCGCCGGGCCTCTAGTTCCCAGGGCAACGCAGGGAGTCGCCGGCGCTCTTAGAGAAGGACACTTGTTTCCACTGGTTCTCAAGTCCTTCTTGACGCGCCCACCTGGGTCTCCAGGGTCTTAGCAGGTCCTGGGGCTGGCTGTCCACTTGAGTCTGTTGGGCCCCACTCTGGTCCCTTCCAATGTAATGGGTCTCAATAGGGCCTAGGCACACAGCTTTCTAGACAGGGACCCCCGCTCTCTGTCCACTTGGTTTGGGCTCATAGCGACCCTGGAGGGCAAGGACCTTCCTGAGGTTGTGCATCTAGCCTGCTGCAGCTTTGTCCTATGTAGTGGCTGCTGGGCTCCAATCACCAACGTTCTGGGTAGTACGGCGTGCCAAAACGCTATGCCACCTGGGCTCCGAAAAGGTCCACGAAGGATTAGCGTGTGACTATGCTCCTGGAACCCTAGGGGCCTGAGTCTGTTGGCGGGGGAGCCACCAGCTGCTGTGGATGGGCAGAATTGGAGCTCCAGGAACGGGCGTGGTGCCAGGCCAACCGTGAGGTTATGAAGGTATTGGGTGCTGTGTTGTCATGCTGTCATGCCAGTCCAGGCTGTAGGAGATGTGCTTCAGGGGGTGGAGGGGGGAGTGGGAAGGGGGTTAAAATGGGGCTCAGTCATGGTTTTGCCATTGCTGGTTGTTGCCCTGAGACTGACTCTTCTGAGCACCGATGTGATGTGGTGTTGCGGCGCTGGGAGCCATGCCACCAGCAGGGTCACCCACGGGGACAGGCTTCAGGGGAGCTTGCAGACGAGGACAGACCGGGAAGACCATGCTGGTGGTCGCCTTCCAAGCAATTAGCCAACAAAAACCCAGCGGCTCACAGATAGCGAGGGAGGATGGGCCTCCCAGGTTGGAAAAGGTCAAACCTCACTGGCATGGCGGGGATGCCGACTCCTAGTAAGCCCACGGGACAGTCGAGCTGCCTGTGCGTTTCTGAGACTGTCACTCCTTAGGGGTATGGATAGCCTCACCTTTCCTCTGCGGAGCGGCTGGTGGTTTTGAACTGTCGGCTCTCCGTGAGCACTCGGTCACCCTCTCATAACCCACTCCGGGCTATATCTGTTCTGTCGGACATGAGGCTGGTATTTGAGGAGCTGACTTGACCAAAGCTAATGACAGAGTGACCTTAAATCACGCTGACACTGTGGGTCCCCAGTGAATCACTGGTGAGGCTAAAAGTTGTGAGCTCCTGGAGAAGGCAATGACCAACACCAACACCTTCAGGGGCAGCCCAGGAGCTGAGATTTGCGTGAGCCATGGATGAGAAATGGAATGGTAACAATGGTTTCCTAACAGGTTGTCTTAAAAAAACAACAACCAGGTTGTCTTCATCACCTAGTTATAAGAATAACACAAGGGGTGGCTGTCGGGAACAGACAATTATTTCCCCACCACTCGATTGGTCAGGGCCATTCCTTCTGTGAGTCTCTCCTGGTCTCTGGTGTCTGCCTTGGATCCTGTGTGTGTCTCTGTCTCTCCCAGTCTCTTTCTCATTCAGAAGTGATGAGGTTTAGGACCCACTCTTCACTGCTGTGCCCTCACGAACATCTTCTCACCAATATCAAGTCGAAGCCGACTCACAGCACCCTTATGAATATGGCCGGAGAAACACCCTATTTCCCAACACAGTTATTTCCTCTTTAGGTACCTGGGTCAGGATCTCCACACACAGCTCTGAGCAACACAATCCTGCCCCGCACAATGAGCATTTAAAGTATTAATAAAATCTTTGCACACAAAAGGGCCAGAGTTTGGTAAGTTAGGCATGGGGACCAGTTTGCTTTTGTTGGAACTGATGTAAATGTCACAGAGGCATCCAGGCCCCAGACCTGAAAGGAGGCTGTTCTTGGGTCCAAGAGTGGGGTAGGGGGTGGGGGTGGGGGGTGCCCTCTGCTGCCTTTCCCTTCCTGTCCCCTCTTCTTCTTTCTCTTTTTTCCTCTTCCTCTTCCTCCACACATAGCCACTGGCCCCGTTATGGGGCAGGGGACACCAGAGGGGCATTTAGACAGACAGCTCCCTTGTGCATGGCATGAAGGCCCCAGATTCTGCACGGAGCGCTCTGTCCACCACGCTGGCCCATGTTTACCCACTGGCCTGGCCATGCTTGGGCCGCTCAATGTTACTTGCACCACTGGGTGCAGGATGACACCCTCTGGTCCTGGTCAGTTCCCTGTGGGGCAGATCAGCAGCAAGGGAAGGGACTAAAGATCCCCCTCGCCCAACCAACATGACTTCCTCCTAAGAAGTAGGATGGGAATTTAATGAGCAAAATTAGCCCAGTGAGCAGGGAGTTCAGAGAGCAGGGGGCAGTGAGCCTCTGCGGTCACAGCTATTGTCCGGAACATCATCTCCAGTCTTAGGGCGAGAGGCCTGTGGGGGTGCAGTGGTAGAATTTGCTCGCCTTCCACACAGGAAGTCCAGTTTCGGTGTCTGGCCAGCGCACCACATGGGCAGCCATCACCATCACTGTGAGTGGCATGTTAATATGATGCGGCTCAGTTGTCGGCAGAGCTTCCACACTAGGAAGCGCTAGGAAGAAAGGGCTGGTGGTCTTTCTCTGACAGATCAGCCAGCGGAAACCCAGTGAGTCGCAGCTCTTCCATCTGGCTGTGTACGGGGTGGCCACGAGTCTGAGCCAATTTGACGGCTGTTGACAAGAGCAAGTTTAGAATGGAATCATTTTCTTGACTTTCAGTTCAAGCAGTGCTTCTTTTTATTAAACCGTTTCACGGACATATAATTCAGGAGCCATACACTCCCATGGTTTGGCTATATCACCACAATTAATTTTAGAACATTTTCCTCATGCTTGTACCCATTGTTATTCGCTCCCCTTCCCTCCCCGCCACTCCCCACCCCCAACACACACACAGCCTTCCTTGCGCTAGCTCTCAAACGATTCCTCTAGTCACTGTCTCTGCAGATTTGCCTATCCTGGGTTCCATAAGAGGAAAACCGTACCCACACAGACAAACAGTCCAACAACAACAAAATAAATCACAAACACCTCAACCCAAAAGAAAGCAGAAAAGAATGAAAAATGAGAACACCTTGAAAAATGAACCAAAAGGGAAAACAGAGGATAAGTCGGGTTCAATTGAACCCAACTCACTCTATCTGCAGTCGTAGCCTGGGTTGCCTGGTGGACCACACACTGGGCTGCCAAACGCAAGGTCAGCAGTTCAAACCCCCCAGCTGCTCCCTGGTAAAAAGACAAGGCCATCTGCCCCCGCAAAGGCTCACAGCCTCGGAAACCCAGGGACAACTCCCCTCTACCCTACAGGGTCACTATGCGTCAGAAACAACTCTCGGGAGTGAGTTTGTTTGCCATCAGCAGTAGTTTGCTCTCCGGATGGACTCTGGGCAAGACCGGCCATCTCTGCTCAATGGTCGGAGGGAAGTCAATGGAGGCTTACTCCCTGTGGGGACTTCTGAATATGGAGTTTAGGCCTTCACTGCCATCTGTCGCCTTCTCCGTTGCCATGTTCCTGTCCCTTTCTCTAGATGGGGTAGGGAGAAGCCTTGATGCCCAGTCACGTGAGGTTACAATTGCCCTCAAGTTGATCCTGGCTCACACCAATCCAGCGTGTGCAGACTGAAACTGCTCCGTAGGGTTTGAAGACCCTTCAGAAGTACGTTGCCAGGCCTGTCCTGCAAGGCTCCTCTGGGTGGGTTCGAAGTACCCGTAGTCAAACGCTGAACTGTGTGTGCCACCCAGGGGCCTCCGACGGCTACGACTTGGGCATGCGACACACCGGTAAAAGCCCAGCTGGCAGTGAGAGGACCACTGAGGAACGGATGAGCTTCTCACACAACGTGTGCAGCTGACTTCACTTCTGTCTGAAAAACACCTGCGGCCACGGCAGCGATTTGGGAACCGAGAGAACAAAAGGAGAGGGCCACCATGCTAGCCCACAGATTTGCACTTTTATGTCATCCTTTCCAGTTCTTTTTCATAGACCGACATTGCTCGCATAATTATCATCATCTAGATAGATTTTTTATGTCTCTAGCGCTTTCGATGAGAGTCGTTTGGGGAGCATCATTTTCCATCAAAAGCTGAAGCATGATTTAATTAACCAATCCCTCTCGTTGCAGAGTTCAGCTGCCTCTGAGTCTCTTGCTGTTGTAAATTCCACGTTGTCCCTGGCTTGCTTTTCTTTAGGATAAATTCCCAAGAAGAGGCACATTGACCCACAAGACATAAAAATTGTGTGGCTCTTGATGTATATTGTTTTTATTGGAAAGCAGAAGGGAGTGAGGGGTGGGAGTGGATTGGACGCCTGTTTCTATGTTCCTACTTAGAGTTGACATCTCGGTTGCCCCACTGCCAACTCTGCAGGCACGGTGATACATGGCGTTATCACGAGTCTCCGATGCCCGCAGTCGCATCTTTCTGGCAAAGAAATAGTCCCTGAAGCTAAAAATGTACATGCCTCGTCCTGACTTGAAAGAGATTTATGGTTTGGAAAATCTGAGTCCGTTCTCTGCGGCCATTTTTCAACCAGAGTGGAAAAAAACCCACCCTTCACACTTAAAAAGCAATTTGGGATTTATTTTGGGTTCTTTGATAATTCAGGGAGCATTTGACATGTTTAACAGCTTCTTGCTTCTTAGCATTAGGGAAGAGGAGTCCGAAGTTGAGAAGTTTTAGGTGGCGAGGAGTTCAGAGCAAACGTTTGAGAAAGCTGACATGATCGGTCCTGTTATCTCTTTACAAAGAGTTCCTTGGTATTTTGTTATTTTTCTGCGCGGCCCGGAGTTTTAGGAGTCGACTGGACCTCTGTGTGGAGCAGTCAGCTTTATTTTGTTTGGGGGATGCTGTGACCCATGTTTGGGATGTTCATTTGGGTACCGGGAAATGAGATATTATAAGAATTAAAAAAAAAAAAAACACCACCTGGCACTAGACTGCTAGATGCGAGGCTGAAGAGCTAGAGGAATGAATCACTTACATTTGGGGAAATTATTGCCTAAGCCCATATGCTTTGGGCATTTCATGTAGAGGGACTCGCACAACAGGTGGCCTTTTGTATCTTCCTTCTCTTACTGCGCGTGATGTTTTTGTGGTCCATCCATGTGGTGGCATGTGTCAACCCTGGTCATTATTTCTGGTTGGATAGTGTTCCACTGTATGGAGAAACAACATCCCATCGGCCCATTCTTTAGTTACTGGATGTTCACGTTGTTCCACTGTTGGGCGCTTGTGAATGCTATTGTCACGCACCCCCACTCACTGCTTGGTGGACATAGGCTTCCGTTTCTCTCCAGTGCCGGCTTAGGGGTGAAATTGCTGGGTCATCCAGCAACGGTGGAAAACACGACCCTGGTGCTTCACGCGGGGAAGTTCCACATCAGCACAGCGCGCGCGCGCGTCTGTGCGTAGACATGCTTGTGTCAGGTCGGGTGACAGGAAGGGATGGCCCGGGTTGGAGGTAAGAAAGCAAAGTGAGCAAAGTGTCTAACGCCACCTTTCTTGTAGAATATCTTGTTGGCGTCGTCCCTTAAAACCATTGGGTCATGACAAGCAATAATAATTTATAGATTATCAAGGGTTCATGAGGGAGGGGGGCTGGGAGGGAGGGGAAAAATGAGGAGCTGATTCCAAGGGCTCAAACAGAAAGCAGATGTTTTGAGAATGAGGAGGGCAACACATGTACAAATGTGCTTGGCACAATGGATGAATGCGTGGATTGTGATAAGAGTTGTACGAGCCCCAAGTAAAATGATTAAAAAAAACATACACACACAAAAGATGGCAACGTATGTATAAAAGTGCTTAAAACAATTGATGTATGGATTGTTATAAGAGCCCCCAATAAAATGATTTATGAAAAAAAACCAAAATAACCATTGGGTCTGCTGCCAGCTCACCAGGCCAGTGTGGATTCCGTGAGACTCAACGTGGAGAACACATAGGCCATCAGACGTCAGAACTCTTCTTGAAGTCTGGCTGTGGGAGCAGTTACAGTGCAATCAGTTTCTTCTCAGCAGAATCCCTTTCATGACAAGCCCCCCACCCCTGCCATGCAGTCAAGTCTGACCCTTGAGATCAGTGGTTCTCAGCCTTCTTCATGATGCGTGCGACCCTTTCATACAGTTCCTCATGTGGTGGGGACCCCCAACCACAAAATTATCTTTGTTGCTACTTCATCACTGTCATTTTGCTACTGTGATGAATGGTCGTGCAAATATCTGATAGACAGGATGTATTTTCATTGTTACAAATTGAACATAAAGCATAGTGGTTCATCACAAAAATAATATGCAATTCTAGATTGTGAAATATTTATTTCTAATGCCAAATAAATGAAATTTTGTCTTGAAGCATGGTGCAGCATGGGTAGCAGTCTTCACGCTGGGTACTCGTAGGTGGGTGTATCTGCATGTGGGCGGACCCGCCTGGAGACGGATAGAGGAGTGGTGTCTTGGTTCCTAAGACCATCGGAAATATGTGTTTTCGGATGGTTTTAGGCAACCCCTGTGAAAGGGTCATTTGACCCTAAAGGGGTCAAGACCCACAGGTTGAGAACCACTGCTCTAGGGTTTCCCAGGCTGTACCTCTTGACCAGAGCAGACGACTTCCTCTTTCTCCTGCATAGGGAGCAGCTGGTGGCTTGAACAGCTGACCTTGCAGTTAACAGATCCAACCAAGCCTTCTAGGCTCCTTGAGGGAAGCCGCAGGGGTGCTTTGTGAAGCGGACATTGAGTCAGCCGGAAGATGCCACGCTGCCATCAGCACAGTAAGGTTCCTGTCCGTTGCTTAACTTTGCATTTTGAAACTTGGGAATTCAAGTGCCCTGGGGAATTGGGTAATTAGCCTTGGCGTTCAAGTGAAAGCGGTTCACCCCAATGGAGGGTGGCCAGGATGGATCCTTCACCTCCTTCTCAGGAGAAAGATGATCTCCCCGTCTGTAATGATACCCCTAGGTGGCAGTAACCACAGAATGGAAGGTTGGGCTTCCTTCTGGCAATCAAGGACATGGGTTTCCAACTTGCCTTTCCTACGGCTCATCTGTGGGATGGCACTGAGTGCTGGGGGAGCGAGAGTGGAGGCTTCCTGATTTATATTCCAAGAAGGGAGCTGTGCCGCGCCAGCCCGGGGAAAACCTAACCCTCGCCGAAATGTGCTTTTTTCCCCTGTGGCTTTGATAGACCCTGTAACTGATCCAGGGCATGGCTTTGGGGGCATTCCAGCCCAAGGTCTAATTATGGATGTAATGACTGGTGCTCATTTCAAGCACAAGCCTAAATGCTAAACCCGGACACCCTTGTGTGTGTGTATGTGTGTGTGTATGGGTGGTGGTGGGGTGGATTTTTAAGTGAAAAGGTCACTCAGCCAGTGTCAACCGTTTTAGACAGCTTGGATTCAAAGCCAGCAAGAAAAAGCAAACCCAGACCATCCCGTTGCCTAGAAGGGACACAGCCACTTGCCCGGCGTGTTGTAGCGGGCACGGTTCGACATGTTCTTTTTTTTCATTTGTTTTTTTAAGTCTTTGAGTTTTGATAATTGCTTCTTGCAGAAAGCCTGTATTTGCTATTCTCTGTGGTTACCAAGCTGTACTTGGCGTTTAAACTAAGAGTCAAAGGAGCCTACCCTTGTGAGAAATTGCTGCTTTGTGGGGTTACAAATGAGGGGGTCCGTGATCTTGGAAGCTAGGAAGGCCAAATCTGGTCTAAAAACCACATCATCAGGCTACACTTTATATTCCTTTTTGCTTTGCGAAAGGGGACCCGCCCTTGGGTTGGAACTGGGAGAAAGGACGTAGGGGAGGTTCAGGGTTTGGATAGTGATCTCACCACACCCCCTCCCCAGCTGGATGGGAAAGCATCCAGTTTCCCTTGGCCAGGCCAGAGCAGGTTAACATGGCGGGCGGATCCAGAAGGTGGCTTTCTCGGCCAGTGGAGCCCATCTGAACTCACTTCTGCTTACCATGATGAACCTGGCCCACTCTGGACACAGGTTTGTTTGTCACCCCAGACTGGGGGCAAGGGTACCATTGGCATTGAGATAGTTTATGGTGTCAACCTGGCCGATAAACACATATGGGGTTAATTGAAGGGCGGAGGGATAAATGGCTTGGTGAGCCTCACCTTTCTAGTTCTTGGGTCTCTTGCTTTGTGATGGTCGGACCAGGTGCAGCTGCCTTAGCCAGTTCCCTGCTTCAGCTGGCAAGGCTCACTTCCTGCAAGACATCCCCAAGGAGAAGCCACGTGGACCTACCCCAATGCAGCCCTAGGTGCTGGAGCAGCTGTGTGGAGACCCCTGCCAGTGCTGAGATGCTTACATGCTCACTGATTAGGCTTTCCTCCTGCAGTCGGCGTCATTGCATGTGTTTTGTGAGATGGAGGAGGACTTTGGTGGTTGGTATCGGATATATGGGTTAATGTTGGACTTGTGGGCTTGGGCAGCACTGGGTTGGGATGTTTTCTTGATGCGCACTTAACCTTTATATAAAACTCTCTCTTATACATGAGTTTCTGTGGATTTGTTTTTCTAATGTACCCAGACCAACACAGGCATCTAGTGCTGGTTAGCATCCTGCAATGCCCAGGAGTCCTGGTGGTACAGTGAGTGCTTGCCCATTTGGCTACAGTCCTCAAGGTTGGCGGTTCAAAGCCCCAGCCCCGCTGAGGGAGAAAGATGGGGTTTTCTACTCTCATAAGGAGTTGCAGTCTCTGAAAGTCACAGGGTATTGCACCCCTGCCCTACGAGATTGCTATGCACCAGTGTCACTAGGGCGGTGAGTGGGTATTTCGTGCACCCACAGCCCCACAGCCGAGGATTGCTCGTACCCAAATCACAGTGTCAAGGTGGAGAAAACTCGACCTGGAGGATTCCTGTTCAGCAGCAGGTGTGACGGTGCTGTCGGCGGTTCACAGAAAGGAGGGGCTGGAAGAAGACCCCGGCTCACTCTTCCGGGAAAATCTTCCTCCGTTTCTCTTAATGGAGCACCAGAGGATAAGGAACAGGAAAGCCGCTGTCTACCTCCGATGGAGCCCGCCGGGCGCTCATGGCCTGTGCCGTCTCTCCCACGTCCGCCCAGCTGGTCCTTGGCAAGAACCTACAGGCCTGGAATCGCATTCCCTTCCTTTAGTTGTGGAAGTTTTCATGAAGTGCGTTGACCCCAGGTTAACTTTCTTCTCCTTTGTTGTTTGCGTGTGTGTGTGTGTGTGTGTGTGTGTGATCATTCTTCAAGCCTTCGCATTTCTTGGAAGGGAAAGAAAGGCTCTGGGTGACTTTCTGATCTGACTGTCAAAGTCACTGTCAGCTCTTCTCTGCTGGCTGACAGGTGGGCATTTCTGTTGGTCTTAAACCTTGTCTTCAGGGAGACCATGGAGAGGCACAATGTCCCCAGCATTCTGAGGCTGAGGGTGGCAGGGCATACACGTGAGGCCCAGGCTGCCTCTTTTCTCAGGAGCTGGGCACCCATGCCAGCCCTCAGGGCTCTGATTCCTGAGCTGCTTCAGGCAGGGAAAAGTGGCCGTGACCTACCTGTGGGAAGAAGGTCAAGCCTCTTACTGCCTTTCCGCCTCTGCCCTTTCACTCAAAGACCTCGCAAGAGTTAAACTCAAAACTCACAGCTGATTCTGACCCCTAGCGTCCCGATAGGACGGGCAGCACTGCCCCTGTGGGTTTCCCAGACTGTAACTCTTGACGGGAGTGGACAGCCTCGTCTTTCTCCTGCAGACCAGCTGGTGGTCTGGAACTGCTGATCTTGTGGTTAGCAACATGTCACTACTATGCTACCAGGGCTCCTTAGCGAGAGTTAGAGGCGTTCCAAAGGGTGGTGGGGGGTGGTAGGAACGCTTGGGTGGTGTGAGGAGTACTCTTGGAACCCGGAGGTCTTCTTCATCACCTTCAAACATCCAAACTGGAGCTGCCTCACTTGACACCCGCACTGTAAGCCGACGTTGATTGCCCTGTTTCTGTTAGTGGCAGTAGCGCTGCTTCCAGCTCATGATGGACCAGAGAATTGAACGGAGCCCCGTCCGAAGTCATCTTCATGGCTCTGCGTAGTGCCGTTGTGGTCACCGTGTATGTTCAGTACCTTCTGACCTGGGGGGCCGTGTCCTCTCGCACGGTCCTCATATGGCCTCCCCTGCCCCACTCCCTGCCTTTCCCAGCAGGGAACTCCAGAGTCTCTGTAGAGAACTGGCTGTAAAGAAACCACCCTTGAGCTTTTGGTAATGTGCCCACTGTGGGCCTCTCACCGCTGCGCAGACTCTCGGATGAGGCCCGGGGTGGGCGTAGGTGAGTCTCCGTTTCAACAAGTTTTTCTGGTGGTTCGGGCTTGGGGCGGCGCTGCTGTATGCATTTCTTGTGTGCTTTCGCTAAAAGTATTTTCTATCAGCCCAATTTTAGCAGCTGTCTGGTGCCAGCTGATCAGGTAGATGCATCTCAATCTGCTGGACATAAGCACAGCACCTCGTGTGGACTGGGCTCACTCTCCAATGGCTTCTCCAATCAAACACCCTCTCTAGCCACTCCCCATGGCACACCTGAGTGGGCGCCCAAGGGCCCTCTGCAGTAAGCCTTCTGGTTCAGCAATGGGAGGGAGGGAGACTCTCACCAGGCTCAGAGTGTGTGAACAGAGAGTGCATGAATGAGCCAGGAGGATTCCTCTCTCTCGGGTCAGACTCAGCTGCCTGCACATGCTGCTGGGTCCTGGGAAAGTGTGGGCCCAGTCTGGGCCTTCTCAAGTGGTGTTTAGACATGGGTTTTGATGACTGTCTGTGTTGCCTTTGCTCAGGGCCCGACTCTCTAAGTGGAAGAACAAGTTTGTTTTCAACTCCATGACCGCAAAACCAAGATGTGCTACATTCGTGGGATTCAGAACTTCCAGGGGCAAATTCCCGTTGGCTAAGTCCCTACTTTGTGCCCCTCCTCTTTGGGACTCTTCTCTGCCCAGATATCCTCTTCTGTAGCTTTTCAGGGAGGCACTGAGCACTTGATTTCTCATGCCTGTCGCCTTTCTGTCCGTTTGCTGTACTCTGGTGGCCTCCATGCTGCTGGAAATTATGCCACCAGTGTTTCAGATACAAACAGTGTCCCCATGGTGAGCATTTTTGGACCGAGGTTCCAGATGAAGACAGGCTAGGCAGAAAGGCCTGGCTATCACTTCTACAGGCTGGCCAGCGAAAGCCCTCAGGCTGACAGTAGAATGTGGTCCCACTGGAGCTGGACGAGGAGCCCTGAAGGTCATCAGGCACTCAGAATTCCCTCCGCCACCGTGCAGGGCAGCGGTTCCCAACCTTCCTCTGCCGCGACCCTTTCAAACAGCTCCTCATGTGGTGGGGACCCCCCAACCTTAACATTATCTTCGTTGCTACTTCATCACTGTCATTGTGCTACTGTGATGCATCGGCATGTAAATATCTGATAGTCAGGATGTCTTTTCATTTTTACAAATTGAACATCATGAAAGCATAGTGATTCATCGCAAAAACAATATGTCATTCTATGTTGTGAAATATTTATCTCTAATGACAAATCAATGAAATTTTGTCTGGAAGCATGGTGTAGCATGGGTAAGTCTTCACGCTGGGTACTGGTAGGTGGGTGTGTCTGCATGTGGGGGGACCTGTGTGGAGTGGATAGAGGAGTGGCGTCTCAGTTCCCAAGACCATCGGAAATATGTGTTTTCCTTTTTTTAAAAATCGTTTTATTAAGGGCTCATACACCTCTTATCACAATCCATACATACATCAATTGTGTAAAGCACATTTGTGCATTCATTGCCCTCAACATTCTCGAAACATTTCCTCTCCACTTAAGCCCCTGGCATCAGGTCCATATGTGTTTTCCAATGGTCTTAGATGACCCCTGTGAAAGAGTCATTCGGCCCCCAAAGGGGTCGCGACCCACAGGTTGAGAACCACTGGTTTAGTGGCTGCAACAATGGCCTTGATGACGGTGACAACCATAAAGATGGTCTGTGTTGTTTTCTTGTGCGTTGAGCCGTCATGAGTAGGAACAGACTCGATGGCACGGACCAACAGAATCCTGGAAGCAGGTGACCTCGTCTTTCTCCTGTGCGCAGCTGGTGGATTTGAACCACTAACTTCAGTTAGCAGCCAAGTGCTTAACCAATTGCCACCTAGACTCCTTCCAACCTTTCTAGATGTCCCCAGCCTCTGGATGTTTCTTGGGTGGGTTCTCTCTCCTCTGTGGCATGTGTGACTGTGTCGTGGACAAAGGCAAGCATGTACTCACAAGCCCACCCCAGGCCAGGCCCTGGTTCACAACTAGCCACTAGACCACACCATTGTCTCCACGACATTCCCCGACCCAGGCAGGTATTGTTACTGTGCGGTGCCATCCTGGAGACCACAGGACTAAACCCTGCCTGGTTCCATACCATCCTCACGATTGTTACGTTTGACCCTCTGCTTGCAGCCCTGTGTCAACCCATCTTGTCGAAGGTCTTGCTCTATTCGCCACCCTTTCTACTTTACCAAGCAGGATGTCCTTTCCCCAAGAACTGGTCTCTCCTGATAACATGCCCAGAGTACCCAAGACAAACAACAGTCTTGCCATCCTCACTTGTAAAGTGCCTTCTGGTTGTACTTAGGTGTTAGATGAATACAAAACCCAAGAACACCTGCATCGTGGGTCTCAGCAATCCATACGTACTTGCTGATAACCTCCTTTGGTGTGCCAGGCTCATCCCCCACGTAGCTGAGCATGCCCTTGAGAGTAGAGGTGATGCCACTGTTCGCTCACTGTCTGCCCCTGCCCCTTTCCCTCTCTCTCTTGGAGTGTAGTATGTTCTCTTGTAGCTACTACTAGTTGTTCTTAGGTGCCCTCGAGGTGGCACCAGCTCACAGCCACCCCGTGTCCAACAGTAAAACCCTGCTCGGTCCTGCACCTCCGCACAAGTGTTGCATTTTCCAGCCACCGTCTCAATCCATCTCCTGGAGGGTTGTCCTCTTCTACATTGACCTTCCACAACCCCAAGCATGATGCCCTTCTACAGGGACCAGTCTCTCATGATGGCATGTCCAAGGTACATGAAACAAAGTATCACCATTCTTGTTTCTAAGCCTTCTCACTGTACTTCCTCTAGACAGATTTGTTTATTCTTTTCTCAGCTCAGGGATGCTGCTTTCAATATTCCTTGCCAACACATAATTCTTCCTTGGCCATAATGCACCATAAGTTTTCCATATTCAGTGTCCAGCTTTTGCATGTGTAGGAGGGAATTGGAAATACCATGGCTTGGGTCAGGTGCACCTTGGTCCACAAAGTGACACCTTTGCTCTTTTGCACTTTAAAGAAGGCGTGTGCAGCTGATCTGCTCAGTGCACGACGTCACCTGATTTCTAGAACACTGACTGATTTCATGAGTGTTGATTGGGGACCCAAAGAAAATGAAGTCTTTGGCAATTCAAATCTTTTCTCCATTTATCATGATGTTATCCATCGGTTCACTTGTGGGGATTTGGGTTTTCTTTGTATTGAGTTGTAATCTGTGGTCTTTCATCAGTGGTAAGAGCTTCAAATCCTCTAAGCTTTCAGTCTGCAAGGCTGTGTTATCTGGACATCACGGTTTGTTCATGAACCTTCCTCTAACCCTGGTGTCATGTTCTTCTTTATGCAGTTCCAACTTCATGAAGTATTTGCTAAGGACACAAAGTGATTAAGTATGTTAGAACACAACCCTAACACGAAACTTTCTTGGTTTTAAATCATGTAGTATGCCCTTGATCTGTTCAAATAACTGCCTCTTGGTCTGTACGGGTTCCACATGGGTACAATTGTTCACAGCATTACTTACAACGTGTTATGATGCATAGAGTTGAATGCCTTTGCATAGCCCACAACACTCAAATAAACAGCCTTATTCTCTTATTCTCAGATAGTCAAGATCCATCCGAGTTCCGCAATGACACCCTTCACGCCACGTCCTCTTCTGAATCCAGTTTGAATTTCTGGCAGTTCCCAGTTGATGCTGCAACTGGTTTTGTATTATCTTCAGCAACATTTTGCTTGCCTGTGATATTAATGACATCATTGGATAATTTCCACATTCTGTTGCTTCCTGTGTTTGGAATGAGCACAAATGTGAATACCTTCCAGTCAGTTTTCCAAGTAGCTTTCCCCCCAAATTTCTTGGCATAGAACTGTGAAAACTTCCAGGGCACCATCTGTTGGTTGAAACACTTTGATTGGTATTCCATTCTCAGCGCCTTGTTTTTAGCTAATACTTTCAGTGCAGCTTGAATTTCTTCCTTCAGTTCCTTTAATTCTTATATTCACTCAAGTTTTCCTCTTGATATGGCTCAATGTTGGCCAATGCTTTCTGGCACAGTGACTCTGCATTCCTTTGATCTTCTTTGATGCTGCCTGCGTCATTCAATGTTTCCTCCATAGAATCCTTCAATATTGTAACTCAAGGTTTGAATATTTTTTCTTAACTTTTTCAGTTTGTGATATGCTGAGCCTGTTCTTTCCTTTTGACTTTACAACTTCAGGTCTTTGCACATTTCACTACAATGTATTACTTGGTCTTCTTGAGCTGCCTTTTGAAAGATTCTGCTCAGCAATTTTACTTTATCATTTCTTCCTCTTACTTTAGCTACTCTGCATCCAACAGCAAGTTTCAGAGTCTCTACTTGACATCCACATGGGTCTTCTCTTTCTTTTCTTTTGAACGATCTTTTGCTTTCTTCATAGATGATGATCTTAATGACATCCCACTACTGGTCTGATCTGTAGGCATTAGTGTTCAGTGCACCCAATCTATTCTCGAGATGGTCTCTACATTCAGGTGGGATAGACTTGTGTATACTGGCTATTGTGGACTTCTTCTTTTAATTTTCTTCAGCTTCAACCGAAACTTGCATATGAGCAACTGTTGGACCATCCCACAATTAGCCCCTGACCTCGTCCTGCACTTCTCAGATGCCCAATATGTGTGCTGAGATGATTAGAAAAACACAAACTTAAAATTTGGTGCCAACATGCTGCCAAGATCCTGCCTCAAAGGATTTGGCTGCCTCCCTTAAAAAAAAAACAACCAGCAAGAAGCAGTCTGTTTCCCCCACATTTATGTCTCCCCATTTCTCTCACCAGGAAAGGTAGCAGCTTGTCTTTTGGGAGCTAGGTGTGGCCCTGAGATGCCTGGGGCATTGGTTCATGTGTTGTTATGATGCTGAATCTGGAGCCAAGGCTACAAGGTTGTGGTTCTCTCAGGGGGTCTCGGCACCACCCAAGCACCTTCTAATAAAGTGCATCCTACCAGGTGTGGGCGGGATGCCCAGGCACCTGGGAGAAGAGCTGCGACTGCAGAAGGAGGCCTATGGAGAATCCCGGTGAGACTGCCAGCCTAGCATGCGGCATCTCGAACCTTGACTGGCAAGCCATCCTACACCTGTGCTTTGCAAGGCCCACCCATGCGCCAGAGAGCTCCCCAGGTGTAAGAGGAACAGTCATCCAGGTCAGGTCCCAGCAGGGAACATGAGTTCTCTTTGGCTGATCCGCCCCGCCCAGTGTCATGCCAACAGAACATCCTCCTCATCCATCTCATTTTCTGCGTGTTGCCCCAGAGCACCGTCCTGAGTATTGTCTTTGGAACTTTTAGGAAAACCACACCCAGGAACCTGACCAGAGCTGTTTGTCTTAGAGCCTGAGGCTAATTACAGCTCATGTTTGTGATGTGCATAGCGTTCAGCGTGGCTCATGTATCCCTTGTTGGATTATTTAATCTAATTTGTAGAACCCAGTGAGACAGCTAATTATGTCCACTTGCCATGAAGGAAACAGAGACCCAGAAATTGAGCAATTCCCCCAGTGTCACATTGCTGGGATCCAGCCCAGCTGGGATTTGAACCTCCGTCAATCTGACTCCGAGTCCTTATTCTTTTCTGGAAATGAAACCAGAGCGAAGATGAATACTGTAAACAATGCTCCCGACAAGTTGCAAATGCTGTAAAGGAAGTACATGCTTCAGGAGCATAGAAACAACAATTTATTGCTGGCCGATTGATGGGTTAGTTACAAATCAGATTGCATGTTCCATAAAGCATTTCCTAACGGAGTTCTGTGTGGCAGAGAGGTTAGCAAAGAATGAATTATTTTAGTACTTGAGAGTTATTAAACCGCTTCCATTAAAAATAATTGCTTATTCAGACTTTGGTCTAGTTCAGAAGGCAGCTTCCTGGAGGCGGTTGGAGCTTAGCATGTACTATCATGTGCTCATTCAATGGGCCACAGAGCAATGGGCTAAGCTTGCCAATATCCTAACTCAGTCCTGGTTCTATTTATCAAAGTTCTGATTGTTTTAACAACTCCCCCCCCCACCTCCGCCCCATGCCCCACTGGAATTAATCTCGGTCTCTGCCAGCTTTATCTCATCCGCTGGCTTGCTAAGCTTTCGACTAGGACGTGCCTGGCACCAAGTGACGGGCTCCACGAATATTTGTTGGGGTGTGTGTGTGTGAAGCACTGTCCTCATTGATGACATTAATCAAAATGTCGTCGGGACGGAGTGGAAGACACACATCTCAGCGTGCCTTTGGCCCCCTCCCCTGTGTCTACAGCAGTTTAGTTGTCACCAGTGACTGCCCAACGGCCAGCTCCAGGGCCCTCCTTTGGTCTTCCTGTTGTGCTTTCTCTTTGGCTCCATCCTTTCTCCTTGGTTAATTTCCAACAGAAAAATGATCTAGTTTTCTTTCCCTGTAAAGCGCCCAGTCTTATCCATCTTAAGACCTTTTGCTCCCTCTTTCTCATGTTGCTCCATACGTGTTGCGGCGGGGGGAGTGGGAGGCTTCTCAGGACCACTCTCAGCAGCCTTCTCCACTTTCTCTAAGTCCCCTTCCCCTCTAGGGTTTCAGCCACTCATGTGCTTTCTGAAAAGACATGGAGGGAGATGCAGGTTGCCAACTCCCTCTCTTGTCCAAGTTTCAGAAACCTACTTCCAACTGCTTACTGAATATCTTCTCCTGTTTGGAAAGTTCTTCAAAGGGAACGTGTTCAAAAGCAGCTGAATCTCTTGCCTTCTCTGACCCCTAACCGGGCCCTTCATGTGTGTTTTCTTTGCCAATGGTCACGTCTCCTCATCCAGAAACTTCACAGTTGCGCAGGAAGCCTCTGCCCTAACACTGCCTTCCTGGTCACCAAACCGTACTGATTCTACCCCAAGCGTGGTGCACAAAGCCAGCCCTGTGTCACCCTCTATCTGGCTCGGCCAAGGCCTCCCATCTGGCGTTCTCCTCTCCCCAGTCAAGCTTGTCCTTCACAGGCTGCGGACACCAGACACACCGTCGCATGGTCGGTCCTGGAAGAGTTGTCAGTGTGTGGCTTCTTCTGCTTTCTGGAGGCAGCCAGCGGTTGATTGGGTCTCTACCTAACTCCACGGTGATTGGAGGACCAATTGCTTCACCTGATCAGGCTGACCAAGGAGGAAGTGACCTGGGACAGGCTTCCAGTTGGAAAGAGAGCATAAGACAGACTAGGACACAGAAGCAAGTCGGGGTCCCTGATCTGAGTTCCAGCCTCTCTTCCTTGGCTTAGGTTTCAAGTCAGCATCTAACAAGCGGTGCTCAGATGCTGGACCTGCAGCTGCTCTCCCGGCTGCATCGATTTTGTTATTTGGCTGAAGAGAGCTTTATTGTGTGTGTGTGTGTGTCTTCCCCAGAAATTTTATGATGAGGAAAGTCCAACCTTTGTGGTCTGGAAGAGAGAGGCGAGGTCAAAATAAGACCAGGGTTTAGTTCACCTCTTAACAGAACTCAAGCAAGAATGCTTTGCTTTTCGTTACCGAGTCTGCTTGTAGTTAAGCAGTCATCTCTTCTTATAAGTGTTGGTTTCCTCCCTGATGTCTACCGGGTTGCGTCTGGTCCTCTCTCCTGGGACTAACCCCTCTGCCTTTGAACTAGCCCTTCTCCAGCCATTCTGGGCCCTGCATTAGTCTGGGGTTCAGGGAGATGAGACCTCTTGCAGTTGGGGTCTTGGTGGGGTTGCCTCCTGCCCCTGGAATACCTTTCCAGCTACACTCACATTGCTCCTTCCTCAGGCATCGGCCCTGTCGTGAACTCTGTCCCCATACGGACTCCCAGTGAACCTCGAATGAACCACAAAACCCTGTTGAGTCTAAGTATGTCCCAAAGAATTTCTTCATGTCCATCTGAAAGTCAAAGGTAACAAGGTGTCCTGTTTTAACGTTGGTCAAATGTGACAATCCCATTTAGGACATCCCTTCCACCTTGGCTTTCTTGTGGCACACAAGATCCATGATTACATCAGGGGCCCCCGTGGCACCAACTCTCCTGCTAAGCAAAAGGTGGCCGTTTGAACCCATGAGCCAGCCACTCTCTGGGAGAAAGACGTGGTGCTCTGCTTGTGCAAAGATGCCAGCTGAGGAAGCTCTGCAGGGACCATGCTGTTCTGCCATGCGGGGTCCTACGAGTCAGCGTCTACTTGGTAGCACCTAACAAGTGACATCATGTCAACTGTCAGTCTCTCCAGAATATGTGGTCCCTGAGATAAGAAGCTTGCCCATTCACCCAACTCACACACGCCTGCCCAATCCCGCCCTCCCTAAATGTTTCTTAGCCAGGCTCTGTGCTGGGTGAGAGCTACCAGGACAACTATATCCAGGTCCCTGCTCTAGGCCTGGGGCTGGCACCCTCTGGCCCTTGGCCAGGTCCAGCCTGCTGCCTGTTTTCTAAGCCAGGGACACAGCCATACTCTTTTGCTGGTGAGTCCATGTCGGCTAAGATGGCAGGGCCCATGGCCTCTTGGCCCACCACGCCTGAAATATAGACTATCTGGCCCTTTCTGGAGCAAGTGGCTCGACCCATGGTCTCGAGGGTCTGATCGTCTGGAGGAGGGAGACAGACGTAAACAAAACCTCACATGGATCTCTGTGTGGTCTGGGACCACCTCTGTGGGAGAAGCACCCGGGGCCTCAGGTTCTGTTCTTTTAACAAGCTCTCTGGTGAGTCTTGGTTGAGGTCTGGGTGTTGCCATCCTGGGGCCTGCTGTATCATCTGCTGCCCGGGCCAAACCAGTTGCCCTCAAGTCAGCCCAGTGCAGGGCAGCCCATGCATGTCAGAGTAGATCTGTGTACCTAAGGGTGTTCAGTGGCTGATGTTTTAGAAGTCAGTCACCAGCTTGTTCTCCAAAGATACTATTTTGGAGTAGAATCAAACCCCCGGCCTTGAGGTCAGCCACCTAGCACCATGACCGTTATACCACCAGGAACTCGCCTGATCAAAGTCTGAATGAATGGGTAGGTGGGTTCTCATTCATTTTTAAAAAAATTTAAAAGATCACTAGCTTCCCTGTTCCGTCACCCACCCACAGCTGTCATGTTGATTCTGCCTCATGGTGCCCATCTAGGAGATGGTAGACCTGCTCTCTGGCATTTCTGAGGATGTAGCTCCTGCTACATCATCCTGCAGTCATGTAAGGGGGTGTTGCTGGGGGCTGTCAAGCTGATTTTGACCCATCGTGACCCCGTGGGACAGAGTAAAATCGCCGGATTGATGGGATTTTCCAGGCTGTAATCCTTGATTGCCAGGTCTGTCTCCTGTGGAATCCCTAGGTGTGTTAGAACCACCAACCTCCTGGTGAGCAGCCGAGTGCTTCACCAAGGCTGGACTTATTACAATACACCGCCGATCGAGGGGCTGTGCTGCCGACACCCTTTGTAGAAAATGCAGGCCCCTCTCTTTGTCCTCAACGGTCCAGGTCCAGCGTGGTCCACCTCGCCCAGACGGAGGCAGGGAGGCAGCTCCCGACCTGCAGCAGAGGGCCACAGCCACCAGGAAGGACAGCATCCGCTACCCCAGGGCTCACCACCCACTCACAGTCACCAAATCCAAACAGCCCAGAGAGTCCCCCCGCCCCTGCCCCCCCTGGCTCAGAACACACTCCTTACCCTGGTGGTGCCACGTGACGGGCCAACAGCAAATAAATAAAAGGAAATTCAAAGCCATTAGGCTTTGGAAGGCAAATGTTTCCTAGTGAAAATACAGGCCGTGGCTACATGTTGAGACAGATGTTCACACTTGCTACTCTTGTCAGAGGATTTAAGAAAATAAATCCCAGCTAAGCGGGGCCTGGGCCTTCCTGGGGCCTGTCTGCTCCGAGCTCTTCAAGTCCCTGCAGGACTCCGAGGACACAAAGGGACTCAGACACCGAGAGCTCCATGGGCAGCTCCGCCTCGGCTCTCACTGGAGGCAAATCATGCGAGCAAAGGGGGGTTAACCATTTGAATCACCGGCACCCTTCCCGACTTCAAGGGAGCTCTTTCTTTTGCACGCCCTGCGTCCGTCAGACTGGCCGTTCGTCTGATGTGTTGGCAAGAGTGGGGGCATTGGGAAGAGGTCTTGTGTGGATGGCAGGGCACTCTAGTTGTTCCTGCCTTGGGGGTGCAGGGACAGCCACGTGACTCGGTGTCCACTGAGAGCTGGGCTTCGTTTGGTCCCGCGCGTTTCTGCCTGATGGACGTCCACTTTCCCTGCTCTGCTCTGTTCATCCGAGAGCGGACCTTATTGGTTGTGGACATGTGTGTGGGAGCGGTTGGTGAGACTGCTTTTCGGCGCTGTGTCATTGCATGAGTGACCCGACAGGAGGGCCTACAGGCAAACACGAGCTGCTTTCTCTCGGCAAGATTTGGACAATCTTGAAATATCACCTTGTCTCTCGGTCTCCTCTTCTTTCATTTGCACCATCTAGGTGATTCGGAACATTGTCCTTTCTCGGGAGCATCTCTTTGGTGCTGGCTAGATCGACGATGCCACACCATTGATGGCCAAGTGGTAGAGTTCTTGCCTTTCATGGGGCAGACCTGAACTGGCCAATGCACCTCACTGCTGACAGTGGAGGCTTGTGTGTTGCTAGGGTGATGGGCAAGTTTTCCTTGGCGTTTCCAGACTAAGACACGGAAGAAAGGTCTGGCGATCTATTTCAAAAAATCACGCAATAAGAGCCCTGTGGGTCACAAGAGTCTGACTTGCAGCTGATCAGGGGGTTGGCGCACCACCAGTCCTCGATGGGGTCACTTGGAGGTATGGACAGACTGGACTGCAGAGGACAACCACCACCACCACAAATGTCTCCTATTCCAAGCGGTCTCAGCTAAGTTCACCACACCTGGTCTACTGAGATGTAAAAGCTCCATGGCTCCTTCTTGTTACCTTGTCATCCTCAAGTGTCTAAACGGATTTTCAGTGCCATGCTCTTTCTTTGTTTTTCTACTCCTGTGGTCTACAAAAAAACCCCAAACAAACCATAATGGGGAAGGAAACTTGAATTTAAAATGGTCTTTACACAGTTTTTGAAAGGGATCTTAGAATGAGGTGCTTTAGGGCACCCAGAAAACAGCAACCCCCCACCCCCAAACCCATTGCCCGTTTTGACACCTGGTGACGCTATTAATCCCGGCATCGTGCTTATCAACTGGCTGAGGCCAAATACCAGGAACACACAGTCACAGCCACCAGCCCCTCACTGACGTCATCAGGCTGAGAGGCGTCAGAGGCGGTTATATGTTCAGGAGGCAAAGTAAATACCCCAAGCAAGCCCCCAAACCCGCCTGTTTTTTATTAATAAGCCCCCGTCCATCATACATCACGGGGAAAGCTGGCCAGATGCTTGAAGCCCAACACTTGTCACCCAGGTCCTCCTGCGAGCCGCGAGGTCGGGCTGACTGCACCCCTCCAGCAGCATGGCGGACGTAAGTCTCCAGAGGGTGTCTTTTCAACACCAGGCGGTCAGTACGGGCTCTTGGGTGACCAGGAATGTGTTTCCGCTGCAGGAATGAGGGCGACATTCTCTTCACACAAAGGAGTGACCCACGTTTCAAAAAGTAAGAGTCAAAGGCAGTCCCTGGAGATGAAATATGATGCTGTGACATCAATTACGGAATCCATGAAGAAGGGAGCAAGCATGTACAACGCTCTCGTTGCCCTTCTGGGGAGCAGGAGGGCTTGCCCCAGAGTCAACAAGACCGCGCTCGCCTCATCAAAGAGGCCATCAATCCTCTATGTCAGAATCACATGTTCAAAGACGTGCTGAAAGGAACGTGTGTGTGCGTGCGCCAGCGCATGCTGATGTCTGCTTCTGAGCCCAGTTCACCAGATCCCTGCAAACAACAAAGGAGCAGGAAAGAGCCTTAGAAATGAGGACCGTGAGACTTTGTTTCATCTTCTTTGACCAGTCATCAGGAGGGTAAAGTCGAGAGTCGAAGAGGAAGACCCCCCAGTGAGACGGTGGACAGACAGAGTGGCTGCAGCAATGAGCTCCAACCTGACAATGATTGGGGGGGGGGGGCAGGATGGCAGCATTCTGTTCCGTTGCCTGAGGGGTCTCTATCAGTCCCAGTTGACTCCCTCACCCCTAACAACGTAACCCGTCTAAAACGACAGGTAAAGATTGCCCCTCTAAAGGTCAACAGCTCTGTCTTGTGAATAAAATCAATGGCGACTTTCAATGGCGACTTGGAGCAAGGCCAAGGTGGAAAGAATCTATGGGTCGGTTGCTGAAAAACCTCAAAGAAAGGCAACACCGGGAATAGGCTGTCTTTGGGTGGGTTGTGTGGATCAGAAGACCTGATGCTCCTCACCTGATGCTAAGTCACAGGTCGAAAGACGCCTGGGTAGACTACACCTGCTGCCAGGCTGAGCTGGATTGGCACCCTTCTAGGCATTTGTTTCCCCACCCCCTTCAGTGGCTCTGCTGCCTTTAGCCCTCAACACAGCACCTCTAGTTGCGGCAGGGCGAAGATGTGCAGGCTCCCTGGTCTTTATTTAGGCTTGATTTTCCTCCCTAAGTGTTACAGAGATGAACAAGCAGTCTGATAACTCAAGGCTGTGGTCTACCAGGCCCCCCGTGCCCCTGCTCTGGAGGCCAGGAGAGAAGAGAGAGCCAAAAGGAGCAATTGGCTTGCTCTCACGAAGCCTGTTGGGAAACCCAAAGTTGTTGCCGACACGTGACAGTGAGATGCTCATGGGAGGTGCTGTGTGAAGGGCGGTGTCTTAGTTGTCTGGTGTGGCTCCCACAGAAGTACCACATGTAGAAGATGATTCTCATACAATTTCGTAGGCTAGGAGTCGGAATTCAGAGTAACTGTGTTGGCTGGTTCTAGGAGGCTCCCAGCACAAGGGCACCCAGTGATAGGGTTATAATCTGCTCTGAGCACTTATTTTTTGGTAGTAGTGCATCCCAGTCTCCCTGTTCCCTTCTATCTCTTTTCATTTCTTGGAAGACAGCAAGTGTTGCAGGCCGCACCTCAGGAAACTCTCCTGACATTGGATCAGGGCTGTGGCGGGATGAAGGGCATCAGACCTCACCCTAGTTCCTCACAGCTTATCACGAGGAAGCAGCGCACCGGAGATGATTGCGTCATTGCAGGACAGACACATTACATCAGGACTTAACTGCCCACTCCCTGGGGATCGTGGTATAATTGTGGGGGAGCAGGGGGGCACACAATTCAATCTATGACAGGTAGTCAGCACCCTTCTGATTAAGGGTCCCATTATGTCAGGTGCTGGGAACACAACCCTCTTGTTTGCCTGGATCTGGAATGTGTTCGGCACTTTGAGGCAAAGAAAGATTCAAAAGGGAGTCGCCACGCTGGCACGGATGGCTGGGTAAGGCTGCAGATGTTCCAGGTCAAGGGTATGTGTGTGTGTCCGTCACAGGCTATAGAGAAAGGTGACCTAGGAAAGATGTATTTCATCAAGGACACCCACTAGGCCGGAGAAAGGAGTCCTAGACATAATGGTTACACATTGGGCTGCTAACAGCAAGGTCAGCAGTTTGAAACCACCAGCAGCTCTCAGGGAGAAAGATGAGGCTTTCTATTCCCACAAAGAGTCTTAGACACCCAAGGGGCAGTTCTCCCCTGCCCTGTAGGGTCGATGTGAGTTGGCATCAACCTTAAGGCAGTGCATTCAGAGTGGGGCCAGAGGAGCCTCAGCAAAGCAATCCAAACACAAATGTGAAGGAAAAGACAAGTGGATCCTAGACTGGCTTCAGACCAATCAGTGACTCTGGGCCCATGGGTGCCTGACCCAAGGGTACACCCCTCTTGGCCATACTTGATTGGGACTGTCATAAAGAAGAGGAGCCTGAGGTGATTGGAACCTTCAGTTCTGACTTGACCCAATTAATATGTCTAGTTTATTGTGGTCCTTTGGGAACCAGAAGGAGTCTGGTGACCAGAGGCAATGGAAAGTTCCTGTTCCCAGATGTCCAGTATGCGACTGGCTGTCAACGTTCAATTTGGTTCACATGAGGATGGCTCCTGGCTGACGCGAGGGCTAATCAAAGCCAACTGGCTGGCTGGTTTTAAATAGATCTGGTCCTCTTGCCTAGGCTTCAGGCCCCACTGAAAATGATGCTTTGGACCCACTAGATGTCAAAGCCATGCTAGCCATTGGCCGCACACCGGAGATAGTTTCCTGCTAACAGGCCCTCTGTATGAACTGGCCTTAGCCAAGCTCTTTATTGTCTCTGGATCTTTGCCTATGCGGCCCTATGGGTTGGAATGTTCTTTCTCTAACTGAGGTAGTTAGTTTTTTGTGCCAATCTAACTGATAAACACATGTGAGGTTAATTGAAGGGTGGCGAGTTAAATGGCTCAGTGAACCTCGCCTTTCTAGTTCTTGGGTCTCTTGCTTTCTGATGGTCGGACTAGGGTGCAGCTGCCTTAGCCAGTTCCCCAATTCAGCTGGCAAGGCTCACTTCCTGAAAGACATCCCCGAGGAGAAGCCGCATGGACCTACCCCGAAGCAGCCCTGGGTGCTGGAGCACCCATGTAGAGACCCCTGCCAGTGCTGAGATGCTTACACATTCACTGACTCAGCTTTCCTCCTGCAGTCGGCATCATTGCGTCTGTTTTGTGAGATGGAGGAGGACTTTGTGGATTGGTGTCAGACATATGGGTTAATGTTGGACTTGGGGGTTTGGGCAGCACTGGGTAGGAAGGTTTTCTTGATATGCACTTACTCTTTATATAAAACTCTCTCTTATACATGAGTTTCTGTGGATTTGTTTTTCTAAAGTACCCAGACTAACACTAACTCTTCACAAGTCATCCTATCTTCCAGGTCCCAAATGCCTTCCCTTTGGACAGAAGGTTCTCTTCCCAGGACACAATAGGACAGTGGGCCTCGGTAGGGACCTATGGCATCTTCATTCTACACACACTGTCTTTTTGTCTTTATCATCCTTTTCAGGATTAACAACAATTTTGCACACGTCTGCCATGAGTGTGAACTTTGAGATCAGATGAGGAACCAAAGCCACTGTAGTCAAACTGATTCCAACTCTGCCTCTCATGGGCCCAGAGTCTAAATCTCGATGCCGGTAATCCATAAGATTATTGTGGGGATTGTGAACAGTAGCTCCCTTTCCGTGTCGGTTTAACAACATCTAACAGTTTAATAGCCTTGCATCTCTCTGGTTTGGTTTGGATCACATGTTGAATCGAATATCAACAGAGTGATGAATAGAGGGAGAAGTTATTCATTTATTGGGAACTGCTCATGGATAGACCAACCTACAACTCGAAACATCTGAAGGAGATTTTGCATAACTGAAATATACATGCAAATATCTGAGAGTTGGGGATCTACCAAGCTTACAAAGCACAGTCTAAAGTCTGGGTGCTCCCGGGGCTCACTTACATGACGATGTCCAATGTTTCATCTTGGTCTCTGCCTGTTTCCAGGATACATGTATTTGCTAGTTGAACATAATCAAGTGGAGACCAGATAGTTAAGGCTGCTAGAACCTGGCAGGTGTTCATGACACTAATGACCTGGTCATTTCTCGCTCTCATTCCTGTAAATCATATGAGTAGTTCTACAGTAGCTTGGAACAGAAGCAACCGACTGTTTGTTTTTAAATTAGGAAGCATTGTGAAAAAAACCATGTTAAAGCCATTGGCATTCATTACAGAGTTCTGAGCAACGGCATGTGTTCAGACTGTTTCTAAAGGCACATCTGACAGTGAAAGGAGGCCTTTTAGTATCAAAAGCTGAGTATTTACTTGGGGGCTGACTAACATGGAGGGTCGTGTGATAGTCAGGTGGTCAAGGCCATGGAAATGGCTAGTACTGTCACTAACAATCTAGAACTTCCTTTGTTTTTCAAGGAGGACATCTTCAATGATCATGTCAGAATTCCTGACAGTGCATGTATCAACTCAGCATTGGTGACCCAGGAGAATCTAGTGCTCTTTTCCCACTATTAACTCTCAGATGGCCTACCTGGCTGGGGATTAGTGTTCTATCAAATTAAGGGGTCTGCTACTGAGTTGCCATACGTACCCTCCACACATTCTGAATACACAAGAACTTCCCCAATACAACTCACAGAACATCAAACTCTGCTGAACATATTTCCTTGAACCAGAGGTTATTTTGTGTCCTCATAGTTTCTTATATCCATAGTTCTGAGCCCCAGGAGTCATTCTGATCACGTGGAATGATATCTCTTGGTGGGAGACTGGATGTACTGTGGTTGAGACCGGATACGGGTTAAGTGGTGGTAGGGCAATGAACACTTACTCGGAGCGCTCTGTGGGTCCAGGACTTATCTCAGGGCTTGAGAGGCTAGCTGTGGCATCATCAGTCCAATGCTAAGAGGTAAGACCCGGTTTTACATGAAGCTGGAGCCTGGTGGTGCAGTGGGTTAGGTGTTGGGTTGCTCTTCCCTGGTCAGCAGATGGAATCTTCCAGCTGCTCCGAGGTAGAGAGATGTGACTTCTTATTTCCCATCTTGTAAACCCACAAGGGCAGGTCTGCACTTGTCCCGTGGGGTCGTGGGGTCGCTATGAGTTGGAACCTACTTGATGGCAGTGAGTTTGGACTTTGGCTGGAGTCACAGGATGAAACCGAGGTCCGGAAGGGTGAAGCAGCAAGCACAATGCTATTCTTTGCCAATGGAAGTTCTGGGATTTGAACTCACCTAGCCTGATTCCAGAATTCATGTCTTTAAGCCACTATGTTCAATAGACCCCTTCTTCGGGCGACAATTTTGGTGGTGGGTCTGTGAGAGAACTAGATACAAAATCACTTAAAGGCATCCTTAGAAGTCGGTGATGACATCGTGGGTGGCTGTGTCCAGGCATGATATCTGCCTGACATTGGCATGTTTCGGGGGGTTGCCTGGGCCAGACTTCCACCTTCCCAAATGAGTGAGATTAGATCTCTTTCCTTGAAGGCACTGATCCCACAGGAGTAATTAAAGTCTTGCAATGAAGTGCTCCTCTCTTGTGATGATTCCCCCACCCTCCACCCCCTCCCAAATGCAAATGTCCTCGGAGAAGTAACTTGCTGTGAATTAAAACGTCAGATGTTCCAAGATAATTAGTTTTTGAATCTAATTTCTCCAGTTTCTAGAACAGAGGCATCTGGAGGCCTCAGATAAACATTTGTAATTTCATTAACCAAAGACTTGGTGCCTCACTTAAAATGATAACATAAAATTAAAAAAAAAAAAATATATATATATATATATATATATATATAAACTCTCCCTTCAGGCTATAAAAGGACCCTCAGTGGTGTAATGGGTTACACATTGGGCTGCTAAGTACAAGGTCAGCAGTTTGAATCTACTAGTCTCTCCACTGGAGAAAGAGGAGACTGTTGTCCCCCTATAGACTGTCCATAGCATCAGTTCTACGCTGTTCTATCGGGCTGTTATCAATTTGAATCATTTTGATGGTAGTGGGTTTGGGGGTTTTGTGAGCTATAAAATACATGTTTCACTAGTACGTACATGGATTTTATAAATCTATAAGAGATATTTCAATATGTCGTTGTCGTTAGGTGTCTTGGAGTGGCTTCTGACTCATAGCAACCGTATGTACAACAGAAGGAAACACCGCCTGGTCCCTCGCCATCCTCACCGTTATGCTGTTTCCGCTCGTTACGCAACAGAATCGTCACGTTGGGGCCCATCGTCACCGTGCCAACCCATCCTCTCTTTATCGCTGCCACTCTACTTGACCAACCATGATGCCCTTTTCCTGATCATTCTCTGAACATATTTCAATAGAAAAGGATCAAAATAAGCCACTCTTATTCACAGGTGAGTCAGCATCAGCTCTATGGCCTAGGTTTGGTTTGTAAATTTAGGAGAAATTAGGAGGGAGACCAGTTGTCACCAGAGATAGAGAACATTACCATTTTGGGGAGGCCGCCTACCTTCTTACACATATTGACGTGTTCATAAGTAAACTTCTTATGGGAGCGGAGCAAACGGGTAGAAAAATGGTCACATCCTAAGTGCGCTCATTGGTAAGCGCAAAGTGGAAACAAAGGCTCCTGTTTGCACCTCTACTGGAAGCCCTCTCTGCCCTCTCCCCAGCCATTGCTTGCTCTCTGAGTCAGTTATTCCAACGACTAGCCTGTTGATTACTAGCCTTCTTGTGAACTGTGTCTTTGGATTCCTGGTTGGTGTTCAGTGTCTGGCTTCTGATGGTGAAATTCAAGGCTGATTGGAGCCTCTGTAGCTCTCCAACTTCCCCTGTGTGGACCCCACTCCTAGAATGCCATGTTCTGGGGTGCCCTGTGGTAGAAAGGGATGGCCGGGGGTCCTTCCTAGGGCCTCTAGCCCCTGTGGGTCTGAGATGCAAGCTGTGGCCTTTCCACATTTTGCGACACTACTGGACATTCCGCTCTGTCCCTGAGCTTCTCTTGGCTCTGTCTCCTCCCTCATTCTCTGGGTCACGTAAAGCGAACATGCCTTTGGGGGTAGGGTGGGGGTCGGGGCAGGGGGCAGTGAGGGTGGGGCTCTGCACCTCTCAGTTCGCCCATTCTTTTCACCCTCAAACTCTGGCCGCCTTGGCAACCCTGAACCCCAGGCTCTGTCTCCAAGGCTTGTGAGATGTCTCCAGGCTGCTGGTACCTCAGCTTCTCCATGGCTTCTTTCTCTCTGCTCCTCAGCTTCCTGCCCCATTCCCCCAATGGGCATGTGCCTGAGGAGAAAAGGGGTGCCACCCCCAAGCGCCCCCTTTCTCTGGGGGGCACCTTCTCAAGTCCTGGCTGTTTGTCAATTCTCTGATGCCCACAAACAGATGGAGGGTTGCACTGGACCCTGCTTACTGGTGATTGCACCTGCTGAGACTGGTTCCATCAGAGCCCAGGGCTTTCACCTTCTTTAAACTTAACAAAGATGCCTGCAGTCGATTCAGAGTCAGAGAACGGAGGCACTCCATTAAATGGGGCACACTATGTGAATAGGTTTATAATCTTCTCTATCATGCTACTTCATAAAACCCCAAACCAAACCGAGGCCATAGAGCTGATGCTGACTCACCGAGGTCTTATATACAATTTCTGAGATTATTTGCTTCTGCAGAAGCAGGCAGCCTCCTCTTTCTCCTACACTGGATTTGAACAGTGGATGTTGCTGTGAGCAGTGCTTTAAAGTACAAAAGAGACCCCAATCTTAATGCTAATTTAAGGGGAACATTCATGAAGTCTTGGAAGGACAAAGATAACATAAAGGCACGGACATCTCATCCGGATGAGGGAGGGAGGCCAATAGCATGAGGTCATCATGGCACCTGAACTAAGGTGTGGAACAAGGAAGCCGTCACAAATTCATGATTGGTGGCAGGTCACGACTTCACAGTTACAGGTGGAACAGCAGAAGTGAGATCAGGACCCAAGTTGGGACACATACATTACGTTAGATAGAAGCACTTACAGGATTGGTCCAGGGCCTTCTGACCGAAACAGTCAGGGCAGGACTGACAGATAGGTCATGACTCAAGAGCACGCGGCTGCAAGTACTGTCCCCAGGTCGGTGACCTCCATCAAGTACACACCCAGGTAAACTCCCAAGAGAAACTCCCTCCCTTGGGTGGGGAGCTAGGTGGAGGCAATTCACTTTCCAATGCATTCGAGAGAAAGATGAACTACATCTTGGTTAATAATGGTCGAAGGAGATTCCGGGGAAGCTTAATCTATGTGGGGACTTTGCAGATGGATTTTGGGTTGTCACTGTCACCCCCAGCCTTCTGCAAACTGGGTACTCAGAAGTTAAGTTCTAATACAACAGCCTAATGCTGCATAATGGCTTCTGGAATTTCTAAATGTAAAACAACCTGTAGGGCAGGTTTGGGTCTTGTTACTACTTTCATTAAGATAGAAAGGGAAGATTAGAATGCAACGTAGGGAAATATTCCCTTGTATCTGGGAATGC
>NW_022103968.1:8959582-8976971 GCF_000313985.2 Echinops telfairi
ATATTAGGTTGCTGTGTGTCAGAATCTGTTTGATGGCATTGTTTTTTCCCCCTTCCTGAGTGAAGGGTTTAGTGGGAAGCTGTTACCCCACTTTTAGTGCATGTGCCCATCTGACATGGTCTTATAGAACTGCACAAATCTCCCACCAGCACCAGCGCCAGACACCCTGTGGGACATGTGGGTCCCACTCATTATATCAAAATCCATATTACCTCAAAGAATTATTTTCATCTTATATATTAAAAAATGCCTTCCATTATGAAAAACTCATGGTTTCAACAAACAATTCGAAGCAGAATATAATTGGGTCTGGAAAGGGTTAAGGCTCCAACAGGAGGCGAGCTGGGTGATTGAAAGGCAGCAGAGTGAAGGCCGAGGCCTTGACTGCTCGCCGTGGGCTAGCACATGGCTGCACTCGGAGTGGGAGCTCCAGCCATGCCACCGCGCCGCTGCTGGAGGTGAATCGGCACTGTGCACGTGACAGGTCATCCATGCCCACTTGTGGACTTCCTCCAGCCAAGCGTCTCCTAGCCCATGGTCTCTACGCTGGATACCTCCAAGCAACAGGCCACCAGTCTCAGCAAAACTCACTGCCCTTGAGTCAATTCCAACTCGGAGTGGCTTTAGGAGACATCTGAAGAGGTGAAACTGTACGGGAGCCGCCAGCCTTATTGTTCTCTCAAGGAGCAGCCGCTGGGTTTGAACTATGGACCTTCTAGTTAGCAACCCATTCCTTCCCCTTTACTCCTCCGGAGCTCACAGCACTCAGGAACTGTCCAACGTAACCGAGCATTTTCTAAAGGACCTGCCTAAGGGTCATGACTAGAATATCAGTCATCTGCAAAACCTACCATATTTCATCAGTTATAAGGCAATTGTGTTTTTTATCTGGTAATCTTGTTGGAATCACGATGCATGGATTGATGTGGTATCTTAAACATTTGTAACCGGACGTTTTCTTCCCCCCTTTCTTCAAGAGGATATAAACATGCATGCTGACATCTTAGATTTGGTGACATATAGTTGCCTGGTGACGTCATGGGTGACGCCTTGGTCTGCTAACTGCAGGGTCAGCAGTTTGAACTCACCAGCCGCTCTGCAGGAGAAAGATGAGGCTTTCTACTCCTGTTACAAAAGGTTACTGTCGTCTTGGAAACCCACAAGAGTGTTCAACCCTCGCCCTACAGGGCTGCTATGAGTCAGAATCAACTCGATGGCAGTGTGTTTAAAAGAAAACTTTATTGTGAAACAAGCGATTCTGCACTCAATGTTGGTACCTTGGTGTGTGTGTGTGTGTGTGTGTTCTCTCTCTCTCTCAATATTTATGGACCTTATAATCTACAATAAAGAGCCCGCAGGCCCCCCCTTGCAAAGTTGTACCAAGTAAAAATGAATCATATCCTTTAACACGGACACTGATGTTTTCTCAATCTAATGTAAAACATGACTACAACATCCCTTTTTTTTCCTTTTAATTTACTTGCATCAAACGCCTGGGCAGAACAGCACATTCATTGTGCAAACAAATCTCCCGGAAAATGTCTGTCCCCCTCGAAGAAGCCAGACTGAAAGCGTCAGCGAGCCAGGGCGCCACCCACCATTGGTCGGGGCACAGCTTGATTCCCAGCCTGGCTTTGCCTTTTGAGGGAGACGGCCCCTCTCTTCCCCTTTCCTCACCTGCCTGCTCCTGTGCACCGTGTCCAAGAAGCTGGATGAACATCATCTTTCCTTTTCCATCCAGGCTCGTTGTGGGTCAATTGCTAACTCGTGGGCTGGCTGGGTGCCAATTCCCAGGTACTCTTTTCATCTAACTGAAGACCCAGGGACACACCAGTGTGCTTGAGGGGGTGGTTAAAGGATGACTCTGAACCTGGGCACCGGGAAAGGGCAACCTCATCCCCGGGTTACATTTCTCGAAGGGAGCAGCCCATGGAGGGAGTGGTGTGACTGAAGGGCGAAGGGCCGTCTGCACTTCCCCCTCTGATTTCCATCCTGGATCGTTCTTTCCAGCGTTCAAAGACTTGCCCCTGGACCCAGGGTTCTCGGGCTATGGGACTGTGTCTAAACGTGTCCCACCAGCCTCCGACCTCCGTTTAACTTGGCTGAAAGGACCAGGATTAGAACTTTGCAGAATTTCCTTGTGATGCCATCGCAACGTAGCCCCGTGCGACTTAGTCTTCACAGCAGAGGGAATACGGTACGCGGGCCGCTTCTGTACAGTGGGCGACGTCCTTTGTCTGCCCCCTTTCTCTGCCCTGAGTTACTCTGCACAGTTTCATGATTAGCCACTTCCTTCCCGGCACTTCAGTCAAAAGCTTTGTGTCGGAACAAATAGAACATAGATGACAAATCCGTGGAAAGGGCTGTTTAAACCACATGCGCCTCCACCTTCTTTCACCTTGCGATACAGCATTTCAGTGTCCAGTCTGAGGCTAATAGCCACAGCTGTGATTTCAGCACTTCCGCCTGCCAGTTCCAGGGGCTTCGGCTTGGTGCCAGGCAGTTCTGCGTAATGACACACAAACACAAAACAACAGCTACAAAAAGCATGAGTGAATGAACATGGAGATAGTCGCTTTGTTTCCACTTGCAAGTGTGAACGACGTGAGACAGTGAGGGTGCTGGGGTGGGGGGGCCAGGTGGGGGGGCAGTAGAATGCTCACCTGGCGAGCGAGAGGCCTGGGTTTGCATTCTCAGTCAAAGCACCACGTGTGCAGCCCCCCCTACCTGTCTGAGCAGGCTTGAAGGTTGCTGTGATGCTGATCCGGTTTCAGCAAAGCTTCCCGACTAAGACGGGCTGGAAAGAAAAGCGGGTGATCTATTTTTTAACATCAGCCATTGGAAATTCATCTCCCTCACTTGGGGGCACTCCACAAGGATGTATGTTTGGGGCATGCCCGATATCCTCCCCTAGCCCGGAGAGGAGTCACCCTTCCATGCCCTTCTCTCAAAGTCATCCTGGTCGCCTTAGTCTGAGAACATCTCTAAGCAGAAACCCGTTACCGTCATGATTAAAGCCCAACTAGCCAGTCCCTGAAAATATAGTGCCACAAAAATGTTTTTCTCTCTACTGAAAACTGAAATGCTCGCTATGGGAGCCAGAGGATCATGTCACCATTGTACTCTTCTTAAAATAATAATAATAAATGGCAGCCAGGGATTCAGCACCATCATTTGATCTCCAGATCCTCATAAGTGGGTTGAGGACCCCTGGTGGTATAGTGGGTTACACATTGGGCTGGTAACCACAGGGTGAGCAGTTCAAACCCACCAGCTGCTCTACAGAAGGAAGATGAGGCTTTCTGCTCCCGTAAAGATTTACAGAAGGATCTCTCATGGCATAGTGGTTTTGTATCAGGCTGCTGACCACAAGGTCAGCAGTTTGAAACCACCGGCCACTCCAAGGGAGAAAGACAGGGCTTCTAACTCCTGTAAAGAGTTATAGTCTTGGAAACCCACAGGGGCAGTCTACCCTGTCCTATAGGGTCGCTATGAGTCACCATCAACTCGATGGCAGTGAGCTTGGTTTAGATTTTGCAAGGATTTACAGCCTCAGAAACCCACAGAGGCAATTCACCCTCTGTCCGATGGGGTCACTATGAGTCAGAATCAATCAGACAGCAGCAGGTTTGGTTTTTGAATTTTCAAAGGTGGTTTATGAACACTTTACTGAGTTATTATTCTTAAAATCGTCCTTCTCTTCTTAAAAAAAGAAATATTTGTTATAGAAAGGCAAAGGCACAAAAAAGAAAGCAAACTAAAAGCATCAACAAACATGTAATGAAACTCAAAATCTCCCAGCCATCAAGTTGATATCAACCCATACCTACCCTACAGGCCAGGCCAGAACTGCTCCCATGGGTTTCTGAGACCGGGGCTCTTTATGGGAGTAGAAAGCCTCCTCTTTCTCTAGAGAGCAGCTAATGGGTTTGAGCCACTGACCTTGCAGTTGGCAGCCCAGCATGTAACCCACTATGCCACCTGAGCCCTAAATAGATAAAGAAGAACACAAAAAAAATCATTCTGATTCTTTTGTTATGGTGTTTTTATGTGATGTACATTATTTTTGCAAAAGAAAAAAGTTTTCTTTTGCTTGCTTGAGATGATGGGTTATATATCTTATATTCTATGTTTAATGAACTTCAGCCTTTTCATTGCTGCTGAGTTCTTAAGAAATGTGATTTCTGGTGACTGCATACTATTCACCACATCCTGAGCCCTAGCTCCTCAAGCAGCCTGCTGCGGTCGGTTGCTTAGGGTTGATCTGATTTTGATGTCTGTTTGTGAATTAACACTGCTGCCCTGCTGTTTCAAGCCCAAACGATCCTGCGTAGCCAGCTATTTTTCTGTAATTGAAGCTATAATGAAAGCGTCTAGATACATGTCAATATAAGTTTATTTACACATCATGCGTCGAGATGGCATTTATTACAAATTTTTAATGATTTTTGTTCAGGTAAGGCATGCGGCGTCACATTTCCCTACATGCAATTGTACATTCGCTTGGCAAACATATGAAATATCACTGCCCTTTTCCTCTGGAAAAACGCATTTCGTGTACCCTGCTGGTACTTTTTTCTCCTTTTAGTCAATATTTTTTTCTAGCATAGGGTCTTTCAATTTTCCTGGAAGCCTATAGGTGACTCTTCATGTGGAGATCTTGGGGAGATGCTGGGAGAAATACTGGGCTCTGGGCTGCATTCAGCCGAATTATCACTTACCCATTCTCCCTCCAGCTATTTCTAGTTGGGAATGTTTGCATCTATTTTTCGTAAATTAGGGTTGCAGTAAAATTTAACTGCATGCAATGATCACAATGGATCGAGCAGAAGGGCGTTGTTTAATCTACAGTTTTCTACTTCTGCTGACGGACAGAGGCCCGTTGGCTGGATGGACTCCTTTCAGATGGCTGTGACGCTGACCGCACGCAGACTGATCATGTCCTGCGTGGGTTTCAAGGAGGCCTCAGGAATGGTTGAGATCCTACGCAGTGGCCTTTTGTTTTTCCACATCACAGCAAGGATGGGTCCAATCCACAAAGATCATTCCTCTTCGTTGAAGGCTCTTTGTTTTTCCTTTTAGTAACTTTGCCACAGTTCTCAGAGCAAAGACAGCTGAGGGCTTTTGGCCAAGACTGACTTGCAGAGTAGGATGCCCTGGGCACTTAATTGGGGGAGCTGGGTTTTGGTGACCTAGGGTGCTGGAGCTGGGTGCCTTTGGGCTGAGGCGTATAGTGGAGTGTCATGCCCTTGAGGCATTTATTAGGAGACCCGAAAGAGCTTTTGTAATATTGTTCAAGCAAGGCCAAGGCCAGGCAAAAAGGCCAAGGCCAGGCAAAGAGGCCAAGGGCCAGAGAGCGGACTGCCTGTGACATGGCAGAGAAATTCAATCTGGACTGCACAATTGCATTCTGAGCATTTCTCCTCTGAATGGCAACCTGTTAAATCCCCTAAGAAGCCCCATAATCATGAGCATCTGCTGTGGGTTCCGTCTGGTCATTGCAATGCATTCTAGAACTTAGCTGAACAGTAGAGTGCAGTGGGAGGGGTGACTGGTGTCAGAGTAGGGTAAAAGAGGGTGGAAGGTGGGGACAGGTTTGACCTCAGCCACCTAGGAATTGGCTGCTCCTGCTGCTGCTTTCCCTTACGTAGCTGGAGGAAGTCAGACACCCTCCCCCGGCACCCTTTCCTCCCTAAGACTAAGCCCCAATAAAACTTTATTTACCAAAGCAGGTTGAGCCTGGGGTGCAGACCCTTACCTGAGTATAATGTGCCCTGGTAGTAGTACAACATTGAAGTGCCTGACGGTCACCCCAAAGATTGGCGGCTCAGCACCCCAGCCCCCAGCCCCCAAAACACACACACACACACACACACACACACACACACACACACACACTCCTTGGCAGTTCTGTGGGAGAAAGACCTGGAAATCAGTCTCTGTAAAGATCACAGCCTAGACAGCCCGCAGGGACAGTTCTACACTGTCACACGGGGGCTGAGTCTAAGTCATTCAACCACACCTCGCGTTTCTCATTTCTCTCCCCACCGACTCACAGCAACTCTATGTGACCCACTAGAACTGTCCCTGTGGGTTTCTGAGACTGCAAATCTTGATGGGAGTGGACAGCCTCATCTTTCTCCTGAGATGTGAGTGGCTGCGAACTGCTGACCTTCAGGATAGTGGCCTAACACATAACCCACCGTGCCACAGACTTCAAAACCTTTTCCACATTAAGCAGGAAATTGTTCATCTAGTGTATCATTTTCTCCCATTGAGTTTTTTACAGCAAATTAAAACCAGCACCGCTGATGCGTGCATTCCGACGACTACTATTGACCCATAGGACAGAGTTAAACAGCTCCCCGTGGTGTGCCCAACGCTTCGGTCACTGCGGCTTTCTCCTACAGAGTGGCAAGTGGGGTTGAATGACCCACCTTTCAGTTGTCAGTCATGTGCTTAACCCACTGCACTACCAAGGTTCTCCTAAAGTAAATACAGGCAGAACTGGGTTACCAAGCTCCATCCCAAGCCTGTCTGTAAGTTCAATGTGCATCTGAGAGGGCACAGTTAGGGATGGCTTGCAATTACCATTGCTTAGCTTTGTGGGACCCTGGTGGTATAGTGGCTATGCATTGGGCTATAATTCTCAAGGTCAGTAGTTCAAAACTACCAGCCATTCCTCAGAAGAAAGACCAGGCTTTCTATTCTTGTAAACAGTTACAGTCTTGGAGAGTCACAGGAGTGTGTTTGTGTGTGTGTTCTACCCTATCCTATAGGATCACTATGAGTTGACATACACTAGGTCAGGGGTGTTAAACTGGTGGCCCGTGGGCTGCATGTGGCCCCCGAGGTAATTTTTTGTGGCCCACGATGCTCTGAAAGAAAATGAAAATAGAAAAAAATTGTTATGTAGAAAATAGCACTTAGGAGAGATCGAGGCAATACCGTACACACAATTCCCTCATTACATTTTATTTCAGAGCATTTGGGGCCACAAAAAATTACCTCAGGGGGCTCCATGTGGCCTGCGGGCCAACAGTTTGACACCCTTGTGCTAGGTGATAGTTTGAGTGAGTCAAAAGTGTGTCTTGTGTAGTTTGTTCTGTACATAGTATGTAGATGTTGTAACTTTCTATGCATAAAAACATTAAAGAATCACTTTCAGGTACACAAAAACATCTGGCACACAATGACAACTCATCATAGTAACAATGCTTTGATGCACAAAGTGAATCTATACTATAATAGGCTTTAGGGGGGTTGGTTTCTAACTACAGCAGTCTATGTCGTAAGTCAGACTTTCATATCTCCAGGACTACCTGTACTTCAAGCAAAGCCCCTTCCCTGTCAGCAGCCTGCAGGGCAGTGGGGGCGTTCTAAGCATGAGGTTCTCCAGGTGGCATCTGACCCGCTACCTCCGAGGCTGTGAAGTCCCAGGGAAGCCCATCACCTGACCTTGAGCAATACCAGTCACGTGATTTACTCACAGGGCCAACGCTGATTCCACAGAATGACTCGTGACGGCCTTGCCCCCATCTACCTCCCGTGTTTGCCAGACCTTGGCTGGCTCTCGCCTCCAGCTAGCCAGGTAAGAGGTGGGAAGCCACGCCTGGGAACCATGCAGTGGAGCAAGTCCACCTGCCTGCATAGAGCTGGGTCCTGCTCACAGTGCCCAACTCCCCCCTCCTAGACCCCTTGCCCCTTAGAAGCTTGAGGTGAAGCAAGTTGAAGACGGGAGCACTGAACTCCTGAGTCTGAACCATTTCCAGCTCTTTGGGAGCTAATGGTAGTGTGTACCCCAGGGGATGGGGTGGGGTGCTGCAGGGTTCTTGGGGCTTTTAAGCAATGCCCAAATCTGTGTGTACACATGTGTGTATGTTCTGGTTTGTATGTGTGCGCGTGTGTGTATGTGCATGCATGTATATGTGAGAGAGTGTATATTTGTGCATGCATAGGTATGTGTGTCAGTGTATAAATGTGCATGTGGGTGTGAGTGCATGTATGTATATGTATGTGTGTATGCATGTATACATGTGGTTTTGTATATGCATACATGTGGGTGTGAGTGCATGTGTGTTTGTGTATGTTGGTGTGTGTATCCACACATACATGTGTTTGTGTGTATGTATGTGGGTATGAGTGCATGCATATACAAGTGTGCATGTTTGTGTGTGTTGGTGTGTGTGCATGCATACATGTGTTTGTGTGTGTGTATGCATGTGGGTGTGAGTGCATGCATACATGTGTTTGTGTATGCATGCACATATATGTGTATGTACATGTGCACGTGTGCATATAGGTGTGTGCACCATTGTGGGGGACTTTCTCAGAAGCGAGCTCAGGCGTGATGGTGTCCATATGTTTCCATTGGTCCAAGGAGAGTTGCTACATCTAAGCCTCTTGTCATTCAGTTCATTCCCATTCACAACAACCCCATAGGACGGTCTAGAACTGCCCCTAGGCTGAGGGGTGTGTGTGTGTGTCCAAACATGGACTCGTTTTGGAAGCAGACCACCTTGTCTTTCTCCGGGGAGCTGCCAGTGTGTTTGAGCCATAGACCTTTGGGGTTGGCCGTCAAGCGCTTAACAACTGCGCCACCAGTGCTCCTTGACACATTGCTCCCATGCTGTGGAGTCAATTCTGAGCCCCCGCGCGCGACCCGATGGGGCAGACGAGAACAGTGCCAAAGGGTTTCCGGCGCTGCACATCTTGATGGAAGCCGGATGCCTCTTTCTCTGTGGTCTCAAACCACTGGCCTTCCAATTAGCAGGCCAATGCCTGACCCTCTGGGCCACCAGGGGTCCTCACGTGTCAGCATCGGGTGTTCAAACCCCACTCTGATTTCTTCCAGAAAAGGAGAAAAGGTTACCACAGCCTGAAATGCTTCAGAAGCTGTGAGGACACAGTCAGTCTGCAGCTCACTTCCCCTTGAAGGCGACCATAAGATTGCGGGGAAGGGGGAGTGGAGGTGGGGGGGAGCTAGGCCAGCCCTTCCCACGGTCACGCGAGCGGGGTGTTTTCAGCCTGTATCAGGCTGTCTGAGTTTCCTGGCTGTGAACTTCAGGTTTTTCTTAATTTATTGATCACAAGGAGGCATGCCTTTGGGGGCTGTTACATGTTGCCTTGAAGCTGAGACTTGAGCGAGAGCGGGATCCTGGCCCGCCCATTCTCGGGCTTGCCAGCGACAGGTTGGCTTCTTTACCCTTCCAGTCCGTTGGGGAATTACAGAGGGGAGAAGCCAATGCCAGGAGGAAAATGTTCACTTAATAAAATGGGCTGCAATCAGATTTCCCTCCTGGCCGCCCCCTGCCTGTCACCCTTTTGTTGACCCCTTGGAAGGTCCTGTGATTTACAGGGACCCTTTCCTGTAGGCCGAGCGCCTTTTGATTGAGAAGTGACCCATAGCTCTGAAACCACGGGGACAGCTGCTGTTTGAATGACCCCTGGCCCCGGCCACCATTTTCCCCTTTGTGGGGGAGAGACATCATCTCTGGAACTGACGTGGTAGCACCTGACCACAACAACAACATGATAGTCCCCCACTGCGTGTGTGTGTGTCCATAGAGTGTTACTGAAACACGGCCACGCTCGCTGGTTTCCATATTGTCTATGTGTACGCTTGCCCTACACAGACAGCTGAGAGGTTGGCAGAGACGACTAGTGTCAACCAGGACTGGATGATGGACAAAGCTGAACACACAGCCTAGCTGTTTGTAGAGAAGGTCCTGCTCAGAATAAGGTGTCCCAGGTGGTCCTTAGGGGAGACAGCCATGTGCAGCCAGGTTGCCAATGAGGGCCCTGTCTCAGGGGAAGGGAGGCTAGGGAGAGAAGGGGCCCAAGAGTGCTGTGTGTGGCCAGGGCTTCTTGCGACACCACGGTGCTGTTCTCTGCGCATCTCTTGCTGTCTGTTGCTTGTGATGGCTCAGTACATGGGGGAGGTTGGCGAGATGACCTCGTCTACTTCCTGCTACCCACACCCATGCTGTGGATCAGTGAAGCTGGAATCCAGCTTGGAACACCTGTCTGAGCTAGACCGGTGAGGTCTCAGGTAATCCACGTGCTGAGGTCATCGTGCCATCTGGAGGCACACCTGAGCCATCCCATCCTGAGCCGCAAGTGTTCTCCCGGCCTCTGCCTTAGGGATGGGCAGCCTGGGGGCCAAGTGGGGCTGTGGGGAACACGTTGCTATCAGCATGGAGCCTGGGGGTGCGCAGGGGGCTGTTGCTGTGCCTATTAGCGAGGGGAGCAGAAAGTTTCAGTGCGGGGGTCCCAGAGACCACTGAGGGCATGGACCGTTCTCCACAGCTCCCTCCAGTGGTACTCAGCATCATGGTCACCGCTGATGATGCTCTTTTGGGGGGAGGGGGGAAGAAGGTGTTGGCACAACCCTCACAACCAGGCTGCTCGGTTGTCCTTGGGTGTTGTGGAGTTGGTTCGGACTCGCAGTGACCCTATCCACAACAGAGCGAAATGCCACCGCATTCCGTGTCCTCTTCACCACTCTCCCTACATTCGGGGCCTTCGCTGTAACCTCTGTGTCATCTCAATGGGGACTTCCTCTTTGTCACTAAGCCTCTAATAAACTCCTCCGGCAGGCTCTGGCCTCTCCTGATGACATGCCCTAAGCACTTAAGACAACGTCTCCACATCTTTCCTTGGAGAGGCCTATCCGGCTGTACTTTTTATCAGACACATCACGTCTTCCTTTCGGCAGGTGCTCTTCACCAGCACCCTGGTCCCACTGCATCGGTTCGCTTTGGGCTTCCTGGGTCAACTCTCCATGTTTGCCTGCATACGAGGCCACGGCTTGGCTCAAGCACACCCTTCATCTCCAAGTGACATCTTGACTTTGTAGCACGTTAACAGATCCGGCCTGTCCCCACTCGCCACATACCCAGGGGGAAGTGTGGGGAGGTGAGGCCCATTTGAAACTTGACACTAGCCAGCACCCCCAGCCCTCTCCCCCCATTCCCCAACGCGAGGGAGTTCTTTAAATCAGAAGCTGCATGTCCACCACGTAGCCTGCCACGCGTCGACGTCCCTTGGGAAAGCTCTAGAGATCGTATCGTCAGGCTCCACAGCGGCGGCGTCATGCTCTCCTCCCTCTGGGAAACTCTCTTTAGGAGGAGGGCGCCCAGGCCCTGAGTCATGTCTGTCTGCTGGACTCGGAGCTCTGGCTACGTGATCTGAGAAGTGTGCTTCCGAGGGGGGCCGGCGTTTAGGGAGCTGGGGCTTCTGCTGAGGGCGGTGGACTATTTGGCAGTGGGCGCTAGTGAAGACTAGGCCCATGGGTGTCACTGCGCTGCACAAATGGAAGACATTGAATCAGCAAACGTTGCGCGATCAGTATTTGAAAACAGACCACTATGCTTCGGCAATCATGACCCCAGATCATGACCCCACGCATGTTTGAGCCCATTCTCACAGCCCCCATATCAGTCCTCTTGTTGAGGGTCTTCCTCCTTCCCCTGCCCTTCCACTTTTCCAAGCTGGACGTCTTTCTCCAGGGACTAGTCTCTCCAGACAACATGGCCAAACAGAACGACAATTATGAGGACTGGGCACTGGTTTGCTCTATTGTGCAGCAGGTCATTATAAGCTGAAACCAGCAGCTCCCAGGTCATCTTGGGGACAGGTCAACCATCCATCAACCTCAGCTTGGTCCTGGCATGCCCACCTCAATGCAGAACCTGGAGGGCCTTCAAATGCTTGTGATGTGACCGTCCCACCCAGTGCCCATCCTCTTGGAATGTCTACAGACAGGTCCTCTGGGCCATGACCCAGGAACAGAGGTGGGGCCCTGGACCCCTCCTCCTAGGCCTATCAGCAAGGCAGTGGGCTCACGAAGGGCATTCCCGGGCCTGAAGAGTCACCCTGGCTGCTCCTGAGACCAATGGTTTTGTCCTCACCTCGCTCTGCAAAAGGAGCATCTGGGTCCTATCCGAGTGTGATTGTCATTGTCCGTACGAGGTCGCAGAGCTCAGCGCCCCGACAAACAGGTGCATGGCCAGCATTTTATTGCTCTGTTATGTATGTAATGCTCTCCAATCAGAACAAAACCAGCACACGCCCTGGTTATTTAATAACGAGGAAGAGGCCACACACCAAATCAGGACGAAAAGACAAATACCTACAACAGGAGGTAGGCACCGAGGGGCCGGGCCCAGAGGATATTCAGAAGTGCTTGGCTGCAGTAGGAACTTTCCAGAATGGAGGTCCTAAGCTAAAGGGGGTGCTTGATGTCAGACTTGTCCCTGGCCCATTTTGGTGGTGGAGGGACAGAGGGGCAAGTGCTCCTATGGGACAGAGCCCCAGAGGAAGAGCAGGGCAAGCCATCCTTGGAAGGGTGGGGGTCGGTCGGTGGGAGGAGCTTCACCTGGGTTGCTGAGTTTGAGGGGACCAAAGCAGCATCTTCGCGTGAAGGGGTGAGGTACAGCTGCTGTTTCAGGGGGCAGCAGGGTGGGGCCAGGCGAGAAGGCAATCACAAGGAAGCCAGATGGTCACCTTGAACATCTGCCAAACCCGTGACTCCTTTTTACGGACCAGCTGGGCACAGGGCAAGGGTCAGTTGGAGAGGGTCATGAATGGGGACTAAGCAGACCCTCTGTCTCCAGAGCCCCCGAGGGCCTGTCCTGGTGCATCTGAGAAACAGCTGCCTTCCTGCGATTTTTTTTGGTAATGCTTTTTTATTATTTTGTTTTGCTTTTTCTGGTTCTGTGATTTGGATAGGGGGGCTGGTGGCACAGTGGTTACATGCTGGGCTGCCATCGGCCAGGTCCAGAGTTTGAAACTACCAGCTGCTCCAGGGGAGAGAGCCAGGGCTTTCTACTCCTGTGAACAGTCACGGGGCAGCTCTTCCCTGTCTGATAGGGTCACCATGAGTCAGAATTGACTCGGTGGAGCCGAGCTTGTACTTCTTCTTTCTTGGCAATACTTTGGATAATCTTGAACATAGAGACTCTAGTGTAGCAGTTCTCAACCTGTGGGTCACGACCCCTTTAGGGGTTGAGTGACCCTTTCACAAGGGTTGCCTAACCATCAAAACACACATAAAGATTTCACAAAATATAATTACATATTGTTTTGTTATTAATCACTATGTTTTAATTATGTTCAATTTGGAACAATGAAAATACATCCTGCATGTCAGATATTTACATGACGATGACGATTCATAACAATAGCAAAATGACAGTGATGAAGTGGCAACAAAAATAATTTTATGGTCGGGGGTCACCACAGCATGAGGAACTGTAGTAAAGGGTCACAGCATTAGGAAGGTGGAGAACCACTGCTCTAGTGGTACTTCAAGAGGCCCGGACTCACCCAGCGGTGGCTGGATGAGAACTCGGAAATGCCCTTCTTCCTCTTGTGACACTTAAAGACTTGGTTTCATGAGCACATTCTTTGACCTTTATTCCCTTCTTTCAATCAAACCGCTGTCAGAACCGTTTGTAATTTACCCCTCAACTGGGCTAGCATGCAATTCCACGAGACAGGGAGGAATGAGGGACGTTGTCAAGGATTTCATCTTGCTCAGATCCACCATCAGGGCTCAGGGGAGCCGCAGACCGGAGACCCAAAGACGAATTGCATTCAGTGAACCTGCTGCCCAAGAAGAGCAGCGTGACAACGAGGAGTCTGGACACTGTGGCTGCAACAATGGGCGCTGACGGAACAATGATTGTGAGGATGGCGTCGGGCCGGGCGGTGCTTCCTTCTGTTGCTCATGGCAACACTCAATGGCACTTGACAACAGCAGCAACAACAGCAACAACAACAGTAAGAACAACAACAACAACAACAACAACCTAAATGGATGTTTCAGAATTGACCTGGTGGGAACACAAGTTCCTCCCAGTCCATCTTCCTAACATGCTGCATTCAAGGAACACGAACCGTTTCTGGTGGTTGAGAGGATGGTTCCAGAAAGGGAGAGCCTAAGGAGGAGGTGGTTCCATCCCCTGTCATGGACCTAGAGGTTGAAGCTCAAGAAGACCTGTCCACATGTACAGCGGGATCCATGGGGAGCAGTTCTGACTCGTGTCCAGGCCACGTGTTCTCCTCACCACCAGGTGATGATAGCATGGGGACCCACCCATCCCTGCTCACAGCGGGGAGAGAGCTGCACCTCAAGGATGGCCCACTGACCCCCGATGGGGAGCAGAGACCGTGTGTCTGTAGGAGCACAGATACTTATTGACTGAGATTTCATAGATGGCCAAGAAGAAACAGCCTGAGGTGGGAAAGTGCTTGATGTCTCAGAACAAACAGGGAACGAGTAGCCTCGCGTGTGGTGTGGCATCTCCAACAGAAAAGTGATGGCCGGTTGAGATTGGGAAGGTAGGCTCAGGTCAGCTCAGGGGGTGATTTAAAATTCTCCCACAAATTCTCTGGCCCTCATCTCAACACAAGGTGGATCTGAATACCTTTCCCTTTAAGAGCTATCTATACACAGGGATCTGGTGGCATAGCGGTTATGCATTGGGCTGCGACTTATAAGGTCTGACGATTGAAACCACCAGTTGCTCCTTGGGAGAAATGCAGGGCTTTCTAATCTCATGAAGAGTCAGTCTCAGGAATCCACAGGGGCAGTTCCACCCTCTACTGGAGGGTCGCTGTGAGTCAGCATCAACCCAGTGGCAGTGAGTTTGGTTTGGGCTTCCTACAGATGACTAGCTTCTTATGAAGAGTGTGGTGGACATGGTGGTGTGTGCTGTCGTAAACTAGGACACAAAGTGCATTTATGCCTTGTGGATTCCTTCTTGTTCTTTCTAGGATCCCTGGCTGTGAGGCAAGTCAGCAGACATTTTGGAAGGCTACTGAAGCGGATTCCTGGGCAGTGCCACTTGACCAGAAATGGTCACATGGCCTCTCGCCAACAGCCATGTGAATGAGTCATTGTGAAAATGGGTGCCCCAGCCCCAGTCAAGTACCAGCCAGCATCTTGACAGACGTCTCATGAGAGACACTATCTTACGCGGGGCTCCTTGGAGAAGCAAAATCAGTAAAGCTTGCATATGTGTGTGCACAGAGAGGTTTCTATCAAGGAAATGACTCACATAGTTGTCCAGAGAGAAAGATGTCAGACTGGAGGCTTCTCCTGACTCATGAGTTAGATGCAAGGTCCAGAAACAGAAAAAAGCAAGGAAGTCATTTCACATAGTCCACGTCTATTGAAAGCAGGCCACGCCCCTGTGTAGATTTCATCCTGGAGGGATGGCCAGGTTTTAACAGCCAAATCACGGTGGCTCTGGGCCCAGTCAAGTTAACACAAAGCTTCAACTATCACGGACCCTAAGCCACCTGATCCTAAATTCTTAAGCCACAGAAACAGATATTGTTTGCTTGCTGTCTCAAAGGGCCCTGGGGTGTAGGGTTTCATGTTAGGCTGCCAGCGGCGAGATCAACAGTTTGAAACCACTAGCTGCTCCATGGGAGAGAGATGGGGCTTTCTACTCCCCCAAAGAGTCACAGTTTAGGAAATCCAAAAAGATAGCCTACCTGTCTTATAGGGTCACTGAGTCAGAACGGACCCAGTGGCAGTGAGGTTCTGTTGTGGCTGGGTTTTTTGTTTGGTTTGGTTTTCAGCGGCTAGATTTTTGAGCAATCTATTATGCAGCCTGAGATAACCTTTACAGCCTCGAAGTCTGCCCAGGAACTTCCGTTTCTGTAAGTGTAGTGGGGCGTCACTGATGCGTTTTGAGCAGGAGCGGGTGACTCATATTCAGGTTTATTGTTTAAAGGTTGCTGTGTGAAGAACCATTTAGAGAAGGTCTGACGTCGAGGCAATGGGCACATCTGAGGCGGATTCCATCAGAACACACCGACTGCGAGTGTCTGAAGCTCCTGACCCATATGGGCCTTTAGGGTCTTGTGTTTGAGGAAGCCCAGGAGTGGGGTGTTAATTCAGTGCTGACCAGTGTCATCAGGGGCCCTGCTCTCCGTAGCCATCTGGGCTACCTCTCTTGTGGTGCTGGCTGTGTACCAGGCTAACTTCCCTCACGGGCGGGAATCAGGAAGGCGGTCCTGATTACGGGTGTCACAGTCAGAAGCAATCAAGTCCAATGGAAGCAAAGTCCACTCTGCTTGAAGTATCTCTTCGGAGGCATCCACGGGAAGCTTTCCGAAAGGCTTTCGGCAGATCTCCTCTTCCACACCACGGGCGAGCATTGCATCACACGCTTGCAGCTAGCTCATTTCTGGCCAGGGAAATGGACTACCGGGGGAAGGCTCAGGCTAGAGATGATGGTGGCCTGGATGAGGTTTGTGGCAGCCAGGGGGAAAGGAGTAGATGGGCTTGCGTGTATTTTGCAGGAACTAGCAGTGAAAAGAGAACCATGCTCACTTCTTAGATCTTTGGCTTGAGCAATGGGGTAGAAAGGCATCATTTGCTGAAGTGAGAGACCAAGGGAGGCAGTTTTGTGCACCGTGGGGAAGGAAGAGTTTGACATTTCTATGGGCTGTGATATGTCCTTGGAGGACAGACCCCCCTTTGCATCCAAGACGGATGCACTAGTGATAACAGTCTAGCATTGTAGGAGGCTGGCTAGCAGAGCACGTTTAATGAGGAAGGACCTCCTAACCAGCCCACACAAGCTTCAGCGATTTCTCTCTGCTAGTAAGGCTTGCTTGAATGATCACAGTTAGAGGCATTAATGGATCATGTAAATCAGAGTTTAGATTTCCATAGGCATCCTCAGCTCATCCGCCGACAGTGGGCACCTTCATTAACTCTCTGGGCAGCCCGAGACATGGCCATGACGAATAATGACATGAGTGTTTGTCTTTGGGTGCCCTTTCTATTCCCAATGCTCTTTGCCACGTGAATGGATGGATGCATCCATGTGAGATAAACAGCCTCCTCACATTCCAGACCTTCCATGATTTGAACAGGGGTAAGACCAAAACTCTATAGAATGACTTCGTCTGACAAACACCTATCGAATCCTTACTGTGTGTTGGGCACTGACCTCCATGTTGAGAGTGTGGTTATGCTATAGGTGTGCAATGGAGCTGTCGACTGTTGCATGGATCGAATTAGGGTCCTCTAGCTATGAACGTGACTAGAATCCTGGGGCGCAAAGGATTAAGTGCTGGGCTATTAGAGGGGTCCAGTTTAAACCCAGCTTCAGAGGCTCTGGGACCAAGGCTGGGTGAATTTCTTCCGGGAGGCCCCAGCCTTGGAAACTCTATATCATTCTCCTCTGCACACATGGGCTCATCCTGTATTGGAATCAACCTGACTCAAACGAACTACCACATGCTCCTTCCAAAGGGGTCTTCGGCGACATTTTGGTCATGTTGCCTTGTTCTAGAAAGGATGGGAGCTCTATCAGCTTGCGTCTCGAGTCTGGAGATTTTCAAAGAAAATGACCAGAGTTGA
>NW_022103968.1:8977071-8988122 GCF_000313985.2 Echinops telfairi
TGTAAAGTCACCGTCATTTTCTTTGTGGTGACCAAATAGCGAAGCCAGTAGCTGTCAAGTTGGTTCTGCCTAACAGCAACCCGATGCGTCCTCCTCCTACGCATGCGAAAGCCGGACCGCGAACCAGGAAGACCCAAGAAGAACTGATGCAGGTGAGTTAGGGCGTTCGCAGAGAATGCTGACTGCCCCCACGCACTGCCAGAAGCATGAGCAAAGCTGTCTTGGGAGAAGTCCAGCCAGCATGCTCCTTCGATGTCGGGAAGGTGAGACTTCTGTTGGTCCAAGGTGGACATGCTAGATATAAGCAGGGAGAAAGACATCATGTTTGATCAAGGGAAAAGAGGAAGCCCCACCCGCACCCCAACGAGATAGACTGACGAAGTGGCTGCAACAATGGTTCAAGCAGAGCACCCCTGGGTGGATGGTGCAGGAGCTGGCCGTGCCCCATTCTACTCCCCCAGCTTCTTTCCTCTTCCTCATTTCTTTTCTTACCACCTAGAAACAAACTTGTTTTTAGCTTGGATTTCATTATCTGTTTCCCACAGAAACACCAGTGCTTAGAACAATGCCTGGCACAGAGAGAGAACTGAACAAGGATTTGCTGTATGAATGGATAGACTCCCTTCCCTTCTGGAAGCCTTCCTGACTGCCTAGTTTCCCCCTCCCAGGGATTCCAGATGCCCCGAGGGTTATGGAGAGATTCTACTTGTGTAGGACTTAACTTTTTAAAATTGGTCTTTAAAACCCATTCCAGCCTGTTAAGACCTCAGAGGCCAGAGATCAGATCTTTTACTTCTCTAAGAGCTCACTGGCCAAGCTCTGATCCAAGGAGTCCAGGAGGTGCTGGCTGGAAGTTGATCAAGGTTTGACTCACTGCCATCAAGCCAATGTTGACTCATTGCCACCCCCTGTGGGTTTCTAAGACCGTAACTGTGTAGGGGAGTAGCAAGCCTAGTCTTTCATCTCCTGAGCTGCTGGTGGTTTTGAACTCCTGACCATGCAGAGAGCAGCCCAATGTGTTACCACTAAGCTACCAGGACTCCAGAGCGTCAAGATAGGAGGCAGGTCAGAATTCAGAGAGGGCCCTTTCCCTCCTCACCACTCCCTCTCACGAGGAGAAAGGTATGTCTCGTTTCCAAAATGAAACTAAGCTGGAGGCTGGAGGAGGTTGATTCGGTTCTAGGTTGTGCTGCACATCTCTGGCACTCTGTGGCTTGGTGTGCTTTGGGGTATTGTCATTCAATTAATTGTCAGTTAGGTAGGACTAGACCTGAGGTTTGCTGCCAGTTGAAACCCTCAGGAAGTGCATAATGGGATAGATAGATATACCGACAACCCAGAGAAGATTCAGAAAATGTTAAGTTATAACACATGCCCCCCCCCCCCAAAGGATGAGAAGAGCTATGACCAGCCATGGCCTTGCTGGTGGACAGAGTTGAGGCAGGACGCACAGACAGAGTTTCTGAACACGAACTCTTGGTTGTTTTGCGCTCGAAGTTGTGTGAAAGAAATCGGGGGAAATGTGATCAAAATTAAGAAGATGCTTTTGTGATTAAATATCGCTGGGGCGGCTTGGCTCACCCTTTCTGCATTCAGTAAAGACAGGGCTCGCATTGTCTGCTGGGAGGCGTTCAGTTCATCCAGCCTCTGCGATCGACGAGTTGTCCAAGATGCAGAACGGTTTCCAATAGCTGGATTGTCAGAGAGCTGGCAAGGTCACCGTGTGGTTTTGGGGTCCCATGAATCTCACCCTCTGGAGAGACGCTCTTTGGAACAAGAGCCAGGATGGGTTAATGCTCTGAGACTCCTGGCTCATACAGGCAGGTTAACTCGCATCGTGAGGAGCTAAAAATCCTGTCCAAATGGCTTCAGAAATGTCCCCCAACCCATTTCTTGTTGGTTGTTGTTGAACTAATTTTAGACTTTCATCGAAGTTGTAAACATAGAACAGAGTTTCATTATATCCCTCACCTAGCTGCTCCGACTGGAGACAGGTGAGGCTTTCTGCCCCTGAGAAGAGCGACGGTCTCAGAAACCCACAGGGGCAGGTCCACCCTGTCCGCAATGGTCATGTTCAATGGGAACAGATTGATGGCAGTGAGAGTGTTGAGTTTCTCCCAAGGGCGATGTCTTACAATAAGTCTTGGACCAGACTCGCTGGCTGCTGCAAGCTGTGAAGACACTTGGCTTATAACAGAAAGGACGGAGGTTCAAGTCCAACCAGAGGCAGGTTGTGAGTGACCTACTTAAACCAAAGCACAAAAAACAGCCGTTGAAAATCTCATGGAGCCCAGTTCTACTGGGACATATGTGAGGTTACCGTGAGTTGGCATAAGCTCAGCAGAAAATAGCGTTTTAGGATAATGATCAGAACCAGGAGATTGACATTAGTATGAGCTATAAGCTAATGAGTTTATTTCCTTTCATTGGGTTTTCTATAATGCCCAGGATGTCAGAACTATTGGATTATTTCTCCAGCTAGGAACAGCGTCTCATCATGCTGGTCTGTGGTGCGGCCCTGATGGGCCGTGGTGACCGATAATTTTTAGGTTGCCCCTCCATTTGGGTCTTTTTGAGGCGGACTCCTGATTGGACTGAGTTTATGCTGGTCAGGAGTCCCACAGACACAATGCTGTGTCTTCCTTTGTACATCATGCGTGGGGTTTCCATGATGTTGGCATGTCTTGTGGCTGTTGGCATTTGCTGAGTTTTCTCCTCTGTAAAGTCACCGTCATTTTCTTTGTGGTGACCAAATAGCGAAGCCAGTAGCTGTCAAGTTGGTTCTGCCTAACAGCAACCCGATGCGTCCTCCTCCTACGCATGCGAAAGCCGGACCGCGAACCAGGAAGACCCAAGAAGAACTGATGCAGGTGAGTTAGGGCGTTCGCAGAGAATGCTGACTGCCCCCACGCACTGCCAGAAGCATGAACAAAGCTGTCTTGGGAGAAGTCCAGCCAGCATGCTCCTTCGATGTCGGGAAGGTGAGACTTCTGTTGGTCCAAGGTGGACATGCTAGATATAAGCAGGGAGAAAGACATCATGTTTGATCAAGGGAAAAGAGGAAGCCCCACCCCCACCCCAACGAGATAGACTGACGAAGTGGCTGCAACAATGGTTCAAGCAGAGCACCCCTGGGTGGATGGTGCAGGAGCTGGCCGTGCCCCATTCTGTCCCACACGCTCAGCTTTGCCGTGAGCTAGAACGGACTCCGTGGCATCCAACAAACACCAAAGGCAAAGAGTAAGGATCTTGGGAGAGACCCTGGGTGCTAGCCAAGTCGTTTCCCCTATCACTGTCACTCACTGTGGGCAACCTCCCAAGGCGTCTTTCGTCTGCAACAAATATTATAAGTGTGATGTTTCCCTCTGAGGCCTGTGGGTGGTACAGATCGTTGGCACTCAGCTACTGACTGAAAGGCTGGAGGCTTGAGCCCACCCAGTGGTGCTGCGAAAGAAATGCCTGGTGATCTAGTTTCATCAGATGACGTCCACTGAGAACCCACTGAGAACCCGACGGAGTTCCCCTGTACACGGAAGCATGTGGGGTCCCAGGAGTCCAGATCTATACAAAGGCAACAAGCTTGTCTATTATCCTTAGAAAGTTTTCTATGTTCCTTTTGCCTTTCATAGGCATTACTTGTCATATGGCTGTAAGGAAAAATGATCTCTTCTCACCCGTTAACGAACTCATTTAAGTTTATTTATGTCAGCTGGACTCAGAGGTATTCATTTTATTCTACGCTATTTGCGGTTCCTTTGGCTCCAACGTGGGCCACGAGGGACTTTTAGAGCTTGGCTCTGGTGTTCCTTCCACAGACCCTTATCGCGTTCTAAGAACTGCCCTACCTTCTGGCATCACACAGTGTTCCGGGCTCATCTCGTACTTTCCCTGTCCCTGTCCTGGAACCACTGTGAGTTCTAAATAGGAATAACTATAGAGTATCAGGTCAACGTTTTAGCCTTGAATTTCAGACCCAGTGTATTTAGAACTTAACGAACAAACAGAAGAACAGAGGGATTTTTGTGTGGTGACACGCACGGAAAGCAGAGAAGGAAGGCGCTGCCCCTCCCCGAACTGAACCAGCAACCAAAGGAGATCAAAAGGGTGACATTTGCCCAGGGATGGGAGTCCAAGGGCAGGAAGTACTAGGGAAGGAGGATGAACGGAAATGGGAGACCCAGGGAACCAGAGGGAAGGGTGCTGACATACGGTGGGGACTGCCCTTAAGGTCACAAATCAAATGGTGTCTGGACGGTTGAATAAAAAGCCAACTTGCTCAGTTAGCTTCCACTGAAATCACAATACAAAGTTAAAAAACGCATAGGCAAAAACTGAAGCCAAAGCAAAGGCATTGAAGGCCAAGAAGGCAGTGCTGAAAGGCAGACACACACACACACACACACACACTCGGAGATCTGCAAGTCACCCACCGTCATACAGCCCTAGACACTGAGGTAGCAAAGGCAGCCCAAATGTCCTTAGAAGAACCTCTTCCAGAGGCACCAGCTAGACCACTGTCATCATGGAGTTCCTCTTGACCTTAGAGTTGGCCATAAAGAAGAGAGGACCCAGCAATGCACTGGCATCTCATGCAATGTCAGGGCCAACCAGCACTTGATCCTATAGGCTGTGAAGAAGCTATAAGACATGGTCACGGCCAAGGTCCACACTGATCAGGCCTGATGGTGAGCAGGTGGCGTATGTTCAATCGTCCTCTGACTAGGGTGCTTTGGAAGGTGCCAACCAAATCAAGGTCATCGCAATTGAAATTCTTTTTTCCCCACACCCAAAGATAATATCAATAATGTATGCTCTGTTCCAAATCCCTCTATGCAAAACGGAGCTCTAACTCCTAAACAAGTGAAGGAGAGAGCTTGGCAGCATGGGCAATTGAAGCCTGACTTCTGAAAAGCCGGCTCCGGGGGGTGTGTCCTCACACGATTCACACGGCCTTTCCTCATAGGGAACACGCCTGACTGAACACACAACGCCCAGACTTACTGGGAACCGCAACTGAGCCAGGGGTGGAAATGCTTTCTACTCTATAAAAGGCTTTATGAAGGGGAGGTGTGAGTGTTATTGCTTCTCCAAACACGTATCATCATCATCACGATGGAGCTAGATGGCATCTGAAAGATCATTTTGTTCGACACCTGGGTTTTACAGGAAGGGAAGTCCAGCCTCAGACAGGTTAAGTCATTGGCCCTCAGCTCCCGGGTGGTAGAATGGAGACAGAACCCGCCGTCTTCTCACCGCTAGCCCTGTGTTCTCTCCACGACAACATCTGCTGTTTAAACCATTTTTTCATCACCAAAGCTGGGAGGAGCGGCCATGATATTTTCAAAAGTGGGGGTGAGGCGGGCAGGGCAGTTCTTAAATGGCAGCCAGACAGGTGAGGAGAAAAGGAAGACAGGGCGACCTTCTGCGGTGTTGGGGTTGAAACATTTCCTGTGTCCATTTTCACCATTACACTTGGCTCTCAAAAGAGGGCAGGGCTCATTCTTTTTTGCACGCAGCAGCAGAAGATAAGGTATCTCTGTTCTCAGAAGATGGAGCCTGGTTCTGGGAAGGGATTCTCGTTCGGCTGCAGAAGGGCACTCCCCCACGCTGTGCTAACAGATGGCTCAGGGGTGCAGGCCTCTGGTTGTTTGGAACCTTCTAGATGGCTGTCTCAATGCTTTCTCCCCTTTCATTCCAGATGTTTGGGATCACAAAGAGAAAGCCGCAGTGTCCTCTGCGTCAGGGAAAGAAGGTTTTACATTTACATCACAGCGTCTCCAAAGGCATCCTGATGGCACCGTGGTTAAATGCTTGGCCAGTGACTCAGGGGCTCCTGGAGAGAAAGATTGGTGATCAGCCAAGAAAATACAGTAGGGCAGCCCAACCATAACACAAGGAGTCGAAAATCAGCTTGATAGCACCTTATAACAACACATTCTCATAGTAACTCAGGTTTACAAATATATATCATATTTTACATATAAGTATATAGATATAGATGTAGTAGTTGTTGGTTTGAAGTTGGCATCCAGTCTTTTGCGACTCACAGCAACCTTATGCACAACAAAAGGAAACACTGCCCCGCCCTGGGCCATCCTCAGATCACTCCTATGCTTGAACTTGAGCCCCATGGGTGCAACCACTGTGTCAACCCATCTCACTGAGAGCCTTCCTCTCCTTTGTGGCTCTACTCCCAAGCCTGAGGTCCTTCTCCACAGACTGGTCTTTCCTGACAGCATGTCCAACGTACGTGTATACCCATATTTGTTGACTAGGGACTAGATGTTAGGAATGTATGTTTTATAGGGTCCTGACTGCCCCAAGTTTCCTGTTAAACTCAGAAGAGGACATTATGCTCAGTATCACATGGCTCTCACTGAAGGACATGTGACTTATCTATCCCACGAAGGTCTGGGGCCATTGCCAGTCTGGAGATACAAGCAGATCTTACTGCCCCTGGCTGCCCCATCACTGCCTAAGGTAGTCGTGTAGGGTTGATTGTAATAGTTGTATTTCTGGATCTTGCTCTATCAGAAGGGAATCCCACAACGTTATAGCCAAATGGACCGCTGCATCCTTCCTTTGCGAAAATGAACTGACAGCTTTCTGTCTCTCGCCATCACAAGTGTTCCCACTAAGGCCAGCTCTTTACTTGGAGTTGTCACCCTCTTCTTGCTGAATCCGTGGCACTGGGCCTAGACCACTGTCGGCCACCAATAAGCACACACCGAATGAGTGAGTCCGTTGGGGATAAATCCAGCATGATTTTTTTGCTTGTTTTCTTTCTTTCTTCAGTCCAAGTATGTGAGGCAGTACTTTCAACTGCTTCTTTCAATGGTCATTTATCAGGTTACAAGAGACATATGGGGAATGTAATGGTTTATTTCTGAATTATCAGTGGGCAGTGACATAACTCAAAGGACAAGAAGAAAGACAAGCAAAGTATCTGAATAATTCACAAACTGGATAATTAGCCCGAATGGTTAGCATTAGCAGACATTCCACGGCTCAGAATTCTTTGTTCAGCCAATAGCTACAATCTGTCTCATTTCATTACATCAGATTTTTAATGAGCAGGGAGGGGAGAGAAAAAGGCTCTCTGTGATTAGAGCTCTCCTCCCTGCCAGGCAGGAGGCGAAGGGCAGACCCCTTTGCATGGCTGTGCGAGGACTGTGCAGCCCCTCGGGCGTGAGCTTACAAGAGCCCCTCACTCTTTCGTGCCCGCTGCTGACTCTGAGCTCCGGCAATTACATGAAACGAGTCCTGCCGAAACTTGTGTGTGTTTTCTCTTAATCCTCCCGTCAGTCCAAGGAGACGGGAACAAGCTCTCTTTCCAGAGGGAGGACCGGGATAGGTCGCTTGTTGACGGCCACGCTGAAGAGCCAAGGTTTGGATTCATGGCTCTCTGGCTTCCAAGACCGGGTTTTCCTTTGCCTCCACTGCTCAGACAGCTAAGAGGAGAGGGCTCTTGTCTTCCAGGAGGGCTCCACTCATCTTCCAGAGAGAGCAATCACGAGCCAAGGAGATCATGCATGGTGGAGAGCGAAAGCGAGGCAAACCCTCCTGTAAGGTGGAGTGACATTGTGATCACAGCAATGGGCTCGAACACACCAGTGATCATGAAGAGAGCTCGGCGTGCGGCAGGGCTTCGATCTGTTCTACGCTAGGTGGCCATGAGTCAGGGCGTCTGAGAAGAGTTGCAATAGCATCTGATGCTTAGTGGGTAAATGTGGACAGTGTGTGGCCGAGGGACTCTGAGGGCCCTCCAAACACCAAGAGTGCCGTTGGACTAGACACGTCTCCAGCTCTTCATAGTTACTCTTTAGCCCAATGCTTGTTGAAGACAATGAAAGAAAAATGTGGGCCAGGTGATCAAAATAGAGCAATCCGAGAATCCCTCATCAAAGAGAAGATATTCAAACGGAAACTAGGGGAATTTAGCCACGGGGAAAACTTGCATAAATACCTTCCAGGAAAAGAGTTGAGAGTTTGAAAGTCCTTGGGGCTTCAAATAGCTAGGCATTTAGCCTTGACCCATCATAGCTCTCCAAGGCTCACTAAATCAACTCACTGCCAGTAAGTTGATTGTAACTCACAGCAACCCTATAGGACAGGGTGAAACTGCCCTTGTGGGTTTCTGAGACAAGTCTTTACAGGAGTAGAAAGCCTCATCTTTTCCCACAGAGCAACTGGTGGCTTTGAACTGCTACCCTTGTGGTGAATGGTCTATTGCACAACACACAACCCACTCTACCACTAGTGATGCACAGCAGGTACTGCATTCTCTGTATTTTGCGGATAAGGAAATGGAGGCTTGGGGAGGTAAAGTAACTTGCTCTGAGCCACAGAGGCAGGACTCTCAAAATGACATTCTGTTCCCAGGGGCCAGTGCAAGGGAGCAGGCCACACTGACCTCCCAGAGCACTGAGATGCTGAAGGGGTTCCGCTCAAGGGGGACAGCCATGGAAGAATATGCATACGTATCTGATGGAGACCTCTTGGACTACATGAATATTGATTGAACAGTTGCATCAAATTTCCTAGTCTTCTATTTTCCCCCCTTTTTATCTACCCAGAATAACTTGTCTTCTTGGGTAGAGAAAAGCGCTGTTGAGGGTACGGAAACAAAGAACTTCTACTACAGATCCAGTTCATACATGCACAGGTGACCCCAAACTAAGCATGTTTAAACATGTATCTGCCATCAGTGGAGGGCTGCCTCCAAGTTCTCATGTAGTACACCTGTCTCATGAGAGTGCTTCCCAAAGTTCAAGTCCAAACAGTGTCCTCTGAGGGGATTTGCTGGGCCAGTCAAAGTCAAGGCTGAAAGTTCAGCTCTGAAGGTGATGGTGATTTTTTTTTGGATTTATAAGGGTCATCCTGATAGAATTTCTTGACACAGGGCAGGAGTGGAAACCCATGAGGAAGAAGTTGTCGTAGCATTGGAAAGTGCCCTGCCGAGAAAAAGGCCAGGAAAGTTTCCCTGAGAAAAATATTTTCCCATCAAAACAATCTACCCGCCCCTTCTTTGAGAGTAATGTGGGCTTTCCTCTGAGAGTTGTCTTGGCAAACTTCTCCCCATCCTCTCTCCTGCCTGATCTTGGCCCTTCAGACTTCTTTGTGTTCCCCAAGCTCAGAGAACATTTAAAGGAACACAACCTGTGTCTCTCGAGGATGTCCAAACTGCTGCTTTGCTGCGATGCCCGTCGTAAGCGCAGAACTCTTCCAGGGAGGAGGAGGACGGTGAAGCACGGTCCTCAGAAGGGCATAGTCCTTGATGGACCCTAGGTCAAGCACGGGAACGTCACAGTTTGAGATTTCTGATTCATAAGGGTGTCTGTGCTTTTGTGGCAATACTTTTTGACTTACCCTTGTTGTTTGATTTGGGGGGCGCGACGGAGACTGGGTAGAGGCCATGTCAAGCAGGCTACCGATCCCACCTCGCCTGAGTTTTGTTACTCTGCATCTTCAATGTTGGGGTTTTAGTGTCTGGGGCCACCATCAGTCTCAGTTGGTTGCACTGTGGCGACCTATGTGTTCCTGTGAGGGCGGGACGCTATGCCACTGGTGTTTCAAGGGGCGCTGGGGCGGGGAGGGGGAGCAGGCTTGGGGAGAGTGACCAACCTCTCAGCAGACCGGGAATACGAGCCTGATGATCCGCTTCTGGAGGAAAGTAGTCGATGAAAGTCCCGCGGATCACAAGACTGTTCTCTGGTGGAGTGCTAGAAGGCACTGCCGGATAACTGCAGCGAGGGAGGCTGAGGCTCAGGAGATGGCACACGATCAGGCAGCACTGCATCCCATCCTACTTCAGGTGGAAATCCACGTGAGCCAACTCGACAGCCACAGACAGCCTAGTACCCTGAGCGACGGGGCTCTCTGCTTCCACAGAACTGCCCAACGGGAGCCTAGAACACCATGCGTGCAGGGCAATGCTCATGACGCCCAGCTCTGATGAAGGGGGCGGCCCCGCTGCCACCGCAGGTTCGGACCAGGTCCCTGCCGCAGTCACAAAGAGGATTGGGAAGCTGGTGATGGGTGTGCTGTTTGTTTCCTCATTTCCACACGAAGAACCATGGCCAGAGGCCCACCTGCTCCAGGTCTTGTGCAAGAGAGGAACCCGGACACTCGTCGTCCAGTCTGACATGATCTTGGCTGGATTGTAGGGTCAGTAGTCACGAACAATACCAATAATTGCATGTTTCTAAATATAAGTTGCATTCACTGACGTGGTGAGTAGCCACAATCATTACCCAAGGTCATAAGACAAATTGGACCTTCAACATGTACTTGTGATAGAGCGAGTGAAATGCACAAACATTTGTATGTGGGCTTGGTTCAAACCACTAATTTCCATGCGTTAACGTTAATTATTGGGTCGTGTCATTGCTTGATTGCTCCTGGCTATAAGATGGATGGTGTGAGGCATGCCTGAGATGTAATTTTGTAAGTAAGCACTGAGAAGCATGGATGATAACACTACGGTGACTCTCTGGAGGGAAGGATAGCGATTGGTGAGCCTTTTATAACAGTCACCATAGTCAATGATTTAAGTCACAACGTTGATGTCATGACCAGACTGAAGTCACCCCTGGCTTTTGCCGGAATGAAAGCAGAGAGGCACTCTGAATGTCGCACACAGGGCTGTGCCTGGCAGCAAGCAGCTGATCTTTCTGGGTTTGTTCTGGGTACTAGCGAATGTGCTCTAAAAACACCATGTGGGTTTGCAAACCCATGGTCCAGCCTGGTCTGCTGCTGGAAACCTAGCTCTCTCCCAGGTGTGAGCTGTTTTATTGGGATTAGGTCTATGGCCTCCCTTTGAGCATGGACACTTCTTGTAGTTGTTTTGTGGAGGGATACTCCCTTCATTTTCTTTTCTTTCTTTATTTTCATTTAAAAAATCATTTTATTGGAAGCTTGTATAGCTCTTATCATCATCCATCCATCCATCCATCCATGTGTCAAGCACATTTGTACATATGTTGACATCATCATTTTCAAAACATTTTCTTTCTATTTGAGCCCTGGGTATCAGCTATTCATTCCCCCCC
>NW_022103968.1:8989457-9012567 GCF_000313985.2 Echinops telfairi
GTGTAAAGCACATTTGTACATCGTTTCTCAAAACATTTTCTCTCCATTTAAACCCCCGACATTAGGTCCTCATTTTTCCCCTCCCTCCCAGAAGCCATTCTACTAATGCACTGTCTTCTCCAACCACACCCTCCCATTACTGTCAAATGTTTTATTATTATTGTGAGAAGGTTTGTTTTTCAATTGGGTACTGCTGGGATGGGCTGAAGGGAGGCGATTCCAAACTCACCCTCAGTGGATTTATCTGTGCACTATGCTGTTTGTCTCAGTTACCTAGTGCTGTTGCAACAAAGCAGTTCCACAAGGGGGTGGCTTTTCAGAACAGAATTGTACTTTCTCATAGTTCTGGAGACTAACAGTTCGATTCAGTATCTTGGGCCCATAAATGACCCTGAAGGGCCTCTCTCCTGGAGTCTAGCGTCTACAGAAAATCCTTAGCACTCATTGACTTGTACATGGGTCCTCCCATGGCAGCCATGTCTGCGGTGTGTATCGCTGCATCTGCTCGGCTATCTTCATAACCGAGAAGTGATTACTTTGAAGTCTACTTTCCTCTGCCACCACCTCATGACCCTAACCCAACAATAACCCCCTTTCTATTTCTAAACCGGATCACATCCACAAGTATCGTGACCAGGAGTTCAATACATATTTTGGGAGACAACATGGAACCTTTAACACCTTCCATTTGATACTGATCCATTGAGAAGGGACACCTCCAGGCAGGTGGCAACCTTGCCTCCTTCTTTTCCACCCCAGGAGTCCCCGGGCGGTACACACAGTTCAGCACTGCAGTTAAGATTGACAATCTGAACCCACCCAGAGGTGCCTCGGAAAAAAGAGCTGGAGATCTGTCCCTCAAAGGCCACAGCTTGAAGACCCCAGGGAGCAATTCTACTCTGCCTCCCTGGGCTGACCAGGGGTCAAAATCAATTCAACTGCAGCCAGTTGGATTTTTTTTTACCTGTAACAACCACTTTACTGCATTTAGAGGCTCTGATAGTTTGGGTCCTGCGTCAACCACGTTGGGCCAGTATTCTCAGTGGTTTGACAGTAGTGCCCTGTTGATCTCCTTTCAATCCCAGTAGACATTGTGGGAAAGAGTGTTTGCTCTTTGCTGGCTCTGTATCCTGCATCCAGCCTGTTGACCTCCCCTTCTTTAGACTCGAGAGCCAACAGCCTGCCCTACTGCCTGCCAATCCTAGGAGTCATCCGTGGCCTGCCACCTAACCTGCTGACTTGGGATTCATTTGCTTGTATAGCCATACACCTGACCAGCTGACCTCTGACTCTCCCCACTCTACAGCGACCAGCCTGTCACCTTCCATTGGTCCCTGAAGCTTTGAGCATCAGGAGAAGCCTAACATTCGACCCATGGACTGGGAACTTGCCCCCTTCTACAACTGTGTGAGCCAGTCTCTCGATACAAACCTCTCTGTATGTGCACATGGGTAGGCGTCCCTGGTGTGGCTTCTTTAGGGAACCCAGCCTACGCCAGCTGCTGCCCTGTTTCCACTGGGCTCTTGTTGATAAAGTCAAAGTTACCCCCCTCCCGGCTTCCACTGTTTATTTACACCGAGTTTCCAGCAACTAGATCTCATTTGGCCACAATTACAGTCTCGCACCAGGCTTAGCACGCACACTATCAGAGTGATGGAATTCGTGCGTGAGATGCCTAGCTGGCCATTTTCGCATGTGGGAAAATCTGCTCTCCCCCAGCCCCAGCCCCAGCCCCAGCCCCAGCCCGCATAGAAACAAAGGAAACCAGAGAGTCGCCATTTCTACCCGGGGCAGAGGGAGAGAGCACAGACGTGCTTGGAATCTGTCTCCCAGCAGAAACGGGCTGTCTCTCCTTACTTGTCCAATTAGCCACTTCGGGAGACAAACTGGTAGCAACAACAAATTGAGTCTCTTTCCTTTGTTTGGCATTTCTTTTAAACCTAGAGAAATGGGCAACACTTGCCCTAAAAAAATGAGGCTTCTCCTTTTCATGGGCTTTTCATCTCTTGTCTCTAATTGCCCAGGCCACGGAAGCGCTGGGCTCAGCAACCTTGTTCACGATGACAGAAAACCTTTGCAGAACGACCCAGTTCATTCACCTCACATAATCCCAACCAGGCTCTGACTTCCGCCCGGGGTGATTCTTTGCACTGGCTCCACTGCCCTGGTTCCGTTTCAGCATCAGAGAAAGGGCAGCCCAAGTTGTGGGCGGATGTTCATGCGGATGGTGCCCCCATGCTCTCTGCTTCAAAGAGAACAGTTTTTGCTGATAAAATCATGTTCCTTTTGCTTTGCAAGTTCTTGTTCGGGCAGGGCATGGGGGAGAAACAAACCCAACTGAATCCTACCCCCCTCCGCCCCCCCCCCACCAGACCCCAGCAAGCAGAGGGGGCTTTTTCTGGGTCAGAGGCAGCCTTGGGTGGAGGCTGTGCACGCATGGACACATTTGGAAACTGGAGGGAAAGTTGGAGCAATTCATTATCAGCCTCACTGTCACTTAGCAAGCCCCGGGCCCGGGGTGTCCATCTTGAATTGATTGTTCCTGGGACACGGGTCCAAAAGGGATGCGGTGCCAATCTTGCATGCCAACAGATGGCTCCAGATGAGGTCATTGTTTTGACAGTTTTGCAAAAGAACCCCAAACAGCCTGCACAAACTCTTCCCTGGGCTGGATCACCCAGAACGGATGACAAACGTTGGGGAGTGGAGGCAGCACTGGGCGGTCCTCGCGCTGCCTTGTCACGTCTGTGGAGACCCCAGTGAGGTTGGAGAGAAATAGCCTGACTCAGCGCCTGGCCACTCCCCCGCCCCGGGTGCTGGAATCGCCTGGGTGGCAGCGATGATCTGATTTGGGGGAGGACAATTCTTTCACACCTCAGTGATTGCAAGCTCCATTGAGAAGCATCTTGGCAGCCTGCACGCGGGGATTCTTGGAACGGGTCTGCGCTTCTCGCCAATTCCAAGATGTGTATGTGTAGGGAGTCACGTGGCTTTGCCGGAGGAACAGATTCATAGAATCTGAGGGTCCACTGGGACTACTTATCCTTTGGGCTGGGAAATCAGGCCAGTATGGGTCTTTCTGAGTGCTATGAGGCCGACCCCCCAGCCTGGGCTTTCAGAGTGTCCACCACCCTGTAGCAGCCCCATGTGGACGCTGCTGGTAACCTTAGTGTTGATCCAACATAACCGGGGCCCTCAAGTTCCAGCTTATGGGAAGTGAGAGTTCCTATTTTCGCTCAGTAGTTCTCATCAGAAATGAGGTCAAATGCGGTCCGTTGTTTTTCTCCTCCACCGCGATGTGGTCAAAAGAACACAGGGTTCCAGGTCTATCATTGGCCCGCAGGTTCTCGCTCAGGAAACTCACTGGACTCTGAGTCTCGGCCACCCTGTGCCCGAGAGACCGACACCCCGCCTGCTCCTGCACCATCCTCTCCAGTGCCGTGCAGGAGCCCATGGTCACAGCCGCTGTGTCCATCCAGCTCCCGGACATGGCCCTCCACCTTCTCCAACATGACGTCCTTCCTCCAGGGACCAACCTCTCCTGATAACAGGTCCGGAGTATGTAAGCCAAAGTCTCTCTCGCCATGCTTCCGAGGAGCACCCGAGTCCTACTCTAGATTTGCACCCTCTCCCCACCCCAAAAAGGGACACGTTGCAGTCTTGGCCACTGGACCTGTAAACCTGAGCCTGCTTGGAGACAAGAGCCATCTCCCGTCGTGTTAATGAGGTCGGGCTACAGTCAGGTGGACTCTAAACCTTCTGAGTGGTGTTTTATTTTTTACAAAGATTTAAAAAGCAGAGTGGACACGGACACACCCAGGCGCACAGACACCATGTGATGATCCCTCCACAAGCCAAGGGACGCACAGGGCTCTTGACAAGGCAAGGCCTGTCCTAGAGTCGAGGCCCTGATTTGGACTTCTAGCCGCCCCCTCCCCCTCCCCCAAACAGTGAGATGATAAGTTCATATTCCTTAAAACCACCCACTGGAGTATCTTTGTCAAGCAGCCCGGGGTACAAAAATGCCAAGTCCACTCATTGGTGCCACTCTCCGATCCATGGAAGGAGAGCTCTGAGAGGGAAGATTTCTGTCCTCGTGATCCCGTCCCAGAGGTGGGATTGGCTGTGGCTAAGGGCAGCTTTCCCTGGGGGAATGAAAAGCTGGATGCACATTAAGAAGTGAATTTCAAGTTCGTTAACAGTTCACCCCCTCTCCATTGGACAGAATTGGCTGTGGCTACTGTCAGGTGCTGTGAGCTGGTTCTGGCTCACAGTGCCCCTGTGGACAACAACAAAACCCTGCTCCGTCCTGCACCATCCCCAAGTTGTTCCCATTGTCCCCGTTGCTTGCAGTGGTCCACAGTGTCACCGCCACTGGATCAATCCATCTTGTCAAAGGCCTTCCTTTGTGTGACGTCCTGTTCCTTTACCAAGAGCGATGCCCTTCCTCAGAAACTGGTCTCTCTTGACAACACGTTCAAAGTACCTAAGACAAGTCTTGCTAACCTTGCCTCTGGCTGTGCTTCTAGCTGGATTTCTCCCAAGACAGATCTGTTTGCTCTTTTGGCAGTCCGTGCTGCCTTCCATCTGCTTGGCCAGCACCATCATTCAGATGCAACGATGCTTCGTCAGTCTTCCTGATTCAATATCCAGCCTCCAAAGAAACCAAGAGATGTGTGCAGAGGAGGTGATTGAAAATGCCCCGACTTGGCTCGGATGCACCTTCGTCCTCAAAGTAACACCTTCCTTTACAACACCTTCAAGAGCTCTTGTGCAGCAGTTCTAGCCACTGCAACACGCCTTTGATTGCTCGACGACCGCTTTCATGAGCATTGATTGTGACTTCCAGAACGAGATACTTGGGAACTTCAGTCTTTTCTCTTTTTAGCGTGATGTTACCTACCGGTCCAGTTGTGAAGATTTTGGGTTTCTTCACGTTGAGCTGAAATTCATACTGCAGGCTGCCAGCCTTGATCTTCATCAGCAAGTGCTTCCAGGCCTCCTCACTTGCAGCAAGCAAGGTTGTGTTATCATCTGCTTATCGCAGGTTGTTCATAAGCCGTCCTCCAGTCTTGATGCCAAATTCTTCTTCATGTGAGCCAGATAATCTGAGTATTTGCTCAGCGTACAGAGGGAATACACATGGTGAAAGAATACAATCCAGACACACACCTTCCCTGATTGCAAACCATGCAGCATCTCTTGTTCTGGTCTCATAACGGCCTCTGGATGCAGGTAACAAGTTCCTCATGCCAGTTTTGGTAAGTGATCTTACATCGAAAGCCCAAGTACTTAAAATATTGTCACAGGTTTTCCTGACGACACTTTATGAGTCAGATCCTGAATGGCTTTCATTTCCCTGCATGGAACAGAAAGCTTCAAGAAAGGCAATGGCTTTAGAATGAGATGCCAGGGCGAGACAATTGTAGATATTGTAGGGTAGAGGGTGTGACCTCATTCAAGGGGCAAGTTGGGGAGAAAGTGACTGACAAAAGCCATGGTTCATCCATGCCACACCCTCCTGAGTGACTCCTCGCTGCCTTTCACGGCCCTCCTGGCGGTCCTCACTGCCCTGCACTTCCGCCATTGCACCTCACAGTCTCTGCGCTATTATTATTATTTAGGAATTGGAATTGAACGTTTGTGTTCACCCTACATCACACACATCTACAGGCACCATTCCCCAACAGCGCGTGCTCATTTTGTGTCTCTGTGTCCCATCATGGTCATTTCACAAGAGGCCACACGTTTCTGTCCTTTGGCTGCACATTTGCCAGATGACAACATAGTGGGAACTCACTTTTGTCTGCCCTGAGAAACCAAGAGATGTGCGCCCCGTGCTTTACTGTGGCATTCAACACTGCAACAGAGCTGGGGTCTGGGACCCAACCTACCATGTCTGCCTGAGTGCCAACGCGCCTTACATTGCTCTAGCTTTTCCCCCTTTCCTCGTCAGAGCATGGGGATTGTCAAGCCCCATCTGAAATGAAATAACATGATGTCATTTTATGCTGGAAACTAGTTTCCACTCCGGCTCCCTCCACTGAGGCCTTATTTGTCAAGGATCGAATTATGGATCGAATCATATCCTGCCCACCCCTCTCTCAAGGAGTCCAGGTCCTGTAGTGGGCTACACATTGAGTTGTTGACCACAAGGTCAGCAGTTCAAACCCATCAGTTTCCCAGAAGGAGAAAGACGAAGCTGCCTGTTCTTGTAAAACTTTAATGTCCTCTAAACCCAAAGAAGGCCATTCCACTCTGACCTATAGGGTCGCAGTAAACCAGAATCAATTAAATGGTAGTTTGCTTTTACCCCATTCTCCATCCCCTTATGCTGGGAAATGTGGCCCCAGTATCTGTGGATGTAATAGCATAGCACAAGCTGTAGAGGAACCCGGGGCAGGGTGGGTGACTGCAGAACTCACGGTGAGTGACCCAGTCCATCATGTCTTATTTTCGGCACTTCCTCCGTCATGTCTTATTTTCGGCATTTCCTGCAGATTATACTTCGGCTTAGACCTGACCGCAGAGGGGAGGCAAGTCTAGCCCTCATCCTGGTGTGAGAGACTTCTTACCTCTGACCCATGTGGATAACATGAAAAAGGCTACACTAAACATGGTGATGCCTCTTTCTCATTTGAAGACACTTAAGGAACAGAGTGGGTCTGTTTCTGGATGTTCTCTTGGGAGAGGTGGGTGGGGCAGGCTGGATGCTGGTCCGGGGAGCCTGCTATCCCCCCCTCCCTTCTGTGCACTGACTTTACATAGGGCAGGTGCCCACAGAGTTGAAGAAGTGAGTAAGTCCAGTTTGGTTCAAGTTTGTGGGTCAGATGTTAAGCGGGAGGCTTTTCCTGACTCAGGTCGCTGCTGGGTGGGGCTGATGAAGTAGGAAGAAGAGAGGCGAAGCAGGAAGACCACGAGGTCAGATGGCAGGCTCTGATGGCTCCCAGGGTCAGCAGTCAATATGGCGGGCCATTGGCTCGATCCCAAAGAACCAGAGGTTGATGAGCCAGATGGAGGGACCAGACCAGCAAGAAGCCCTCCATAGGATCGACTGAAATAGGAGTAGCCACACCCCCAAGGAACCTTCCCTTCAAAGACACCCACGCTCTTCTTACAGCTTCTTGACTGCTCACGTCAGATGCCATCAAAGAGTTGGCTGCGCTGTGCCAGGTCAGCCCGTGGAGAATTACCATGCCCTAACTGCTAAACCACGGACAATGCTAGCTGAGCCACATTGACACACAGCCTGACCATCACATTCCATTTTCCCCACACATTTTTGAACCCATGTAAGACTGTAGCTCTTGGCCAGTTTCCTTGCATGTAAAATAATTGCACATACTCTATTACTATGATTATCCCCCATTTCACAGCTGAGGAAAATTGAGGCTCAAGCATTTAAATGCAGTACACACATACATCTAGTAAAGACCATTGCAGGGCTTAGAAGCTAGGTCTACTTACTTACCAAATCCAAGCATCTCTCAACACATCCTACAGATGTTACACATTTTATAGAGTTTAAAGGCAGCCAGGTGATAATAAAATCAATCAGTACTTCCAGCCTCTGTACAATTTTGTTTTCAGGCTGCGGCCACTTAATTAAGCGGTCCGGAACACCATGATTCAAGTCCCAGTTGCCCCCAGGTTTCGTTGAACGGAGGATATCCTGCAGAAGGATTCTTGCCCTGGGCCCTGCTTTGTATTTTTTCTTATTCATGTTCTCTCTCCAGGGAAGTAACATGTACCTGACAACAAATATAAGCATAAGTATGTATTATGACCTTAACTGTTGTCAGTCATGTTTTCCCACACTCAAGCTAGCTTTCAACTATTTTAGCTTGTGGGAGAATGTCTTAATTATGAAGGGATTTCAGAGAGTCCATGGAAGGGCATCTATTATCACTTGAATCTAGTTTCCCATGGACTTGCGAAGCCCTCTCATAGCCGCCTTGGGCTCCAGGGCCCTGCATCTTGTGGGGTGTGTGTCCTTTTTCCTGTGTGTGATGCGGAATGGCTGTGCGTGATCCTCCGTTCAACTGAAGCCCGATACTGACGGAATTTAGCGTGAGTCCCACTCTTCCCCAGTGCAGCATCTGGAGCTCGAGAAGCCACCTTTCTAAATTAAGTCACATATTGATCACTCCACCAAGTTCAATGAGATAGGATGGGAAATGTGGGGGGAATGAGGGTGCAGTTGTAGAGCTTAGCATTTAGTAAGGCTCCCCGGTGCATTTGCTGGATACTCACAGGATTGAGATCCTGACCTTAGGACCCACGTTCATTCTGCCTTTCAGTTCTCCTGCAGGACTGAGTGGAACTTCTCCTGGGGGAGTCCAAGGCGGCAAATGTATGGATGCAGACAGCCTCCTCTTTCTCCAGCAGAGCGGCTGCTGGCTTTGAAGGGCTGACCCTGTTGTTAGTAGCCCACTCTACCTGCAGGGCTGTTGACCTTTAGACAGAAGGCTTTTTGGACTGGTGTTCTTTGAGGCTTGGTTAATGAAGTAGCACCGATCAAAGGACTAAAATGTAGGCATTAGACTTCTATGAATATTGAAAATCCTGGCCAGGAAATGGATGAAAGCTCAGCTGCTAACTGAACAATCAGCGATTCAAATCGACCATCTGCTCGTCAGAAGGAAGATGTGGCAATCTGGGTCCATAAAAATTAAAATCTTGGAAACCCGTTCTTTTCTGTCCTATAGACGCCCTCTGATTTGGAACGGACTTAATGGCACACGACATAGCATGCCATGGAAGAGCTAGCACTGCAGAAAGGAGGGAAGTTACAGACCAAAGTTTGGGCAGGGGAAGGCAGACATAGAAGACCCCGAGCCTTCGAAAATAAGCTTCCAAGGAAGTGGCTAACATTCTCCAGACTTTCTCAAGAAACTCTTACCGACTGGCTTGGTCGCAGGAACAGAATGAGTGCTTTACAAGAATTAGTTGAGAAGTGACCAAGCATCACCCATCTGCCCAAGCATCTATTAATCTGACCTCCAGAGAAGAATGCCCTCTTCTGGTTCACTACCCAGGTCCCCTTGGCAAAGTCTATCAGGGAACAATATAGGGGAAAGGATCTGGAGGATTGTAGTTTCCTAACCTTAGAAGAGAAGCCCTGGTGGCACAGTGGATTAAGAGTTGGGTTGCTAACCATAAGGTCAGCAGTTCGAAGCCACCAGCCGCTCTGCTAGAGAAAGATGAGATTTTCTACTCTCATAAAGTATGCGGTCTCAGGAACCCACAGGGGAAGTTCTACCCTGTCCTTCTAAGTCAGAATCAACTCCAAGACAGTGAGTTAGAGTTTGAATGTTTGAATCCTGAGAAGGGTGTGGAGGTTATATCAAGTTGACATAAAACCAATTACCTGTGTTTTTCAGGTGTGTTCAGAGGCTCCTCAAGTTAGGTTTTGACACCTTTGCTGTTTTTAGCATAATCATTATAGGTAGACTAGACGTACAAATATGAGGTCTGGGAACATCCCTTTAACATGTAACTTTTCTGCTTCCTGTGCCATCGACTCCCTGGGAAGTTCTCATTTTCTCTCCACGAGGAGGTCATCATTGTCCTGCTTTTTGTTTATTTCTTAGCTTTAGGCTGTAGTGAAGGGGTGACCCATCCCAGTGCCATCCCAGGGCCCCAACTTTGCAGATGCCTAATATTTCTCATATGATAGACTCTCAGCAAATAATAAGTTCCTTCTTCCTTATAGCACATCCATTACCCAACCACCCATCTACAAGTCATAGCAGCGCAATTTGTCTTTGGAATCATGCACCTTCGGTTCCATATCCATGCATTGTGGGGTTAGAATGGGGCTGACCACACTTTTTCTCCCTTCCTCTTCTCCCCTTTAGGGGTAGGCACATGCCTGGGGTTGGGGTTGGACAATCACCATTTCCCTCTCGTGCCAGTGACTGGCTCAGTGATGGACACATAACTCAACCGGGTCCAATGAGAGTCAAACCTGGAGCTTTGGTGAGAACTCTTCGAAACAGTTCTTTTGAATCTAAGCCAGCGGGTTGTAACCTGTGAGTCTCGACCCCTTTGGGGGTCAAACGACCCTTTCACATGGGTCAGCCAATTCATAACAGTAGCAAAATTACAGTTATGAAGTAGCAATGAAAATAATTTTATGGTGGGGGGGTCACCATAACATGAAGAACTGTATTCAAGGGTCACAGCATTATGAAGGTTGAGAACAACTGAGCTAAGCCCACAGATATTGGAGCCAAGCCACTGAGTCAATTCTGACTCATGAAAACCCTACAGGGGAGGGGTTTCATGTCTGTCACTCTTCACAGGAGTAGAAAGCCCCATCTTTCTCCCAAGGAGCTGTTTACAGCTCAACTCATAACCACTATGCCACCATGGTCTGCTTGCAATGGCGCCATCAGGAAGAAATCTGTGTCCTGATTGTCAAAAGACTCTTGAGGTAGTTAGTTTATTGTGCCAACCTGGCCGATAAACACATGTGGGGTTAATTGAAGGGCGGAGGGATAAATGGCTCAATGAACCTCGCCTTTCGAGTTCTCAGGTCTCCTGCTTTGTGATGGTTGGACCAGGGTGCAGCTGCCTGAGCCAGTTCCCTGCTTCAGCTTGCAAGGCTCACTTCCTGCAAGACATCCCCAAGGAGAAGCCGCATGGACCTACCCCGATGCAGCCCTGAGTGCTGGAGCAGCCGTGTGGAGACCCTGCCAGCGCTGAGAAGCTTACATGTTCACTGATTTGGCTTTCCTCCTGCAGTCGGCGTCATTGCGTCTGTTTTGTGAGATGGAGGAGGACTTTGTGGATTGGTGTCGGACATATGGGTTAATGTTGGACTTGTGGGCTTGAGCAACACTGGGTGGGGATGTTTTCTTGATGTGCACTTAACCTTTATATAAAACTCTCTCTTATACATGAGTTTCTGTGGATTTGTTTCTCTAAAGTACCCAGACTAATACATTATGGTACCTTGGGAGTGGGGTACTGAAGAAACAAATCATAAGATGGAGAGTAGATGCTTGTTTGACCTCTCCCTCATGATAGTTTTTCTTCTTTGTCTAGCCAGAGGTCAGATAAAGCTACACTGTTTACTCAGTTGTTTTCTGGGGGAAATATGGGAAGTATGAAAATAGAAAGTTTGTAAGCCCACTTGCTTTCAACCATTAAAATTTGATCTTTAGATGGGTTTAGCCCACGTCTGCAAAGAAAGCTTTGAAAAGATATGTCCCACTCAGTGCTTTGGAGTACTCAGAACCAGTCATCTTTGTCAAAAGCTGGAAAAAATCTGGAACCATGGAGAAAACTCCTCTCTGGGATGGAATGTTAAAGGGAGCCTGTAAGCAGGCTGAAATGCTTGTTAGGTGACCACCTGGATCTACTTGTTGAGTGGAAGTGGGAGAAATGCAGCAATAAAGAGATGGGTTGAGTTTGGCCACTGAATCTCTGGACTTGGTTTACAGGATAAAGAGGAGAAGATGAGAGCGGGTTGACTGTTCTAAAATTCATAACCTAACCCGAGGGGGCAAGGCTTGTTGAGTATTGGTGAGAGCCCATGGCCTAAGGCAAGGCGACCAATGGGCACCCTGGGGAGGCTGAGTGAGGCAGCCCACATTGAGTTGACCAGAACCCGACCAGATGGAGATTTTTGAGCCTGTGAACTGGTGCTTATTGTTGCTGAATTTATGGATGGCCTGTCCGGATAAGACTTGGCTTATGGATGCGGACTTCAGAAGGTTCCAACTGGAATGAAGATTCTTCATGTTGAAAACATGATTGTCTCCTCAGAGCACTGGGTTGTTGTAAGTGGGCAGTATAGAAATTGGATACCCCAGATTGGGGGAATAAATGCAAGAAGTGGTTGGCCTACAAACTTTCATAGGTGGGGGAGCATATTCACAGGATTATAGGATTCAGGTGTAGGTGTTACTTAATTGCAATTGTGAGGCTAAAGAATTATGTATATGTGCCAAGTTGGCAAGCGGTGGATTGAGGTAGTTTATTGTGCCAACCTGGCCGATAACAAATGTGGGGTTAATTGAAAGGTGGAGGGATAAATGGCTTGGTGTCAGACATATGGGTTCATGTTGGACTTGTGGGCTTGAGCAGCACAGGGTTGGGATGTTTTCTTGATGTGCAATTAACCTTTACACAAAACTCTCTTATACATGAGTTTCTGTTGATTTGTTTCTCTAAAGTACAGAATAACACAACTCTTGAACACGTTGATGTTGTTGGAGCCCCTAGCATCCGTTGAGCCTAAGACCTCTGAATTCCTTTTTTGGCTTTCTCAGAATTTCTTGCTTTGGGTCCCAGACTTTCTCTGGTTAAGGGTCAGGAATGAGGGCAGAGATGAGTCTGGAGTTAGACACGTTGATCAGTATCCTGTTTCATACATGTGGCCCTGTATATTCCTCATTTGTGAATCTGGACAACTGTACCTACCCCACAGGGGTGCTTATGGGGGTTAACAGCAGTCAATTCAAAGAATTGTCCAAGGATGTTGTATATAATTAACATGGGGACATTTAGCCCAGTGCCAGGTACAGTAAGGTGTCCAATTAGGTATTTGTTGACTGACTGAATTGGTTAAATGAATGAATCATCTCTAAGGTTTCATCTAAGTTTTATCTGGTGCCTCATCTAAAATAACAGAATTCATTTTCCTTTTGATTTAAATCAACTCTTTTAAAACATGTTTTCAGCAGTATTGACATGGAAAGAGAGTCGAGGAGAATCCAGGAAAATAAGGACATAACTAGTGGCTTGTGCGAGCTAGACCTGGATAGTGCCCAACTCCCACCATTGACCATTTTGATCAAAGAGTTTATAGAAAACTCCCGACTCAAAGGGGGGAAATGCAGACTAGAATTCCAAATGCTCATGGACTCTAGACTTTCTGGAGCGATTGAGGCTGAATGAACCCCCCCAAGGTTGTCATTGGGATAGTTTTTAAATCTTCAGTCAAAAATAACCCCCGAAAATTTCCTTAAGCCACACAATAGGTGAACTCAGTAGTGAAGAATGTCGTCTTTTGAATTGATAGTCTCAAGCTTGCTGTGGAGTTCTGTTCAGGTGACTCCAACCTAAGACCGTTCTAAGCTAAGTCAACTATCTCTCTAGGTGTGTTTATTGTTGTTGTTTATGAATCCAGTGTGCTTTATAAATCCATCTTCTAGTGAGCCAGCGAGAATAACAACCGTAAATCACATGCTGAAACATCGTATTGCTAAGGTCCAGATACACAAAAAGAAAAATAAAACTAGGAAGTCATAGTGCAGTGCATAGGAACTCCAAGCTGTTGAAAGTCTGGGACTACCTGGACCTGTATGGAAGCAAATGGATAACAGCCACTCGCAAGGTTAGATGGGAACCTTCGGGGTCAGAGAGTGTTTGTTCAGGGAAAGGAACAATTCAGCCAAGGAGGGTGAGATTGGGGGCCTCAATGGAAGGCTATAAACGATGTGACTGGAGAAATGGTTGGGTTGGTGTCTGTTTTGCTGTGTATATTTTCACTACAAAATAAAATAAATTATTTAAAAACTGAATTGTTAAAAAAAAGAGAGAAGCAGAGATAATATATATTTTTTTTAAAGTTGAAAAGTGTAGAAAAGCAAGAAGCCGGGGGAAAACAAAACACCCATGATCTCACTCAGCAGAATTACCCACTACTAGCATTTCTTTCCGTCGCCTTCCCCCAGTTCCTGTAGGCATTTGCTTACATAGTTGGGTCATGCAACGTATGGATTTCGTGTCCTCTGTGTAATTTTGTCCCGTCAACACCCCTAAAGTGTGATCTATGTAGGTATCAGTTTGATTGCTCTCTGAGTTGCTATTGATTTGTTCCTGTCTTCTGTCCTAAGCACCTACAATGTGTTAAGGTTCCGAGATGGGCCATCAGTAGAGACTGGGAGTCTCCATGTGCCCACCCAGGTGCTAGCTATTAGGTTGGTAACAGAACAGCTAGATATTACACAATTAAAAACCCTGCCTTCACCATCTTCATTGAAAAGCTTGCTCCAAATGAGTATCATCAATCGTTAACATTGTGTCTCTTTTTACTCTTGGACTAGCAAATCTTCCCCAAAATAACCAGTTCCTCTGCCTCCCACGATGCTTGCCTTTCCCCCTGGAAACACCCGGTTGCGAGCAGCTGCCAATGCAGGCACCGAGCTCCTAGACCCGTCCACAGACGAGGCTTAATTAAATCCTTTAATTATTAGCCACTCACCACATTTGCATCATTCCCCAGTGTTTAGCACCAGAATCACTTAGGGGAAGAAGCCAACCTCCTATCTACTCAAATTTCTGCCTCAATTAGAGCTTTATCAGATTCAGGGAAGTTGGAATTGTGAAAATATTTCTTTTGAAACTCACCAGCACTTAGCTTAAAATGAAGAAGGAATGGAAAGGCAAATGGGTCTACAGCACAGCGTACATGGCCTTGCAGACGCCATGTCTGCGTATGCATTTGCGTGTGCTGCAAATACAGGCACGAATATAGTGAAGTGTATACAGGGAGGCAAATATCTTGATGTGATGAGTTGCTAAGGTCCAGTGGCATAACACAGTCCACAAAGATAATGCACTGTATCCTCTATTCCCCCCCCCCAAAGTTTTATTAGCACATAATTCATATATCATACATTTCAATAGTTCAGTCACATTAAGAAGAGTGGTACCTTCTTTGTCACCATAGTCAATGTTGGAACACTTTCTTCATTCCTCTGCTCATTGTGATTAGCTCCCCATTTCTCCCCCAACCTCCCTGCCGATGGAACCACTGATGCAGTTACTCTCTCTATACATTTACCCATCCTAAATTTCATATACAGAAAAGCATTAAAAGCAAACAAAATGAAGTACAATAACAAACTAAAACAGATACAAATTTCAATAGAAAATATGAAAAAGTAGAACAAATGTAAATGGATCATAAGGGAGATCAAATGATAGAGTGCTAAATGTTAACCTAACTGCATCTGTAACAATCCCTTTTCCAACACATTCTGCATGTTAGCAAGGCAAGTCACAGCTGTGGTCCACTGAAACAGCTTTAAGAGGGGTCAAAGGGAGATAAAACGACAAGGTACGACATTTTGACCTAACGACGTCTGCCACAATTGATGCTACAATGCTCTCCACCTGACACAGGGAGATTCCCTCAACTGTGATCGGAGGGGATCCACTGGAGGCTTAACCCACATGTGGGCCCTGCAAATGGATTTTGGGCTTCCCAGTGCGGGAAGAGCAATGAGCCTAGTGCTGATGGGGAGGCGGGTCTGAGAGGCAGTGCTTTTCCTTACAGGTGTTTGACGCCGAACCTTAAGATGATTAAGTCCAGGAGAAGATTGACACCCTTCTGAGAGCCTCCTCCAGTGAAAGCCCCCTCACTCTGCCCTAGTGCGCTCTGCACTGAGCGGGTAACCAAATGGTCAGTGGTTTGAACCCACCGGCTGCTTCTAGGGAGAAAGATGAAGTGTACTGCTCCCATCGAGAGTTATGGTCTCTGAAACACAAAGGGCAATTCTGCCCTGCCCTATAGCGCCATGGTTCGTCAGAATTGGTTTGATTGCAGTGAGTGAGTGAGTTGGTTTGCTTCGGTTTTCTCTACAGAGATGTCCCCCAGAGAGGGAACGTGTTCTCAGTTCCAGTCTAGCCTCACCGTTCACGGTGCCATCTTCTAGAACGGCTCTTCTCCAGATTGACACTCGCTGAGCATCTTGGGAGCTGCTGATGTCCACTTCTCACCACGCCATGGAGCCAGAGCTGTGGCCACCACCCAGAGGAGGAGTGCTGTCTGGCTCTGCCAGATGCCCCAAGCTTCCAAGAGACTGCCCTTCACCAGGTGCCATGCCACCGAAGGCCTGGAACCGCCCATCGCCATTCTCTGCCCAGGGTAGGACGATTTTTCTTTGTTACCAGCAGATGACAGGAAACATGATAATGACAAAGAACCACAACTTGACTTCCACACTACAACAAACTGTGTTGCCGAAGACCCCCAGGATGGATGAAGGATTGAATAGTCACAGAGGACACAATGAAGCTTGGGCCCGGCGTTTTCCGCTCTCCAGTCACAGCGGATTCTGACCCTCCGTCTTGGTAGAAGAAAGCTCACCGCCATCAAGTCGATTACAACTCATAGCGCCCCACAGGGCAGAGTGGAATTGTTCCCATTGGTTCCAAGACTCTAAGTCTTTACAGGAGCAGCCAACCTCATGTTTCCCCTGTGGAGTGGCTGGCGGGTTTGAACTGGTGACCTTGCATTTAGGAGCCCAACTTGGGATCCACTATGTCTCTGGCGCTTCTTTCTGTAGGGCAGAATAAAGCCACTCCCTTCGTCTTGGTAGAGATTCCAGTAAAACAGCCATGTGGGGGTTCCTATCTTGAGCTGGTTTGTTGAAGGGGTGGTATGCACAGACCTCTCTTATCTATGGTGCCTGGTTCTAAAAAGAAACAATAAAACCACGTAAAACCAAAGGTCAACTCACCATATGACATCGTGCCAGTGGGGTGGGGCGGGAAAATGAAAGAATGTGCCAGTAGGCTTAGTTGACATCAGAGGCAGCGTAGGTAGGCTACGGTGCCCCTGTGTTGGTTTGCAGTAGGCATGACCCAGTGTGGGGCTGTGGGAAGCTAGCTCACAGGGTCCGTCTCTGCAAACCCCCCTGAGACTATTTTCATGGCCTCTTCCTCTGCTCTCTCTGGGTTCTGACATGTCCACAGTGGCATTGCCCTGGGGGATTCTCGGTCCTCCTGCTCTTAATTTGCCCACCAGTCTGATTCTGCCATGTCCTTACCTCTCAGGGGCCAGCTATGGTCTATATCTTTCTCCCCTAACTTCACCAGTCATTCATGTTGTCAGCTCATACATGATCTTTGGGGAAATCTTCTCATGGCATTTTTCCTTCCCCATGAAACCTACAGCAGGGGTGGTGGGAGGTGGGGAGGGGGGATGAACTATGTCAAATGCCCCCGCACCACCCCAAAGGAATGCAGACACCACAGACAATGGCTTGTGACAATGCAGAAAAGGGCGGGGAGGATGGTGCTCCATTTAAAGAAGGTTGCTAACTGGTGCACGTGGAATGGGTATGGATTTTGCTCTTTGTCTTGGACGAAGTACAGCAGAGTGTCAAGGATGGTGAGACTTTGCCTCCCCTCACGTACTGTGGACATGTCAGGAGAAACCAGGCCCTGGAGAAGTTTATCCTACTTGGTAAAGCAGATGAGCAGGGTCAACGAAGACCCTCCAGGAGATGTATTCGTGCAGTGGTTGCAGCCATGGGCTCAAACCCAAGAGCCACTGTGAGGATGGCGCAGGCCCACGCAGTGGTCTGTTCTGTGGTGCAGCGGGTTGCTCTGAGTTGGACCTGACTTGATGGCACTCAACAGCAAACAACACCAGTGTGCTGTCTTGTCTGTTTTCAACAACCCCCACAAATAAACAGTATGATTTTTTTAAGTGGCTTATAGTGACCATTGAGGTAGTGTCCGTGGGTCTGGAAGATGCCTCGTGACTTCCTGTGTTTGTGTCATATTAGAAGCTTGAGGGGAGGGTGAGCGTGGGTGGTCAACGGTACAGTTCTTGCCTTCTGTCCATGATAGTGAAGTCCTGGTTATGTCGGGGTTGCACAGTGGATTGCTAACACCGAGGTCAGTAGTTAGAAAGCCCCAGCTGCTCTGTGGAAGAAAGACGAGGCTTCTACGTCCGTAATGAATTACAGTCTTGGAAGCTCACAGGGACAGGCCTACCCTGTCCTACAGGCTGGCGATGTGTTGGCATTGCCTGGATGACAGTGAGATTGGTTTAGTTTGGTGCAGGATACCTGGGTTCAATTCTTAGGCCATACACATCATGCACATCATCACCTATCTGTCAGTGGAGGCTGGTGTACTGCTATGAGGCTGAATAGGTTTCAGCAGGCTGGGAAGAAAGATTTGGCAATCAACTCGCTCATCTCCTCTCACCAAAAAAAATCATCCCTTCAAAATCCAGCGGATCACAATGATCTCATCCTATTGGGCCTAGGCTCACCATGGGTTGGGGAGCTAACAACAGAGAGCCTTTAGGGCACTGTGACAGTCCAAGCAATGCTGCTCTCGGTATTTCCCGAGATAATGGCCCCATCGTACAGATGGACCCTCTGAAGGGAATGCCATTCAACCAATGGCCAATGCCGGGGCTGGGCTTCCAACCACACCTCTGGATTCTAAGAGCATGTAAGGGCGTCTCCAGGGAGGCAGAAGCTTAGGCCACCAAGGAAAGAGAGGAAAGGGGGTGGGGGGGGGATCCACCTGAAGTGGAATTGAGAGAGGGCTGCTTTCAAGCAGTAGAAAGTCAAGCAAAGTCATAGCTGTGGGCTGAGCCCAAGGAGATTGGAGCTGGCACATCGAATGCCCGAGGAAGCTGAGCAAGCCTGGGCAACTGCTCGGCCTTTATCTGCAGTCTCCCAACTGTGGTCAGGTCCCTTTGTCCCAGCCCTTATCTGCAGCAACAGAGAGGCAAACTCTACAAGTGCAATGGAAAACAGGGATCTTTAGCCTGCAGCAGCCTGCCTTCCAGATAACATCAAGCAAAGTCTGCCCAGCACCTTCCCCAGAGCTCCCATCCCCACAAACGACTCTTGGCAAGAGAAGCCCTCCATGTAGAGTGAACTTGGGGTGCTTTTGAATTGTTATTTTTCCCTGAGGTCTTAGAGGAAGAAAGGAAGTTTACTTCAAGGGAAACACTTCTCCTCAGCCTCCAGGAGCTGGTAATTTGGGCCTGGAAAGTCATATTCCAATGACAACCTGCCCCAAACAAATGTCTTGAAAATCACTCGACCCAGAGAGCCAGCGCCAGGAAGCCACTGTTGATAGACTTAAATGGATCCAGCTGTATTGCTGTGAAGTATTGATCCAACCGAGGCGGTAGGGAGTCTAGGGGAAGCTCTTGAAGTCGATCCAATGTGTTCTGAATCAAAGTTTTCTTTTTTGCCACTTTTATTAAAAGGCTGCAAGCATTGCTGAAGGTGGGAAGACCCTTTGTGGCAGCGACTTGTTCTCCCATCTACCCCCATCCATACCTCCCCCACCCCCCTGCTTGCCCGGGCGCACAGCATTACCTTTATTCTATTCACCTGCAGTGACCAGGATTGGAAAACAAACCTCAAGAGTAATCGCCAAGCGTGTAATGATTTCCATTAATGTCTCCGAAGAATGCCTGTACCAGAGATACTTCCTTTCTGCCTCCCTTCAGAGGCTGGATCGCAACCCCCCTCCTCCCTATGGTTGGTCAGTTTGCTGACGACCATCATTCCTCCGGCTGCCCTGATGGCCACTCCAGCACCCCAGCAGGGCCCAAGTCGGGGCTGATGGATGGGGCTGGCCCAGCTTCCCGGCTTCAGGATGCTGAGTCTGGCGCCTGGGCGAGGTGGCCACCCCGCACTCTCAGGGCACCAGCTCGGGACAGGGACCATGCTCTTGTGCCAAATGTGCCTCTCAGGATGGCCAGGCCTCCTTGCTCCTGGAGGCAGTGTCAGCAGCCTCTGAGCCATGTCAGGAGCACAGAAGGCCAGCCCTTGCCTTTCTCCCCGTGCCTACACAAAACACAACAAACACCCACTTTGTTCGGCCACCGAGACGTGATGGATTTGAGGGCTCTGGTGCTGGTGAGCCAAGGACACGTTGAGAGAAAGCAGAACTACTAGTGCGGGAAATAATTGACCAAGACAAAGATGGTCTTTGTGCAGCCTCGACGAAGCCAAGCTGGGAGGCTGCTGCCAACGAGCTGCCCAGAGCAGGAGCTTGGCCCAGGGCTGTCTGTCCAAACCCCGCTTTCTAGAAGAATCCTTAGCGAAAGAATGAGGCCCTGAGGCCCTTGGGGTCCAGGAGGAATTTTCTTCAGGATGCTTGGAAGTCCATCGGTTCATGTTTTCTGACATCGAAGTGCTAACCTGAAGGTGCCAGAGAAACCCTGGCAGGTGGATGGGGAAGAGCAGAGGGGAACTCTAGCCTTACAAACACCACGTGCCTGTCAGTTTGTTGTACATGGTGGCATGTGTGCCTCTGTGACACTGGAAGGTGTGGCGTGAGTCTTTCTAAGACCAGCAGGGCCATCCATGGGAGACTGGTATCTGCAGAGTCCCCGGACTCAGACAAACCGGGAAGAAGACTGGCAGCCCATTTCTGAAAAGCAGCCAGAGAAAATCCTTTGGATCCCAGAATGTCCTCCGAGACATTGACTCACTTACTTTGGACGTGCCACGCAGAGGGGACCTGCGTCTGGTAAAGTGGAAGGTCGGGCCAGGTGAGGGGCAGGCTCAGTGAGATGGATTGACACGATGGTTCCACCATGCCCTCCACAGAGCAGCGACCCTGAAGCTGGTCCGAGACTGGCAGTGCGGGATGGGGGCGATGCTGTGTTCTTTCATCCGTGAGTTCATCCTAGGTTGGAGCTGACTAGACAGCAGTGAACAACAATCAGACACCTAACAATGCCTGTTGGTGACCCTCCAGGCCGCCATCCAAACAAGTAGAGTGGAGCAGAGAATGTTCTACGTGGACGGGCCTTGACTAGCCAGATGCGCAAGCCAGTGTGGTCCCAGGAAAAACTCCAGGGACTCGGTCCTGGGCTTGAATCCCACTAGACTCTTGCCGATCTAGCCTGCCGCAATAGAAAGACAGAGTAAAAAGAAGGTGTATCCTTGTGTCCCCCTCAGCCTCCCAGGAGTGAAGTAGGTGGCTGGAGAAGAATTTTAAGAAGGTCATGTTGTCCATGATCCTTTGGCTTAGACCAAACCAAAGACCAACGCACTGCCATCGAGTCAATGGTGACCCATGGCAACCCCAGAGGGCAGGCTAGAACTGCCCCCGTGCGTTTCTGAGACTGTCACTCTTTACCTGAGTAGAAAGTCCTGTCTTTCTTCCATAGAGCAGCTGGTGGTCTCAAACTGCTGACCTTGCAGGTAGCAGCCCAAGGCATAACCACTACGCCACCAGGACTCCTCTCATTTAGACAGAAGCATTCAATGTTGGATGGTCATGGATGGAATCCCCACTGCATGCCGGGGAGTCTGCTAGGGTTTCTCTTTTCTTGAGAGATGTCTAATCCATTGAGGAAGATGGACACACCAGCAAACAATTACCATAGTAAATTTTTTTTAAAAGACCCCACTGTCATCCAGTCAATTCTGTCTCATAGCAAAACAGGATAGGGTAGAACTGTCCCATAGGGTTGCCACGGCTGCCATCTTTATTGAAGCAGTTGGCTTCAACTTTCTCTCCAAGAACAAGTGATGGGTTCAAACCCCTAACCTTTTGGCTAGCAGCAAAGTGCTTGAGCCCTATACCACCAGGGCTTCTTTAATGACCTGGAAGCCATCTGATAAATGATACTATAGATCAAGGACCTGCGTAAACACAGCCTGCTACATTCCCTCCTCGCCCCCACCCCCCGACTTCTCTACTAAAGGAACTTGTCACTCCTTTCTTGGGGAACCCCCAAATGTGGGGGAGCAGGGCCAATGGACTTCACGTGTATCCCCCTCTCTTTAAGGTCTTCTGCTTGTGTGGCCAAGGAATGCAGGGCTTGAAGTAGACTTCTCCTGAGGCCAGCCCCACAGCTCCATAGCTCAGCTCTCTCCCCATTTCAGTTGTCAAAGGAGGGCCTGATGAGAAAATAGGGATGGATTGCTTGAGCACCCCTGGATCACAGCTCACCTGGGGGGTAAGGCTGGGATGAAGCCACCTTGGTGACCCCTGTCCTATGCTCATGATGAAGGGTCAGAACATTCTGTCTCCACCAGGAGACCCGCCCTTTGAGTCTCCATGGTCACTACCTGCGACAAGGGCTTGGGTTCCCCTAATCAGTAAGGGGAACTCTGTTGCCAGGGGAGGGGGAGGGAGAGGGGAGGGGCGGGAAATGCCCTGGCTGCTAGGATCTGCATAGAATGTTCTTGTCAGAATCACTGCTGTTCACTTTTCCCCCCATTTTAAAAACAGCCCAAAGCTCATGCCCACAGAGACACCGACCAACGTCTCCACCCTTCGCTGCAACAGGAGTGGCGTGCGCCAGGCACGGCCTTCTGGTGAAGATGGGAGGTGGGCAAACCCACAGAGCACAGCCCCTCCTAATTTCTGGCTGCCTCTCCGTGGGTGCTTGTCAACGCTTCCACAGCTCTGTTGGATTGGACCCTGTGTGGTTTAGCAGCCTTTCTCGTCACCAATATCCCAAGAGTTTGACAGTCCCAGTAGAAGGGGAGGGAAATCACATCTAATGTTCTACAGCAAGGTCTTCCAGAAATAAAGGTCAAAGGACAGTCCGCTGAGTCTGCTGATCCATTCTCTGACCTTCCAGAGCAGGCCTCTGCTCTACTCCCATCAATTGCGTGGGAATGGGAACAGCCCAGGTCACAAGCGAGGCCTTCACATCTCGGATTCCCTCTGCACTGGAGAACAAACACCCCTTGATCCTCATCGGGAGCATGCTTTCCCCCTAGCAACCATTTTGCCAGGGTTTCGTTCAATTGTTTCCCCAGCAAAAAGCCTACGTGTTATTTCTGAAGAGAGAGTGTGATTATTGCGCCTTCCCCATGGAAATCTGAGGAGCCCGCCTGTTTAATTGACACCAGCAAAACACTTGGCATTGGGGATTTGCAGCTTCAGCTAAGAGCAAATGAAAAGCTTGTCTCTGCTGCAGAAAATCTCCTGTCTGGTGACTGGTCCAATTCTTAAGCAGAATCAGAAGCCAGCATTCCAGGGGGATGGTTCCATCTTGGGACTTAATTTATTCCCCCACCCCACACACACACCCTGTGGGGAGATGATTGATTGTGAAACTTTTTATATTAGGGTAATACATAGAGATCTTTCTATTGATGCCTCACGGAGAGCAAGTTAAAAATGCGGTGCAAGCATTGATGTGTGGCATTAAAGCATTAATTACTACCAGGGCCAATTAGTTAAAATTAGGTTAACTCTAAACCAACTTAAGAGGTCATCCTATCTACCAAGGAAACAGAGCTTTGGCAAATGAAGTGGTTTAGAACATTGATTTGAAGGATGGATGGATGTTGCCATGGCCCCGGCCCTGATTCAACTGTGCAATTCTGCTTTGGGCTGGGTTAAAAATCAAGTT
>NW_022103968.1:9014055-9078941 GCF_000313985.2 Echinops telfairi
GTAACAAAGAGGAAGTGCTGAAATCCTGGTGGGGACTGAACATGATAGTGGGACAGGAGGAGAATCAAGGGAAATAGAGGAAAGAGCTGGGAGGCAATGGGCATTTATAGAGGTCTAGATAAAGACATGTACATATGCAAATACATTTGATGACTTTTGTGTTGTCTAATTTCTCTTTACAAACTGATATTTCATACGCACCGCCTTAATTTTAATCCCTTATTTACTCCAATAGACTGACCCTACACTTATTGACAATCTCATTGTCTGACCACCAGGGTATTTTGTGCATTAAAAATGTATGTCTGGCAGTAACACATGCTGAGGTGCAAGGCCAGAGGGATGGTTAAAGATATGTGTCATATTGGCGGGGCCATGATTTTCAGATGTTTGGCAGGTATGTAATGATCTAACTAGGCAGTTATGAAATGATGTAGTCATCTCCCATTTTTGTGATCTCATGTGGTCATGCTCTATTTTCTCCTGATAACCACTTTCCACATCTAATCTGGGGAATTTGACCGTGCAGGTAAGTGAAGAGTAGATGTCCCTGCATACTAATACAATACCAATGTGTACTGAAGATAAATCCAAGCAAACCCACTGTCATCAAGTGATTGCTGCCCATAGGGAAGACCCTGTCTAGGGCTTCTGAGATTTTAAATCTTTACGGGAGTGGCTAGCCTCATCTTTCTTCCAACGAGCAACTGGTGGGTTGGAACCACAGATCTTGTGATGAGCAGACCAATATTCATTCCATAGTCCCCACGGTTCCTTAATCAATCCAAGATATTAATGACATGTTTCACTTTTCTTTTTGTACCGCATCTTCAAAAGTCCATTCTTGTTTACTGAGCACACAGCTCATCTCAATGTGGACTAGCCAAGTTCAGGGATGGCCATCGGTGGAAATGGTCATCTTGTTGGGCGTCATAGCTCTGGCGTATATACAATGGAATGCCATCCCACTTACTCTTACAGGCTCTATAATACCCAGCTCTCTTAGCCAGCCACACGGCTTGGGAAACATGGTGTGGGTCAGATCAGACTGTGGTGGGCTTCCATGTGACTGCGTGTGTTACAGAACATACCATGCTAAGAGAAAAAGAGGAAGCCCCTGGACAAGACGGGTTGACACAGTTGCTATCAACGGGCTCAGGCAAAAGGATAATTGTGAGGATGGCACAGGTGTGTGCAGTGTTTCATTCTGTTGTGCACCAATGGTTGCTGTGGGTCAGAGCCAATTCTATGTCCTCTCACAGCAACAAGCAGCACCAACAAGCACAAGCATTCAGGGAACATGGAGAGGATTTCTCACGTGACGAACGCTCTCTCACCAGCTGGCTTTTTGCACCATTTGATTTGTAAGCGACGACTCCGTAGAACCACACTTACCAAAGGGCTGACCTCCTTGAGATGATCAACTTGGCACGAATGCATGTATGGCAACCATGCGGCCATACCCGTGAGGGAGGAGATTCATCTTGAGAGCTGTCAGGTTGCTATGGATTTGTGAGTGTCTATCAGCAACCACAAGGAACCAAATTGGGAGAATCGGTGATCATCAACCTGGGTAATAACAGTGTGAAGTAAAAATACAGGGAGGCCACTTGCCCTCTGAGGCTCATGAAGCGGCTTGGAGGCCCTCACTTATATTGAAGACACTTACTCCATCCATCTCTGTTCACTCAGTCTCTTCCCCGGGCAGGTAAGTTTCTCCTCACTGAATAATCACAAGCACTTGGCCTCTTCCTCAACACCAGGACAGCTGCTTCATGTCATGCCCTCACAGGGACATCCAGCTCTTTGCAAAGGGTCTCAGCTGCCATTTTAAAATCCAGGTTCCAGGAATTCTGCTGGCATTTCCTAATATTTGGGAGGCTGACCACAGCCTTCAGTTTTTCGGGGCTATTTTTAGAGGGTAAGCGCTGCCAGCATACTTATTACGTTGGTCAAAGGGGCTGGCTACTTGCCAAAGGGGCCTTTTTCCTCCCAGATACGTCGACATCACCTTCATTCTCTTGCTCTTAAGGAGGCTTGGGGACCTTGGGGGCAATTGTGCAGTATAATTGCAACAGGAAAGTAACTATCTCCAACATCTGCTTATATAAGTCATTCCTTCTCCTCAGTTAAAAACCCACAAATACAAGCAGAATATTTTTTATCCTCCCCTCCCCTCGCCCCCATGACAGTAACCATCCTGCCAGACTCCTGGGGCGCCAAGCAGATTTAGCTAACCAAAACACAGAACACATTCTAAGAGACCAGTCAGGATGTCAAACACAAGTCCATTCCCTTTGTTTCTATGGACCTACGTTCCTCTGATGGTTTGCTTTAGTTTTCTTGCTTGTAAAATCTGCTGGCAAGACACGGGCCTGTTTGAAACCCAGGGCGAGAGACAAGATTTCCAAATGCGTGGAATGAAATGGTTGAGCAAGTTCCTTTGCACATGGCAGCGGGCTGGCCCTGTAATGTTTTCTAGCTGACCAAGTGTTTTAAATATCCAACCGGGAATGTTTCCCCTAAGTTTCAACACATTTCAGTGTGCTTATATTTTGCATACCATTACCACTCCTTTCAGAACAGCTTGCAATATGGCCCAAAGTTCACTGGGGGACCCCCTGTCACATTAGAGTAATAAGATCACTTAAAGAATCCGTCCACGTTCCCGCATCCCCTTAGCTGTGAGAACCTTGCTGTGCTTTATAAATTTGACTTGGCGAAGTCTCACAGCATCGACATCCTCTCTCATTTCAGAACTCACCAGCACGGTGGATTGTTTAAGACTTATAAAGTGAGACCCAGCATCTGGGGAACACTGATCTGTTTCATAGTGCTAAGTCTCAATCAGTGTTTTGAACAACCAACACACACACACACACATACACACATACACACGCGTGCACATGTGTGCGCGCAAACCTCTTAGATGTCATGGCAAAGCCGCGCTTTGTAATATCAAAGGATTATAGGCCACATGTTAATCCTGGATAACATATAATCACATAATTGTTATAGCTGTGTTTCAGAACTTGTTAACTTTAGCAGGCAACTTTATTTTTGTGCATTATGGTGAAGTATGTTTTAGATTCTCCCCAAATGGCTCAGAGAGCCCTGGAATATGAGCCAGAACTACTCAGTTTGGGCCAACACAACAACTCATGAACAACAACAACAACCAAAAAAAACCACCAAATAAACAAAAATCAGAAGACTTAGTTGATGCTTTGTAATCATAAACTGCCCATTGAGTAGATCAGGTGACCGGTCTTGATCTGGTGATGAGTCAGGTTGATCTAGCCTGGTGTCTTGGGCCCTTGTTCTCCCCAGGACCACAAAAGGGCTCAGCTGCATCTGCCGTAGCTTGTCTCCGTTCGGAGGTGGGCCCTGGTTTGAGTTAACAATTCATCCTGCCTATCATGTTTTCCCTGGCTGCTACAAGAAGATGATGAAAGTCTCCTCCCGGGATGTGTTTCCTAATGGGAGCAGTTGACACATTGGCTGAGAAAGAGCAAACAAGCAATCATAACAAATGTTGGCAGCAGGTATGATGTTCAAGGCACAAACTCTGGTGTAAGAGTGATCTTACTGTTGTTAAGTGCTATCAAGTCGGCTCTGACCCAGAGAGATGACCTACGAACAGCAGAAGGGGACACTGCCTTGTCCTGAGCCGTCCTCACAGGCATTGCCATGTTGAACCCGTTGAGGTAGGCATTGTGTCAATTACGTCTTTAATTTTCTCCGTTCTTGTTCATCTCGGTTTGCCTTAGTTTTCCCAAAGAAGTGGGAGAGAGATTACATTGTTTCAGGGGGCATAGGTGACCCCATCAAGTCCCCACCTTGGCACCTGCTGATCCTTTTTGGCTCTGAGTGGCACTTGGTCACCAGTCAGGGGAGTTTCTACTTCATTTCCTTTGTTTCTATGTGTAAGGACACTTCAGGTCCTGGGCTCTGTTTGATGCTCCTGCCCTGCACTGGGTGGATTCTGTGGCTCCAAATGCATTGGGGGAGTAGAAAGTTTATGTAGCCTAAATTTCATACTGCCTTTCTTCTTGGTCATTACCAGGAAATGAGTCACATCGCATCCTGTTCTTGGATTGTACAAATTCAACTGGGATTGATTTCTTCCTGGGACTCAGCTGGGAGCTGAGGAGTGTCCAAGGGTGGGTTTTCTAGAGAAGCAAAAAAACCAAAACAAAACAGTGAAACGTGTGTGTGTGTGTGTGTGTGTGTGTGTCCATATAGATTTAGCTTCAGGAAATGGCTCACGCACTTGTGGAGACTGGCAAGTGACAAGTCTATGGGTCAGATGTCAGGCTGGAACCTTCTCCTGACTCACTTAGCTGTGGAAGTTGACAAAAACCAAGATTGGCGGGTCAGACGGTAGGCTGCGGGCTCCAGTCCAGAGAACTGGAAGGCAAAGGACAAGCTGGATGTCAGGTCCAGATCCAGGGAAAAGCAAGTGAGCTTTGCCAGAGTGTCCACTTGCATTGGAAGCAGGCCACATCTCTGCAGAAATCCCTTTACAATTAGTTGGCTGCTCCTGGCAGATCCCATCATGGAGGTGATGATAGAATATCCGATCTCATCGTGGGGTAGGACGGTATCACAAGTGCCAAACTGCTGAGAACCATGGCCCAGTCAAGTTGACATACATTTGAAACATCACAGGGAGGGGGCCATGATCTTGATCTTTGAGCCTGGCTGATTTTTATCCTTTTACTTGACCCCTCTGAACTCCTTAAACACTCTTTTCTATTCTTGGGGTATCCACTCTTATTTCTCAGGTATCCTTTGTAATCTTTTGTCTAAATTATAAATCCATTTTCTTCCCTACATTTTCTAAGCTTTTGGAAGAAACAGAGGAAGATTGGTGTTGAGGGCAGAGTGTCCCAAGAGAAGACATGATTAAATATTTCAAAATCATGCACTATCACATGGTGATGGAATATGAATATGGCAGCACTGTGGTTCCCAATTATTATTTTCTTCCGCTTTCACTACTTGATAAAGGAAGCCTTTTTTTTTTCTTAAATAAAAGGAAATCTAATCTCTGAGAGGTTCAGCAGAACCTAAGATCCCAAAGTCTAAAACTTAAAAGGCAGGGGGAAAAATGAACGAGAAGCCAGACTTGCCTGAACCTTGAGTCCAGAACCTGTCCTTCAAAACAATCGGATCCCTGGGATGCCGGCTCCATGCCAGAGACTTTCCTGCGGCGGGTCTGGGAGAGGCTCAGGCATTGAGCCTTTCTGACGATCTGAGGAGACTGCAAGCCATGCCGCCCTCAGATGCAGTGCTACGCACAGTGCTAACAATCGCACCTTGCTCAATCCTATCGAAGGGGGACAAACCGTGGGATTTTGTTCTACTCCCAAGAAGAGTTACGGTTTCAGGAAACCCACAAGGGCAGTTCTACCCTGTCCTATAGGGTCACCGTGAGTCCGAATCCACTCGATGGTATTGAGTGTCTCTGAAATGTGAATGGGTTTCTGCAAAGGCACATGTAACTTGAGGAAGAATATGTGTCATTGGGATCCTGAGCCAGAGAATGGATGCTTTTCATCGTGCCTTTTGATATGTGCTAAGACCAGTTGTGTGGCGTTCGTTCCAACTCCCGTCGAGCCCTGGGCGACACAGTAGGCTTGTTTCCCATGGGGTTATCAAGGACTGGGTTTCAGAAGTAGGTCACTGAGAAACCTCCGCGTGAGTTCTGATCTCCAACCTTCCCTTTGGTAGCTGAGCACAGTGACCATTTGTGCCACCCAGGGACTGTCCCGGGTGCCCAAATGATTCCCAGGAAGTCCTGGGCTGAGAGGAACCTCTCGGCATCTCGGAATTCAATGGGAAAAAAACTCTCAGGGAGAGGGAACGGGCGCTTAGATTCCAACTTCTGTTCTCCGGGCAGAGAGAGGGCTTGAGGAACAGAGCTCAGTCCTGTCGCCCAGAAAATTTGTTTTAGGGGGGGGAAAAAATCCCACACAAAAAAACATTGTGTAGAATGTTTGTGGAGGTGGGGCAAGGCCAGGCTATTTTTACCTCGTCCAGTGAAATGCTTCAATGGTCTTCTTCCAGAAGGACTAATCTCGCAGCAGGCAGGGGAAGTCAGCGAAGGCCTTCAGTAGGTTGAGCGGCTTTCGTTTTCACTAAAGGCTGCCTTCCCTGGTAGACCCCGTTACAAGTTAAGCCAGGACATGTCTCTGAGGAGAAACTCAAGCTCTCCTTCCAGCTGGACTGGCCCCGGATGGTGAGTCTCTGACTGTAATTCAAATTGCATGTGCTGCCTTGCTTTCTGCGCAACGCAAGATTATTTTCCTCCGCTTAAGTCAAGCAAAATAGTCACTGGCTTGTAGGCAGGCCAGCTCATGTAAAGACAAAGCAAGCCGAGCTCACTGCTTCCCAGTCCATGCTGACTCACAGTGACCCCCATGGGTTTCCGAGATTGCAAACTGTTTATGGGAGTAGAAAGCCCCGTCTTTCTCCCTTGGAGCTGCTGGTGGTTTTGAACTGCTGACCATGAGGGTGGCAGCCCAACACATAACCACTACGCCACCAGAGGGCTCTGCATGTGTACTCATGTTCCCAGGCCTCCTTGGAGCTTCTCCAGTACACAGCAAAGCAGAGGCCCCATCTCACCCATCCTTGGTAAACGTGGCTGGCCTTCCTCCAACCTCCCCCTGGTGACGCGGGATCAAAGACAAAACTGCAAAACATGAAATGAGAACCATCCAAGAAGTACAGGTGGCCAGAAAAGATCCAAGGTTTTATTGGTATGCCAGTGGCGGGGATTCACCTTATAGGCAGATGGACCTAATCACGCTCTGTCTCTGAACCCGTGAAGGGACAGTGAGGCACCTGAGTTTCTCTCAGTCCTTTCCTGTTTGACGCCACTGCAGATGAGGTGTGCAGACATTTGGTTTTACTTGTGTTTGGCACCTTTTGGACAGAGCTTCAGGCAAGGGGAGGCAGTGTGGCCTCCTGGAGACAGCTTCTCATCAAGAGTCACCAAAAAGGCGGCGAGGGGGGTGTGGGGGTGTTGAGATTCTGCCCAACCACTTGTCATTGGTGGGCTCTTGGAAAGCCTTTGTACCACCTGAATCTCAGTTTCCTTCTCTGTAAAATGGGAGGGAGCAATTCCTCGCTGACGGGTTATGGTTACTGCTATTGGCTGGTGATGACCTGGCATCACAGCACGAGTAGGGGCAGCATAGCAGCCTTCTGTGGACTGGAACCAAACGCGGCCCACGCCTGCGCCGTGCTCACCGTGCTGGCCGTTGTGGGCAGGGCCCGTTTGAGCTCAGTGTGGCAGCCTCCGTGGCAGTCCTTCTGCTGGAAGCCCTTCCCCCTTTCCGCCGCTCCTTCACTGAACCAAGCACATCTTTCTCCAGAGACGGGTTTCTCCTGGAGATGCCCACAGGACTATGGTAAGGTTCAAAGAGGGTCATGTGTAAGGTGATCAGAGTCCCGTTTTTTTAACAATGTGTCCCGCGTCCCGTGGCGTTTTAAAAAAGTCCCAGGAAAGAATGCCCAACGAGCTAGGGAATGGCGGGAGAACGGGAAGACCAGATTTTTAATCAAGAACCCCCACCCCCGGTCAAGGGTGTCCCGCTTTCCCAATGCTTTACCAATGTTAAAATCTGGTCACCTTAGTCCTGTGCATAATGCGTGGCATGTCATAGAAGCTCATCTACTGTTCTCAGAGGTTGCTGCAAATGTGCTGAGAAAATGTCAAGGGAATAAAGAAGTACCCGGACACGAGGGTAGGAAACCCAGGCCCCCGGGCTCCTCTCTGCCTGAAATCTTGAACACTTTCCTTGTCAGTAGCTTTAGCGTATCCTCTGGTTTTCAAAATTGTTCTCAAGGACACTGTATTAGTCTGGGTACTTTGGAGAAACAAATCCACAGCGACTCATGGATAAGAGAGAGTTTTATGTAAAGAAAAGGTGCATCATGAAAACATCCCAACCCAATGCTGCCCAAGCCCACAAGTCCAACCTTAACCCATTAACCCAACACCAGTCCACAAAGCCCTCCACCTCACAAAACAGAGGCAATGATGCTGACTGCAGGAGGAAAGCTGAGTCAGTGAACGAACAAGCATCTCAGCACTAGCAGGGGTCTCCACACGGCTGCTCCAGCACCCAGGGCTGCATCGGGATAGGTCCATGTGGCTTCTCTTTGGGGATGTCTTGTAGGAAGTCATTCTTGCAAGCTGAAGCAAGGAACTACTAAGGCAGCTGCACCCGGTGCAACCATCACAAAGCAAGAGACCCGAGAACTAGAAAGGCAAGGCTTACCACCCATTTATCCTTCCGAGGATTACCACCCATTTATCCCTCCGCCTTTCAATTAGCCCCACATGTGATTATCGGCCAGGCTGGCACAATTAACTAACTCAGACACATGCCCTGATTTCTTTACATAGTTCTCATTGTCCTAAAATGGTTTAAACCAGGCTCTAAAAATATATTTGCCATATTGTGTTGCCCCAGGCAATTATTTCTCTTCCCTAGCTGACTCATGAGATATCAACTGGACTTTCTAGAACTTGCCTCGAGCCCTATTCTGTAGTCTCCAGCCTCTGGCTCAGCCCGAGGCTCCACACGGAGCCCCGGAGTCCATCTCTGTGGTGTGTGGGAGTGGCAGTTATGTTTGTGAGGAGCTTGCTTGTGTTTACACAGTCAGATCCACAGAGCAAGAGTTCCAGCATGCCCTTTGGGGAGGATTTTAGGTTTCCATATTTTATGGGAAAATATTGTCATGCTCATGATTCTTTTTTTCAATAGAAAAGTCTTCCGTCTGCCTTCATCAGCATGGGGTAGGTGCCTTGACAACAATTAAAGTATATCACCCAATACCTCTTCCCCTTTATGTATTAGTGTATGGCCAGGTCCCGCCTGGGCAGCAGGAGGCAAAAACAAACACAAAAGAAACAGAAAAGCAAAGTACAGTGACAGCAATGACACCCTAATCCAGGAGGGCAGACACACCCGCCTGCCCATGTGTTAAGTGTTGCCATGGGAGAATGAGGGCAAATCAGGTTGTGGTCATGGTTTGGGGAAATAGGAGAGGGGGAAGGAGTCCGTGAGCGGGAGTGAAAGGAAGCCAAAGAAACCAGGTCAGATGCTGCACAGGGAACTTTAGAAGGCAGAAAGGGACCCGGAGGGGCACTCGGGCTTTGGACAGGCATCCCCCTCTTTACCTCTCAGAGATGAGCTTGGAGAAACTTAGATCAGATCCGAGGTCAGAGTTCCTTTGGGCTATGCTGGGGCCCACTGCAAGCCTGTGGGTCCAGGAGTGAAGGACTGGGCACGAGGATCATCCTGGCTTGCTTGCTCTTGACCTTGGCCGTTCCTGACCCGAGGAGGGAGACTCAGCAAAGGCTCCTAAGCTGGGCTTTCCCTCACATAATGGGCCAAACCCCTCCTCTCCTTGGCATAAAGCCAGGGGAGCCCACCAGCAGCCCTGCGAGTGTAAGAAAGACCTCCAGACCTAGGATGCACCTGTGACCATTGGACAGTCTCATTCACCTTGAAGTCGGTTCAAGACAGAGCGGTGCTCAGCACGGCCAGGGCCAGGTAGGCCGTGAAACCAATTCTACAGCAAAGTGCTTCTCTGGGAGACTCTAACCTGGCCCCAGGGCACCAGGGCACCCGGGGAAACACGAGGCCTTTGATTTCTCTCTTTCCCCCCCACAAAGTGCTAAGATGCAGGACTAGGTATCTTCTAAGCACTCCGAGTTCTTGACCTCAGCCCTGGGGGACGGCCTGTGTGGAATCTCGAGCATTTCCCAACATGAGTCCCACTGCCCTTGGTTGGGGTTGTGAGGGTCTGTAGAGGTGGTTCAGACTCGTTGCGACCCTGTGCCCAACAGGACAGGACAGTGCCCGGTCCTGCGCCCTCCACACCATGGTTCTTACGTTGGAGCCCGTCCCTGCGGCCTGCGCCCACCCGTCTGGTTGAGGGCCTTCCTCTTTCTCGGAGCCCTTCCGCTTTATGGAGCCTGGTGTCCTTCCCCAGGGACTGGTCTCTCCTGACAACGTTGCCCTCTGGGCACACGGGGATCCAAGGAACCAGCAGAGTCCTCATGGCCCTTAATTCCTCGGCTGGTGAGACAGTTGGGGCTACACTCCCCCTCGAGGCTGTTGGTGAGGTTTTATGAAAACCTTATTTAGCAGAATGGATACTTCCAGGGGGGGGGCAGGATGCCTGAGTTGTTTGTTTGTACAGAATGAGCCCTGATGTCGTTCAAGAATGACCACCTAGAGAGGACATTCTTGTGGCCCCACGGGAGCAATCGGCTTCCAGGAACAGAGAGATGTACGTTTCAGTACAGTGACAAAGCATCTCTTTGTGGCTCGGTCAGGAGTCATTGAGAAGTGGCGTTTGTGCTGCAATGACCAGCGCAGCCCAGGCCTTAGGGACAGTGTGGTCCCTGGTCTTTGGTAGCGTCACCTTCCGGGAAAGGAGGTTTCCCAGGCGACACCTCTGCCTATGATGTCAGCCGGCATGCTGGTGTGGCACCTGGTGCTGGCCCCAAGACGAGCAGCGCTTGGGGCCTTGGCAGAAATGGACTTGACATATGAGGCTCGATTGTCACATTTGCCGGCAGATGCTCTCTGGTAAACCCGTCCCCTTGATGGCAATCATCTCAGGGGTGGCCCCAAAAGGCGAGCATGGAAGGAAATTGCCAAATAGGGATTGCTTATTCTTTCAAATGGGAGCGGAGGAAGATGCCTCAGGTTGGGGTGTGGTGGAAGAAGGCATCTCCATTTTGCTGTGCTAAAGACCACTTTGGGTGGAGGTCTAGGGTTGTATGAGGGGCCTTCAAAAGTTCATGGAACAATGGAGTGGAAAGGTCATGAGATGACCACTGTGAATGCTAGGGATGCTTCTAAGCATCGTGTGCTCGGTGAACGTATGGTAACAGAATGGAATGTTGTCCAGTAGGGCGCCTTCCTGGTTCTTTGATGGGAGCACTGGTCTTCCTTCTCCTTAGACATAGCTCCCTGGTGTGAGCCCAGGAGGTCAGCTCAGCCCGGGAGGATGCAGGTGAGGTGTGTGCACCTGGCCTTCTCCAGAGCATCGCAACCTGGAAAACACGCTCCTTTGGTGTTGTCTTTTCCCTCCCCCATTCTCAGCACTGGGACCCATTGAAGGAAGGAGCTGTAGTTTCTCTTGTTTTCCTGGGCTAGTGGGCTCATCATAAATACCAAAAAGTGAAAACTCCGGATACCAAGACCCACGTCTGGTCACCCCTAAGACCCACCAGGCTTCGGAGCCTGAGATTCTTTCTGATGCCAGCGGCCATAGTTTTCTCCCATCTGTGAGGGCGTGTGTGAACTATGTCCTCCCGTGGAACTTAGGGCAGTACAGACGTTCTGGTTGATGAGTGGCACAGAATGTGCGGGATATGGAATCAAGCAGCAGTGAATGCCCAGGAGGCTGATCAGAAGGGCTGCCCATGAAAGCCTCCTTCCCACTCTGTGTCTGAGGTGAACTCAATCCCTCTCATGGGAGGCACACCAGTGTAATCAATCTTTTCTATTTCTTTGAGAAATTCCTAAACGTTATTAACCCAGCCTTGACCACACTGAAATCGTGAGGAGATGAGCCATCCGGAAGTAAAAGGTGCTCTAGAGCGTAGAGATTGTAGGACAATCGCCCACACGATGATTCAGCTCTGGCTCCATATTGCAGTTTGGTGCAATCCAGGGCACTGCCCTTCCATCAACATCTACCCATCACTCACTCTGTTCCAAGCTGACAAAGCAGCCAATTCCTTTCCGTCAAGTCACACAGCTGTCCGTCAACCTTTAGAAAACAAGCTGGCAGTGAAAACTGTTCATCAGAAGCTGGGCAGATGGATGTGGAAGAATAGATAAATAAGCACCGCCAAGAAGACAAGACTGGCACAGTGGTTGCAACCAGGGGCTCGAAGGTACAACAACGGTGGGGATGGTGCAAGACGGAGCGGTGTTTTGCTCTGTTGTGCACGGGGGTCACTATGAGTTGGAACCAACTCGATGGCACCGAACAACAGCAACAAAAAGCAAAGAAGACGATCAGCAGGCTCATAAGACATCCCATAAAACCTTGATGCTCAAAGCAGGTTAGTAGTGACACACGTGCAGGCAAATTAATGGAGCAGAGGAGACAATCCAAACACCCGTTTGCAGAAGACAACAGTGTATAGTAAAGGTGACAAGGCGACTGCTCCCTTCGTATATGGATGAAGCTTTTCATGTGCTGTCGAGAGAGCTAGATAATAACTAGATACCTACGGTGGTTGTGGGGAAAATGAAGTTGAATCTGTTCCTCACACCATCTGCCAAGTTAAAAGTCAAGTATCTCAGGTGGGCCTCAGCAAGTTCATGGAAAAAAAAGAGAGTAAAAGATAACAGCGAATGTTCCTTCGAGCCTTTTGAGGCCCTCTCGTGTGAGAGATTTAGATGTAAACCATGGAAAACTCACAGAAGAAAACATGGTGACTTAGGCCCTGACTTTGGGAAGAGTGAAACTGTTCCCAACGTGACTCAAATCTAAACGCAAGAAATAAAATCATTGATAAGTTTGACTGCACTGGAATGGAAAAAAAATTACAAAAAATGAAAGCCTTTTTTGATGGCAACTTTTGCCCACCCTCTGCTGCTTACCACCACCTGCCCTTGGAAAAAAAATTGAAGAACAAACTCCAAAAGAATGAACTTGATAGAGACAATGACAAGCCAGGACACACTTGAAATAGATATCAGAGACAAAGCATCTATAGCCTTAATGCACAAGAAAGTTTTATTTTATTTTTTTAAGAAAGAGGAGAAAACCTCCAACAATTTGGCAGGAAACCATTTTCCAGTTTATTTTAAAAAGACAAATGCGAACAGATTGTTTAACAATATGAACTCTTCATAAGAAATCATCAAGCCTCATTCATAATTAGAAAAAGGCAACATAAAATTTCACCCCTATACCATTTCCCACCTATCCAGCAGTTGACCAGGCAGCGAGAAACACACACACTCCACCCCAGTTTTAGGGGAGTGGAAGAAGTCCCCTGCGCAGGAGACTTGGGCACTCGCTAGCAAAATCCCATGTGTGCCGGCCCTCTAACCCAGCAAGTCCCCTTCTAGAAAGCGCCAAGAGGCCTTGGCAAGAACACGGAGAGGCGTGTGCACCACGCAAAGGACCGTCAGCAGGCAGCTGGTTGAATAAACTGTGGCATGGCCCAGGCTTAGTTTCCTGGTGCTGCTGTAACCAAACAGTCGCTCGGGTCGGTGGTCTTCAAGAACAGAAAAGTATTGCGTCATCATTTTGGACGCTGGGGTTCCAACCTGGGCAGTGGTTCTAGGGGAGGGTCCTTCCTTGTCAGGAGCACTGAGTTCTCCTTGATGGGGGTCCTTTAGCTTGTAGACAGCTCCTCACACTGAGGGCAGGTTCTTCCGTGTGTGTGTGTGCGTGCACGCATGGTGGGGTGCGTGTTTGGTCTGCGGAGGGTGTGCATGTTTTGTGTGGTGTGTGTGGTGTATGTGTGTGTGTTGATGTATGTGTGTGTGGTGTATGTGTCAGGGTGTGTGTGTGTGTCTGTGTGTGTGCGTGTGTTTGGTTTGCTTGTGTGGTGTGTGTGTATAGTGTGTGGGTGCATGCGTGTGGTGTGTGTATGTGCATGTGGTGTACGTGTGTGGTATGTTTGTGTGTATTTGGTGTGTGTGGTTGTAGTGTGTGGTGTGTGGTGTATGTTTGTGTGTGTGCATGTTTGATGTGTGTGGTGTATATATGTGTATGTGTGTGGTGTGGTGTCAGTATGTTTGTGTGTGTTTGTGTTGTCTATTCTGCTCTTTGGGTAAGACAAGCACCCTTCAGTAGGGACTAAGTGTAGGACCCACTCTGGTATGGCCTCATTAACATAACAAAATACATTCCTATTGCCAACATGGTCCTATTACAGTAGATACAGGGGTTCCACAAAGAAACCCCAACCAGCTCACTGTCATCGAGTTGATGTGACTCACAGCAACCCCAGAAGACAGGCTGGACCTGCCCCTGTGGGTTTCCAAGGCGGTCACTCATGACGGGAGTAGAAAGGCCCGTCTTTCCCAGTGCGTCACCACTAATTCCCTAGGCTCCTCCTACAGGGGTTCAGACTTCAAAATACCGTTCAGCGGGAAACAACTCACCGCACACCACCACACGACAGAGCACTCTGCAGGTATGAGTGTAGTGGTTGCGTGCAGCCCTGGAGTCATCTCCAGGTGTGGAATACAGGCAGAGCAGAGAATCACAATACAAGCACCTCACGGCATGGATGAAGCTCGGGGTATCATGCTGAGTGACAGCAATCTGTCATGAAAGGACAAGTATTGGAAAACACCATTGCTGTCAAAAGCCAAGAAGAGATTTTCATGCACACACAAAGAATGGGTGCTGCCCTATGATATACATATAAATATATCAACATGCATACATACATGGAGAGACCATGGAAAAATCAACGATACTCTTTTTTTTAGGGATCATTTTATTGAGGCTTCTTATAACTCTTACTGCAATCCACACATCAATTCTATCAGGCATGTTTGTCCATCTGTTGCCATCATTCTTTTCTAGACAATTCCTTTCTATTGAGCCCTTGGAATCAGCTCCTCTTTTCCCCCCTCCCTCGCCCCACCCTCATGACCCCTTGATAGATTGTAAGTTATTATTATTTTCACATCTCACACCGACCGCTGCCTCCCTCCCTACAGCTCCCACTGTTCTTCCCCCTGGAGGCGGGTGTGTGGTTGTGTGTCGATCATTATGATCCGTTCCCCCTTTCTCTTTTTTTGAACAATGACTAAGAGGGGAGAAAAGAAAGACTGTGGAGGGACAGGGATGAGAGCAAGGCTTAAAAAACTGAAAAGCTATATATAATATATATTTAAAATATGAAATACATAAAATCAAATATAAAATAAAATAAAATTGTAACACACATTGAAAAAAAAAAACTCTGAAAGTTGAAAATGAAATGAAACACATAACCGAGCTGTCTATCAAGTGGGTGGCACATGCAAAGAGAGAAGGATATGTCTGATTTTAAAAAATGGTACGTTAACTGTATGCCCTCATCGCCCTTCGGTTCTGGCTCCTAGCCACCCCACGGACAGCAGAGAGGCGCACAGCATGGTCCTGCCCCCGTCCTCCCAATCCTGGCCGTGTTTGAGCCCACTGTCCAGCCGCGGTGCCAGGCCATCTCCTGGAAGGCCTTCTGCTGCACTGACACTCAACTGGAAGCGGGATGCCCTTTCCCAGGGACCGGTCCTCCTGATAACCTGTCCAAGGTATGTCACCCTCCCTGCTTCTAGGAGCGTTCCGCCGGCACTTCTCCCAGGACAGATTTGTTTGTTCTTCTGGAAGTCTGTGGAAGAGTTCATTAAATTATTTGGGGCCGACATCGTAATCCCGTTCTTCTCTGGCCTTCCTTATGACCGTCCAGGTGTTCACGTGCATCCGAGGCAATTGGCAATAGCAGGTGAGTCTAGGTCTGCGCTTAGAGGCTGTAGCTGAAGAGCCAAAGGCCTGCTACGGAGTCTTCAGCTGTTTACAGTGACTGCACCCTCGGCGCTGGTGCTGGTGCTATGATTCCGAAGCTGATAGAAGTACAGCGCAGGAGACAGCGAGGGGATAATTATGTTGTTGTTGTTACCTGTAAAAATGACCCCTCTTGGGTGGGGGCTTATTCTGGGCATCAACAGCCCAAGTCTGATCCCAACCAGGTGAAGGGCAGGCATGCCTCCTCTTATCAGCCTTTGCACCAGTCTGACTACAGTCCTCTCTCCCACGGCACTCTGGGTTCGGCTGTTCATTGCAGGGGCCACATGGAACTCAGACTGTACATTCTAGGGAAGTGACAGGTTACCATTCAGACTACAGCCCTTCAATCAGGACAGCCTCTTCTCAGTGGTGCCGACAGACGGGCCTTGCCTGGCTGAGCGTGACAACGCTCAGTAAGTGCCCAGCAGGACCCCGCTCTGCCAGCCAGCCTCCCGCTGACGGTGCCCAGCTCTCTCACTCAAGGGGCAAGGAAGCCCACGGAGCAGTTTTCTGCTAGTCCCTTGGTTCTCCAGCCTGAGATGCCACCGTTTCTCTGCCACTTTCCTGTCATCTTTCTCTGTCTCCCTTGTTCTCTCTCTTTCTGCCTCGCTGTCTCCCGGTCTGGGGATTTCCCTTCCTCTCTGTCTCCTGGATGTAGGAGGCTTTCTTGCTCTCTGTCTCCTGGGTCTAGGAGGTTCCCAACACAAAGACCATGCTCTGCTCCCAGCCCTTCTTCCTGGGTGGTAGTGAAGCACCCCTCTGCTTTGGGATGGACTCTCTTTAAGCTTAGTGGGATGGGGAAGCTGACCAATCCACTTGTAGGGTTCCATATGACTTATGTGATGAGTGCCATGTGCTTTTAAAAAGCATTATTAGCAAATGATCCAAACCCCTTGGTGAGCCAAAAGTACCTCATTTTTATAGTCCCACCCAGCCGTTGGGTGGGAGCTCAAAGACCATAGTTAGAAAAGTCATTAAATAGTTCATTTTACCGCACTGAGAAATGGAGTCTGTGGCATGAGAAAAGGAAACACAGGGCTAAACATCTGATCTTGAATTAGCACAGGAGAGCCCTGGGTCGTGAACAACTTGCAACTCCAACTTGCCCTTGACCATTAGCAAATTTGCCTTCATTTTGAAATGGTTGAATCAACCCCACCTCACAGCACAGTTTTTATCACAACCCCCTTCACTTGTAGCAGGTACCGTTTTTTAAAGCACTTGTGCAAAGAACAGGAAAACAAACTCACTGTCATCGAGCCAATTCCAACTCACAGCGGCCCTACAGGACAGGATATAACTGCCCCTGCGAGTCCCCAAGGCTGTGACTTTAGACAGGACTAGAAAACCTCACCTTCCTCCTGAGGTATGGCTGGTGGTTTTGAACTGCTGACCTTGCAGTTAGCAGCCTAATGTATAACCACTATGCCACCAGGGCTCCCTATTGTGTTAAGAAATCAAAACACAAAATCACTGCCATGGAGTCAATGCTGACTCTTGGTGACCCTCCTGTGGGTGTCCAAGCCTGTGACTGTTGAAAGGAGTAGAAAGCCCAGTCTTTTGCCTGTGGAGCTACTGGTGGTTTCAAACTGCTGACCCTGTGGGTCGCAGCCCCACGCATAATCACTACCACACCAACAAGGCTCTTGGAGCTGTGCTAAAGTAAGGCTAACTGAGAATCACATGCACTCCTCACCTACAATTTCTGATGAAAGACTAAATGACAGTCAGGATCAGATCTCATCTGTATCCCAGAACTTTATGCATCAGTATGAGCTATACAGATAGACAGACAGACAGATAGAAACACAATAGATCCATCAATGATTGATAGTGGATTGAAAGATAGATAGATGAGAAACAGAATTTAGTCTTAGTTGCGTCCACTCAAAAGGCCTAGGGCCAATGCCCAGACCAGTGGTTGTCAGCACACCTCATCCCTAGGCTGTGACCCCGCTAGAAGGAATCAACATTTCTTGGCAGGATGGCAGATTCCAGTTCTGGGAGGAAATGATCCAGGTGAGCCTGGGGCAGCACATCAAAACGAAAAGCCAGGAAGCCAACAAAGGCAAGATGGGACTTGCCCCAAATGATGCAGAAGGCAACTTGAAAAAGCTACCACAGGCCGGCCATTTCCCATCCACCACAGTAATAACTGGAACGGGCTGAAACACACCCAATTGGCTTGCATCCCCGAGTTCAAAATGGCACTGGGAGTCCTTAGTTACTTCTGGAGAATGCCAGGGGGTCCTGGCGAGCAAAACCCACCTCTGAACATCGCTGAGAAAGAAAATGTGTTTACCTTGCCTTTGCTGCGTCTAAAGAGCCCCAGTGGCATGGCGGTTAAGCACTCAGCTGCCCACTGCAGGTCAGAGGCTGGAAGCCACCAGGAGAATGATGTGGCCATGCTTCTGTAAAGCTGACAGCCTGGGAAACCCGGTGGGGCAGTTCTGCCCTGCCCTGTAGGGTCACCACGAGTTGGGATGGACTTGTGAACGGTACCCCGGGGAGGACGCGTCTCGTTACAGAAGTGTGGCAGCGTAAGTCACTGAGGGGGGCAACAGCAACAGTAACATGCCTCGTGTCAAGGTACCCAAGAACTGGGATGTCACCATTCTGCAAACCTCCCTGGGTCACTGGGGGGACTCTCGGGAGGGAGGAAGGAAGGGAGGGACCCTCCTCAGCTGCTAGAACAGTCTCCTCGGCCGAGTTCGAACCCATTCAAGAGCCCCCTCAGGGAAAGACCTTGGTCTGGCTTTCTGTAATGCTCACAGTCTAGACCACCTGATGGCGTGGCTCTCCTCGTGGGCTCCACAGTCACGTGGAGTCACTGTGAATTGGAGTGGACTCAGCAGACTCACACCCGGGAATCTACGCCATGGTCACCGACGGCCACACTCATCACTTTTAGGTGGTTCTTCCAACCTTCCAGGAACCTGGGTTCTGCAAGACTTTGGAGAACAAGCCCTAAAGGGCACTTGGGGCAGCAGGAGCAGAAGTGGAGATGCAAAGAGACTACCTGCTGCTCCAGTCCCTCTGGTTGTGACCCCCTCCGGTGACATCTGTCCTCCTTGTGATGGGATCTCTGGAAAACGATTGACTAAGAACCTGGGTGTATTTTACCACACAGCCTGTGCTTTGGACAATGCATGGCAGAATCGCTGGCTAATTTTTATCAAGGATTTGACTACCTGTTTTGCATTTGAAAGATAATGGCTTCAGAAACCAGCAAGGAGGTTCAAGCTCAGCCAGGGAAGGGTGTGGCATCTCTCTGCTCAGCCAACCAGCAAACATTTATTGAGCACCAGCCCTTTGCCAAAATATGACTAGAAGCTGCCGGGAACATGTAAGAAAGAGCCTGCCACCTCAACAGGGTCTGAAATGTGCGGGGAAGCCCGCTAATGAATCATAACTATGGTTCAGAGAAGAGGGTATGAGAATTCCAATGAATTGATTATCAGGTCGGCACCAGTGAAGAGCGATTTGAAAGTTTGGTCATATTTTGACAGTCTAAGCTGGAGTGCACACACATGTATGTGTGTGTGAGAGAGAGATTGAGAATGCACACATGCACGTATTCATCTGCATAGGCTGGAGTCACACGCATGTCTGGGCAGGAAGGATTCTTGGAAGAGTATTTGGGATGAGAGGAATAGCATAAACAAGAGCCCGGAAGCTGCGGATCGGGGCCAGTGTCTGGAAAATGTGCTTATACCTGCCTTATCCATGCTTCGGATTGTAGGAACGCTGTTTGTCTGGGCCTCTGACTGCAACCTAGCTTCAACAAGGCAAAAACAACACCGTACTAATTGTATCTGTTGTAATGGGGAAACAATAGTTCTTTCCAGATGTTTATGAGAGCCATTTCTTCCAATTCTACTTCCAGCGCGGTACACAATGAAATAATTACATTCTGAGTGATCATGAAATAGAATTTGAGGTTTTCTGAGTATCTTGGCTGTTGGCTCTGCTGGAGTGGTGAGCATTTGCTTTAAGAAAACGCATTGTAGGAGCTTAGAAAATAGATGGATGTGTGTGGAGCTAATTTAATTACAAAATATTTATTTACTTTGCAAAGGGGATGTCTGGTGTGGGTTCCTAGAAATAGCCCATTTCCTCACTGTATTTACAGTAGAATTTCTTTTGCTAACATTTAGTTTACATGAGCATTTCAGGTCCAGACTTTGGGTATAAAGCACATTGTCACAGCACCATGAACATGAACAATACTTTTTTTGTCTCGGTTCCTTTTTTTTAAAGCTATGGGCCCACAAAGGAAGGTCTTTGGTTCCTGGGCTGCACCAGTGACCTCCTAGGCCATGTGCTAACCCCTTCAGGTGTGGGGGGAAAATGGATAGGACTTCTATTTATGTTGATTTATACGGTAGAAAATGAATCTGATTGATACTTAAGAGATGGATTGACGGTGGAACTCATAGTTCATTTGAAAGGAACCACTCATGCAGCAGCATTGTGTGCTCATCAGGGTTGTGTTGGGCAACCTGTACTCACATGGTTACTTCCTAGGGTTTTGAGTTCTTGGGGCTTCCTCAAGTCAGTGTCTTAAGTTTAAGAATAATGAGTGGGCAAGTATTCCCTCAATGCAAAAATACTTTCTTCTATTAAATTGGCATTCTGTGATGGTCACCTTCCCGACACAATCGCTGAAGACAAAGCAGGTGAATAAGCAAATGTGGTGAAGAAAGCTGATGGTGCCCAGCTATCAAAAAGTATAGCGTCTGGGGTCTTAAAGGCTTGAAGGTAAACAAGCGGCCATCTAGCTCAGAAGCAACAAAGCCCACATGGAAGAAGCACACCAGCTGGTGCGATCACAAGGTGTCGAAGGGATCAGGTATTATCAGAACCTAAAATCTTATCATAGTGAATGAGGGGGGGAGTGCGGAATGGAGACCCACAGCCCATTTGTAGGCCACTGGACATCCTCTTACAGAAATGTCTCGGGGAGGAGACAAGCCAGTCAGGGTGCCATGTAGCAATGATGAAAAATACAACTTTCCTCTAGTTCCTAAATGCTTCCTCCTCCCCCACTATCATGATCCCAGTTCTACCTTGCAAGTCTGGCTAGACCACAGGATGTACACTGGTACAGATAGGAACTGGAAACACAGGGAATCCAGGGCAGATGATCCCTTCTGGACCAGTGGTGTGAGTGGCGATACTGGGAGCATAGAGGGAGAGTGAGTTGGAAAAGGGGAACCGATTACAAGGATCTACATGTGACCTCCTCCCTGGGGGATGGACAACAGAAAAGTGGGTGAAGGGAGATGTTGGATAGGGCAAGATATGACAAAATAATAATTTATAAATTAACAAGGGTTCATGAAGGAAGGGGGGTGGGGGGAAAATGAGGAGCTGATGCCAGGGGCTTAGGTAGAGAGCAAATATTTTGAGAATGATGAAGGCAATGAATATACAAATGTGCTTTACACGATTGATGTATGTATGGATTGTGATGAGTTGTATGAGCCCCTAATAAAATGATTTTAAATAAAAGAAGAATGAGTTGGAGCACCAGCCATAAAGAGAAATGATGTTCTGGTGTTCCCAAAGGACAGCTACTGTGTGATCTCACATAGAGGAACGAACCCCAAGTTTAGAAAATGCAGGTTATTCCTGGCGCCCAGGGTGACACCACCACTGGCCTGTCAGTCTGTCATACTGTGGTGGCTTGTGTGTGGCTGTGATGCTGGAAGCTGTGTCACCGGTATTGCAAATGCCAGCAGGCTCCCTCAGGGTGAGCAGGGTTCCGCAGAGCTTTCTGACGGAGAAGGAATCAGCGGCCGACTTCGGAGGACATAGCCGCTGAAAGTCTTATGCAGGGCTTAGGAATATTGCCAGATGTGGAAGGTCTCGTGACTAGAAGGAGAACTCTGTCAGAAGCAGGGCAGAGGGTGGGCCCCTCGGGCCGAGGACACTGCACAGTGGCTGCAGCAGTGGGCTGCAGAGGAATAATGCGGAGGATGGCGCAGTGATTCGTTCCGTTGTGCAGCAGGTCGCTATGGGTTGGTACAGACCTGATGGCACCTAACAATAACAACAGGGGGTGGGGGGAGAGAAGAGGAGGGGCTTTGGCCGAGGGGACATCAAGCTGGTGTGATACTGGCAGTGTCCTTTGGGAAAGGGTACCAAAAAAGGTGACATCATTTAAGAGATGCAATCAATATCAATGAATTGCTGGGTGTTGATTTTTAATCATTTTATTGGGGGCTTGTATAACTCTTACCACAATCCATCCATCCATCCATTGTGTCAAGCACATTTGTTGCCATCATCATTCTCAAAACATTTGTTTTCCACTTGGGCCCTTGGTATCAGCTTGCTGGGTGTTTTATTAGGTATAGTCTTCTAAGCAGGAGGAACGCTGGTGGTGTCGAGGTTACACATTGGGCTGCTATCCCCAAGGTCAGCAGTTCAGACCACCAGCTTCTCCTCAGGAGAAAGATAGGGCTTTCTACTCCCACCAAGAGTTACCTTCTCAGAAACCCACGGGGGCAGTCCTACCTTGTCCTAAAGGGTCTGTCTGAGTTAGAATCCACTAGACGGGAGTGAAGTGAGTGTGTGATCATGAGCTCAGGGGCCTTTGAAAAGGTGGCCTGGATTGCAATGATTTGGAGAGAAGCCAGGATTGAAGCAGAGATGTGGGACAAGGTGCCGATAGCAGAGACTGGCTGGCCCAGGGCCATCAATTGGATCTTATGTTCAGCACACACACCCATCCCCAAAGGAACACACGCAGCTCTCCGGGCCTGGAAGGGGATATGTATTGCGGTTAATGAGGGCTTGTCCTAAAGATTGTCATTGTTATGCACCATGGAGTCACTCCCGACTCCCAGAGAGTCTATGCACAAAAGAATGAAGCATTAGCCCAAACTCTGCTTGTGCTGGGCCACCCTCACAGTGTCCTCATGCCTGAGCCCTTGGCTGCAGCCACTGTGTCCGTCCCTCCTTCTTGTTGGGGCCTTCCTCTTCCTCACTGCCTCTCCACTTTACCAGCCACGATGTCCTCCTCCAAGAACTGCTCTCTTAACCAAAGGGCAAAATATGTGAAATCTTGCCACCCCGGCCTCTAAGGAGCTTTCTGTTTGCACTTCGTCCAAGACATTGTTGTTCTTGTGACAGTCCACGGTACTTTCAATATTATTAACCAACACGTTTTACACGCATTGATTCTTCTTCGGTCTTCCTTATTCAGTGTCCAACGTTCACGTGCATGTGAGCCCATTGAAAAGAGCCTGGCTCGGGTCAGGCTCACCTTAGCCCTCCAAGTCATTTCCTTGCTTTTGAGCACTCTAGTGAGGTCTTGTGCAGCAGAGAACAATTTCATTGATCTCTTGACTGCTGCTTCCATGAGCATTGATTGTGGATCCAAGCAAAATCTGTGACAACTCCTATCTTTTCTCCATCGATCATGATGTTACCTATTGGTCTGGTTGCGACGCTTTTTTGTTTTCTTTACATTGAGCAGTAATCTACACTAGAGGCCGCCATCCTTGATCTTCACCAGCAAATGCTTCGGTTCCTTGTCGTTTTCAGCAAGCAGGGTTTTGTCATCTGTGTATCGCAGGTTGTTAATAAATCTTCTAATCCTGATATTGAGTTCTTCTCTATATAAACTAGATAATCTGATTACTTTCTCCACATGTAAATTGAACAAGTATGGTGAGAGGATACAACCCTGCCACACACCTTTCCTGATAGTAAACCTTGTTCTGGTCACATAACTGCCTCTTGATCCATGCACAAAGAGAACTAGTTGATAGCTAACCATCTCAAGAGGTAACACATGAGCAAGAACCAATGGCATTGAAGGAAGATGCTTCAACTGCACTGAAAGCATAACCAAAACCAAGGCTCCAGGAAGTGATGGCATGCCAACTGAAATGTTTCAGTAAACCGATGGAGCACGGGAAGCATGCATTTGCCCAGGCCAGAGAATTTGGAAGACAGCTAGAACAATGTCATTGATATCACATGCAAGTTAAATTTTGCTGAAGATTATCCAACAATGGTTGTAGTAGTTCCTTGACAGAGAGCTGCCAAAAGTCCAGCTGGACTCAGAAGAGGACGTGGAACAAGGGATAACATTCCTAAGGTCAGATATTGGCTGAAAGCAGAGAATACCAGAAAGGTGTTTCCTTGTGTTTTATTGATATGTGTGTTAGATGGGGTTGACTAGAGAAATAAATCCAGAGACACTCCATATGTATAAGAAAGAGCTTTATATCACGGTGTAAGTGTATATTAAGAAAACATCCAAGCCCAGTCCAGGTCAAGTCCATAAGTCCGATATTAGTTCATAAATTCCTCTTCAGACTCAAGCAGCACATGCAATAAGGCAAAATGCAGGAAGATCGCAGGCCAGTCAGGGCAAAGTCTGGAGGATCCTGTGGCAGTGGAAGCATCTCCAGGGCTCTCCAAGGCCTCAACATGGCTCCATGCGGCTTGTGAACAAGAAGGTGAAGCAGAGAGAAAGAGCTCTTGCAGGTCTCAGAAAGTCCCCCCATGGCTTGTCAACAGGAAGACCAAGGCAAAGAGAGAGAGGAAGTCCCAAGAATCCTCATGAGAAGGCCACACCCACAAAGAGGCATTATCAGGTTGTGACCTGATTGATAGGCTAGACTCCACCCCTTCACTCTTAGTGCCCCAAGTTGACAGGGGGTCATGTAACGACCACACTAAGGCACGGGGCTCCTCCTAGATGGCTTATTTTCTGAGAATTGGAATAGAGAACCCTAGTGAATATCACAAGGTGGCTGTGGATCACTGGTCCTTGTTTGTCTGTGGCCTTGACTGGCTGAGAAGGAGATTTTTGAGGGTGTAGGCAAAGAAGCCTTCAGGGCATCCCATGGGCTAAGCAGCTCCCTCACTCCAAAAGTACTTGTTTTTATCTCTTACTGTGCTCATCTGAATCTGCTGACTTGGCCTTAGATTTGCCTTCTGACTTGCTGTTGGCCTTTCTTTCTTAACTGTCAGGGCAGGGGCTCTATTGATCTCCAGAAGTGAGCTGGCCCCACCAGAGGGGCTCAATAAATCTTTGCAAACCGTGCTCAAGTCTGGATGCTGGTGAGCATTGGATCTCAGTGCCGGAAGACTCCCGGCTGCATGGCATGGTGTGTCTGCTCCCCTGGTGAGTCAGGAGAGCCCTGCGTCCTGGCCTTATGCCTTGAGTGGTTTTCTAGGACTTCTTATTTTAAAAACAACAATCGTATAATAGTAAAATATGAAAATAAAAGTAATTTATAAATTATCAAGGGTTCACGAGGGTGGGAAGGTGGGGGAGGGAGGGGGAAAAAAGAGGAGCTGATACCAAGGGCTCAAGTAGAAAGAAAATGTTTTGGAAATGGTGATGGCAACATATGTACAAATGTGCTTGATACAACTGACGTATCTATGGATTGTCATAGAGCTGTAAGAGCCCCCAATAAAAGAATTTATTAAAATTAAAAAACACAAAAACAATCATCATCACCAGCATGTTCCTGACTGTGGAGGAGGAGAAGTGAGAAAGGGGTGGGTGGTATTCAAAGAGCCACTGCTCTGAGCACAAGGAAGTGGCTGCCGTGGCAGCAGACCAGGTCTTGGAGGGCTGAAGGAGCCGCCAGGAGCTGTAAACAACGAAGAGAGGACAATTCTCTCTCACTTCTCAAAACCCACTGCCGACAGTTGCACCCCACTCATGATGCCCCTATAGGACAGAACACTGTCCCTACTCCCTAGGGTTGCCTAGCCCGTGAACCTCGATGGTAGCAGACAGCATTGTATTTCTCCTACAGAGAAGCTGGGGGATTTGAACCCCTGACCCAGTAGTCAGTAACCCAACACTTAGCCTGTTCATCACTTTTTTGGTTTAGAATTTCTCCAGCTCTATCCTCCCATCAAGACTAACCAAGTCTCAGAAACCCGCAGGACCACTGGAGGTTGGAATCTACTTGATGGCAGTGGGTTTGTTTCGTTGTTTCTGTTGTTCCATTATGGAACTATGCGGAGAGCGTGCACCATCTTCCCTCGGTTCTTTTGCTCTCTCGTTCCACCCTTCCTCCTTCCCTTCTTTCCTACCTCTCCTTCTGTCAATTGAATGTTCATTACTTTCAATTACTTATTCATTAACAACGGATATGATCTACTGAGCCATGTCGGTGCCAGACTTTTAAAAGAAGCTCCACTTATTGGACACTGATGATAGTCCTATGGATGCTGCCACGACCCATCCCATTTTGCATATGAGAAAACAAGCTTTAGAGAGGCTGGCATCCATGGTCTCTGCTTCACCCCGCTTTCATGTGTGAGCCCAAGAACTAAACCACAGCAGGCGAAGCCACAACCCACAGACCTAGCTAGCTCACTGCTCCACCTCACCCATGGTGTCTATTACCTTGTGTGTTTTCCATAGAAAGAGACCTGGTGGCGCAGTCAGGTGAGCGTTAACCTGCTCACCCCAAGGATGCCAGTTCAAACCCACCAGCTTCTCAGTGGCAGAAAATGGAGGTTTTCTGCTTCCACTAAAGATTTACAGCCTTGAAGCCCCCGTTGAGCAGACACTGTGAGTTGGACTGACCTCAACGGCTGTGGGTTTGCTTAGGGTTCCTTCCTGAAGGAAGCCGTGCTCCCTAGTGCGCTGGGGGCGTCAGGTCCGAGTTCTTGGGCAGAAGGGATTATGTCATCTTGATTCCCCCAGTGTCTCACATGTGTTAGATGGGAAGACTTCCCGTTTCTCTGTCTTCCTGCCCGCAGACCTGAGAGGGTAGTGGTTGACTGGAGTGGAAGTTTAATTTGACTTTCAGAAATTGGGAAAGCCCAGAAGTCCATGGGCTGAGTTGTCTGAATGCTGCTTCCAGATCCTTGGGCCCATCATTGATGAAACCATATCGAAGTGGTTCAAGCCATCCCATTAATGCTTATTAACAAGGTCACATTCCAGTGCATGAGAACCAAGTCCCTGCAGCATACCGAAGATGCTATCTGGGTTCGTGGCAAATGGTGCCTGTGGCTTTCTCTGCTTGTTTCTCTGTTATCGTCCCACCAGCCTAGTCCGATTTGGGGCGTAAGGACTAGTGAATGTGGCTCGTAGCTGCATAGCTGAGTCTCGGCTCAACGGAGGAGGAGCAGCATGGCGGGGATGCCCATACACCCTCTGCACCAACATTGGCAGCCCTCCTTGCTCTGTACTCTGTAGAGGGTGTTTTGATTCGGGTCTCTCAGGAGGTGTCTAGTCAGTTCCTCAGTTCCTGCCCGGCCTCCCTTCCTTTTCCTTCCTAATGGGATGGCTGGAACTGCTTCTCTTGATAAGGTGGGTATGTTAGCTGGAGGGAAGATTTTGAAGACCTCGTACACCCTAAGGGCTGGACGTTCCCAACCCCTGCTTGAAAGAATGGAGTTGGGGTCAGGATCAATTTCTCAATTTCTTAAACCCATTTAATGTTTTCACAAGGTTGCCGAATGGGTTCAGAAATGCATTAAAGAGTTAACTGGGGCACTAGCATCCAGTGAGGCCCTGTTGCAACAAGGCATCCATGGTGTACTCCACCAGGACCCGACCTTTGGGATCTCCATGTGGCAAAGAGTGTGGGGCAACAGTGATCCAGTTACAGCCCACGTTATCTCCGGGAATAGAAATCCTAACTTGATGACAAGGGGTGACAGAAAATTGGACCCAAGGAATTGGACGCAAGGCACCATGGACATTGCATTATCAGGGGGAAGGGTTAACATCTTGATTTGAGGGGAAAGCATGCTCAGAGCTTTGGGAGCTGCTGCAGCACAGAGTGGGATGGATTAGCGAGCAGATCTGGACTCAGCCCGTGACTTGGCATGTGTGGGCCTCACGGGCACTCTCGAGATGTTTGTGAATGTCACGCTGAGGAAAGCCTCCGCCAACATACTGCGCTGTCTCGGCCTCATCTTCTTGAGCCACAGAAGGATGCACATGGGCCCTGTGGTTCTGAAAGTCCATCCCAGCCCTAATGGTCTTTGACTGTGTGATTCCCTTTGTGGGAAGATACACGAGGGAGGGAGAGAGATTTAATTAAACAGAGAGTTTAATTAAATCAGCATAGCATGAATGAGCTCAGGCAAAGAAGGCACCGTTTTAATTAGTAACTTTATAAATGGGTAGTTGACAGGTGCCTGGGGAGTTTCAGAAGCACCACAACTCAAATTCGAGTTCAGGGGTCACTGAGGTCAGAGGTGGGCTGTATTAGGTTAGTAAAGCCTGAGCAGTGGGCTTTTGTAGTTGGGGGTGGGGGTGGGGGGGTGGCACTGGAGACTGCCTGAATTTGTCTCCTAGCACCCACTCTTACTTGAGTGTCCTTGGGCAAGTGCCTTTTCTGGAAACCTCCATCTAGGTGGCATGCTGATAGTAATGCATTTTCCATCCTGGCAACTGCCAGGACTGAATGGCAATGTAGTTAAAGCATTTGGCACAATGCCTGACACACAGCGGAGGCCAAGGCCATGTTGAGAGAAACCGATTGAGTGCCTGTGATTGTGTGCCCAGTGCTGCCCAGAAGACGCAACCTTGTCATTCAGGCTTCGGCATTCTTAAGTGTTCTCCAGTAACTTGAGCGAGAAGAACATCTCAAAAGGACACCTATCATCCTTTGTCTGCGCCCAATAGTCATCAAATTAAAATGGGATTTTTTTTTTCTGTCAAGAGCCAAGGCATTGATAGATCTGCTTGTTAGAGACTGAGTTAGTTAATTGTGCCAGCCTGGCCGATAATCACATGTGGTGCTGGTTGAAAGGTGGAGGGATAAATGGGTGGTGAAGCCTCGCCTGTGTAGTTCTCGGGTCTCTTGTTATGTGATGGTTGTATCAGGTGCAGCTGCCTTAGCAGTTCCCTGCTTCAGCTTGCAAGATTGTCTTCCTCCAAGACATCCCCAAGGAGAAGCCACATGGATCTATCCCAATGCAGCCCTGGGTGCTGGAGCAGCCGTGTGGAGACCCCTGCCAGTGCTGAGATGCTTACACGTTCACGGACTCAGCTTTCCTCCTGCAGTCGGCATTATTGCCTCTGTTTTGTGAGGTGAAGGACTTTGTGGACTGGTGTGTTGGGTATGGGTTAATGTTGGACTTGTGGGCTTGGGCAGCATTGGGTTGGGATGTTTTCGTGATGCACATTTTCTTTGCATAAACTCTCTCTTATACGTGAGTTGCTGTGGATTTGTTTCTCCAAAGTACCCAGACTAATACAGGGACCCATTCCGGCCCTGTGCCCATCTTCCTGAATTTAGCCAGCAAGACTCACTCCCTAGGAGGATTCAGCTTCAGGAACTAATCAAATCTGGAATTCCTGGAGTAGCTAAGTGGATGGAAGTCCAGATCCAAAGGGAAATATCAGAAGGATGCTTGGCTCTCCTGGAAGACACTGGAACCACATATACTTTTATCCGCTGTGGGCCTTCTCTGGGTCCCATTGACACAGTTCAGATGTTGGGTCTGTGACAATAGGCCTGAGCACGCAAGCATGGAACTTGAGTGTCCAGGAAAAGAAGTAGAGTCTCTTGCCGTGGATTATGGTTATAATCTCCTTGTGTTACCCTGGGCTAAGCTCAGATCATTGGATTTTAATATAATTAAGGACTATAGGAAACACATGAGAACCTAGGCAAGATCATCATCTTAGAAAGAATGGCAAAAGTCTGGGACGATGGTTTGAAAGCCTGTGGTCGTTACATAATTTCATGTCAACTTGATAAATAGAATGTAGAGGTGGAGTCTAGCCTGTCAATCAGATCACAAGGTCACACCCACCAGGAGGATCCTGGGAACTTCCTATCTTCCTTCCTGGAAGTGGGACACACACTCTCTGCCTTCCTTTACTCAGGAGCTGGAGGAACCACATGAAGATGCTTCTACCGCCACTGGATCCACAAGACTTTCTACTCACCAGCCAGTCATCTTCCTGCATGTGCTGCGTGAGTCTCAAGAAGAATTCATGGGCTACTATCAGACATATGAGCTAATATCGAACTTATGGACTTGATCTAGATTGGGCTGGGATACTTTATCGATGCATAATTGCTTCTTGATATAAAGTTCTCTCTTACACACATATGAATGTCTCTGGATTAGTTTCTAGTCATCGCAGACTAACACAAAGCTACTGCCAGAAATCATCTCTTACAGCCCTCATCTTATTTTATCTTCAGAAGGATCTTGCCAAAGAGGATGTTCTCATTTCCCAATGAGGGGCCTGCGGCTCACAGAAGGTCAAAATACCCCACCCCTAAACTCTTGGTTATTGAAGGGGCAGGACTGAGACTCAGACCCGGGCCTTAGGATCCCGGATGATGCTCTTTGTCTTTGTGCTACACTCTTGAGAACAATGAGGGGTAGACTTTTCTAAGGCAGCGCCATGAACTGGATTAAAATGTCAGAGTTTGAATTCAGAAGTTCGGTGCCACTGCTGTAAAAGAGGCAGTGGATTGCAAAGGCTGTAGTTGTGGGTCCAGGAAATGGTCCAAGGAGTCTGATGGCACCCTCAGCCCGCTGGAGTGAATGGTACTCAGTGGCTGGAGATGCATTAAAGCTGATGGGTGTAAATCGTGCCCCTTTATCCACGTGGTTCTTCAGGTGAAATTCATTCAGAAGGCGATGTAAAGCAATAAGGGAAACACATGCTCACACGCTGATGTTATGACATTTGTTGGCTTGACTTACACAGTAGCAAATTACCACCCTAGCTCACCTTACACACAGCCTTGTTCATTGACAAGCTTCTCATCTCACCAACAAGAATCCAATACACATGCTTTCTACAACAGTGAGGTTTTGTGTTTCATAAAACCAATGCTACATTCCCATGGGGGAACTCTTCTGGGTTGATAAAGAATTTCACCTCTCGCTCCTTGAATGCCACTAACAGAGAAAATAAGAATATTTTCCACACAGTCTGCTTTTTCATCGTCAGCACAGACATGCACACCTGGGACCAGCTCCCTGGGAGAAACAACAGTGCCTGCTCCAGGCTGGGTTATTTAAGCCTCGTGTTTATCAGTCCAATCCCACAGAGCATGTGGACGGTGGAAGGCGAGCCAGGTGCCTCACATGTGCTGGGAGAGGCCTGATAATGGACACAGGTGGCTGGCGTGCATCTTCAGCAATTTCCGCTGTAATCACCAGGGTGGATTCCAAATACAGACTATAGATCCAGCGACGTGTGGAGTTGTAATTAAAAACAAATTGACTCCCCAAATCCTGGTGTTAACTTCTGGAGTCCTTCTCTGCCAGGATTGAGTTTTCTTTTTGTTTCTTTTTTTAGAAAAGAATGTCCAGTGTACAATATAACACGGCACAGCCTTTTATTAGAGGGAGAAAGACCCCACTAGAGGGTATAGTGGTTACGCGTTGGGCTGCGATCTACCTGGTCTGCAGTTCAAAACCACCAGCAGGTCCAAAGGAGACAGACTGGGCTTTCTACTCCAGCACACAGTTACAGTCTAGGAAACCCGCAGGGGCTTGCTATGAGTCCACATCGACTCGATGGCAGTGAGAGCCTTAGAGAATTGAGTATTTCAGAGTTTCTGGTGACAAATGCATTTGTCAAGTGATTTCCTCTCAGTTCCTACTCTCCTTTTCTCCTTTGCACAGAGCGATGCTGCCAAGAGACAGAACCAACCCGTCAACCACTGACACAACAGCATCCAAGTTCCCCACACCATTTGCTGACAAAGGCCATTCTTCCCTCAGTGAGTGTTGACTGTTTTTATCCTGAAAGGCTGTTGGATTTTGTCAAAATCCTTTTCTGTTTCTATTGAGATGATTATGTGTTTTTGTTTTTCGTGCCATTGATAGGGTGCATCGTATTAATTTATATTTTTGTTCATTCTTGGAGCAAGTCCCACTTGGTCACAGGGTGCCATTCTTTCTACATGTCGCTGGACGCAGCTTGCTAGCAGATGCACATTCCTAAGAGATACTGGTCTGCATATCTCTTTTCTGGCGATGGTCTTGGCTTTGAAATCAGGATCGTGTTGGCTTCTAAAGAAGGTTTTCAACCTTCCTCCTTTTCCCCCACTGGCTCCTCTGACTCCTCAGGAAATGTCAAGCTCTTGTTTGTCAATATCATGGGTGGTCCTTGATCTAAACATCTCACTCTATGGTAGCACTTGTCCCAGACTCCTGATTGCTCTCTCGACTCACGCTTGTAAGACTTTGTAGACAGAACCCTACCGAGGGTGGGTCTCTGCTGATCTTCTATTTTAGGGGGCGGCCTGGTCCCAGAAGAGACCTGTCCATAAGGATTTCCATGGAAATTTTTTTTAATCTCAAAAATCTGAGCTTTAATCCTGTGTTAGTAAGCTAGAGTTCATACAGAAATACCGTCGTGAATGGCTTCTAGCTTGCTGGTAGAAGGTCCCTCTGATTCCTGCTTGCTTGTTGAATCTTTTATATCTCAGAAGAGATGGAGTCAAGATACAAGAGATGGAGTCAAGCTAATGCTGTAAGTGGCATGCTGCCTCACTGTGTGCCTTTCACTAATCCTGCCTCACAAAGGCTATCAAGGTTCAGAGGTACAACATAGAGGATCATTAGATTATGTAATGGAGGATAATTACATGAGAAACAGGGCCTGACTAGGTTGTCCCTTAAGATTATTTTGAGGTGACATCATCCAGTCCCTGGCAACTGCTGGCCTTCAGGTCTTGGGGAGTGAGGCTCAAGCATCGGTATTTTAAAACTCTCTCCAGGTGATGCAGATGACGAGACAGGTATACACTCACTTGCTCATTTCACACGATGTCAGAGCTGTGGCCAGCCCTTCCCTGAACACAGGGGCATGATCAGATCAGGCTCTCATCAGTTCACATACATCTTTTCCACACTTTTAAAAACTTGATTCATCGGGTCAGATATATTTTAAAAATTTTATCCAATGCACACTATGTACCTTTGTGTGTAAACAGAAAACATTTTTTTAAATTAAATAATATCTATTCTTATCAAAGAAAGTACACTCTAACTTTTCCCTTTTCTATTGTGTTCTATCTGCTTGCTTAAAAAAAAAAAGTTTGGCCAAGAACTACACATCAACTTCAAACTGGACGCCCAAATAAGAAAGCCCAAAGTACAATGGATGCATTTTAGATTATGATCTTTGAGGAAATGATGTGAGTGACCGTGAACTGTCAGAAAAAGAACAAAGCTGTCTTGGAAAAAGTACAGCCGGGATGCTCCTGAACAGCAAGGTGGAAGGGCTTTGTCGCGTGTACTTTGGACACGTCTCAGGAGGCTGCAACACTGCGCGCAGACATAAGGATGATTGTGAGGATCCCGCACATCCAGGTCATGTTCCAGTCTGCTGTGTGTAGGACCGACTCAATGGCATCTAACAACAACAACAACAACAACAAAAATAGTTGTTAACTAGAGTCTGAAAAATGACGTCCTAGCATGCCTCTTCGGAGCTTGAACACATTCGCTAATCCTTTCATCTCTTGAAACCTCAGTTCCTCTTCTGTGAAATGAGCAGGTAGTTGATTCGATGCAGGACGTTTGGCGATGTGTAATGGTCTCTTTCCTTGGCCTTCGTTGTTCTCAGGTCTCTTGCCCTGGCTTCGTGCGCGTCTTGCACTTCCCAGTCCCTCACGACCTCAGGCTCTGTGGGCTCTCTCAGTACCGGGTGTTCCTCTCCTATCAGGAAGGCCAGAACTGAATCCAGGTCTGGTGGCCAGTCCCACGCACAAGGCCATAAAATCAGTCATCACCTTCCTTTTGTGCGCTGGGTGCTCTGTTTGAACTATTGGCGGCGGGTGGGGGGTGGGGTGGGGTGGGTACCCAACCAAAGAAACTGCTGACTGGTGTGCACAAGCGATGCTCTTCCCGTTCAATCACTCAGCAAGTATTTATTGAGTGCCTGCTCTATGTGTAATGGTCTGTGTATGTTGAGTAAATAAAAAGGTTTGCAGGAATTCCTCTTTAAAACAAAACAAAACAACTTCTTACTTCTGTTCTACCCAGACAGCCGGAAGACAGAGCAGGACAGGTAGAGGTTATCACCCCCTGTTCCAGTCGTGTAATGTTTTTTGTGCTGAGGTCAGGTGGGGTGAAGGTAAGGCTATAATTGCTATCATCTATCGTTTGGCACGGACAGCCTCAAATGGTAGCTTGCCTATCATTAAATGCAGCCTCAGAAATCAATACAGAGGCCAGTCCTATCTGCAAACATTGACCAGCTCAGGTGTCAGAACTCTGGACTGCAAGTGAAAAACCCAATTCAAGTTTAAGCCATGATGGGGAGTTTTGTTTTAATTTTTTTAAAACTTTTTTGTTTGTTTGTTTGCTTTAATTCATGTCCCTGAAAGGTTCGGGGATCCGGCTGGACTCAGGGTTCGATTGAGGCTGGGATGACTCTGTTTCCATGGTATTGACTCGAGGTCCCCTGGTGGTCCTCGAAATGTGGTAGCTCTTGATTTAACATCCCCTTGGCATTGAGGTCAAGAGCATCACCATTGCCACTGTATTTGCATCACCTGTCACCCTGAGTCACATGGACTGTGTCCTCTGCCTGCTTAGGGACCAACCACGGTGACCGGTGGGAAAGGCAATGTGCTGAGGGACTCAGATCTGGGTGCTGTGGGAATCCCTTCAGGCCACTGACTGGACAAACGGGGTAGACAGCGGATGAACATGGAAGAAACTACTGCTGGAAAAGGGGACGTGGCTGCAGGTGTGATGGTCCTGAGACAGACCTTCTCCAGCATTGCGATAAGGCCCCACCATTAATTGTTGGTGTGAGTTTATGATTTTCCTTAAACCTGTCTTCTATTCAATTCTTCAGTCATTCACTCAATTACCAAAAAACTTACCAGGAACCTCTGATGTGCCAGACATTGTCCTGGGAGCTCGGGGAGCAACAGGGAAGTCATCACAGAGCCCTGCATTCCAGATGTGATGACAAGTAGAAGAGGAATATGCTTTTAAGTCGAGTGGTCTGGTCAGGGCTTATTAAGCAAATTAGGTTTGCTGTAAAAAATGTATAGATTATCAATGGATCATGAGGAGGGTAGGAAAAGTGAGCTGATACCAAGGGCTCAAGTAGAAAGCAAGAATGATGATGGCAACATAGGTACAAATGTGCTTGACACAATGGATGGATGGATGGATGGATTGTGATAAGAGCTCTAAGAGTCCCCAATAAAATGATTTTTTTTAAAAAAAGATATTGTCTGGGCAAAGCACTCTTACCAATGATAAACTTAATTGCTCATTTAAAGTGATGACTACTGAGCCCAGGAATAGAGAAAAGAAAATGATGTTTGTGTGAGCACTTGAAGGCGGCAAGGGGAGTTGGCCAAAGAGGTGCTGGGTAGGGAGCTTGGCAGAGAGAGAAAAGAGTCCTCCCGGGCTCAGAGGTGCCGGGGTCATTCCCGAAGAAGAACGCGGGTAAGGAGGAGAGACTGAGAATGCGGACAGAGGGTGAGGGAAGGGGAAGATAACTAAGGGACTTGAAGATTGTAGCTTTTATTCTGAGAGAAATGAGGAACGCTGGCTGGCTTCGCAGGGCTGAGTGCCATCATCTAACATTTCAAAAGGGTCACGCTGTCTGCGCTCATGAGGACTTGGGGACACACGTGGAAATCGAGGAGCCCTCGCCATCATCAAGGCCAAGGGTCATAGGTGACTGAGACCTGCAGCAGTGGAAGAGGTAGGGGGGAGGGGTTGGGTTCTGCTTTTGAAGGCAGAGCCAAGCAGTTCCAGAGAGACAGGTGTGTGGACGAGCATGAGAAGAGTCAAAGATGACACCAAGGCACCGGGCCGGAGGGGCTCCAAGGACAGAGGCGTCAGGTTTAGCAGAGAGATCAAGGTTTGGCTTTGGACAGGGTATGCTATCAGAGCCAGGTGGAGACGTTGAAAAGGTAGTTGGAGAGTGACGTCTGGTGCTTAGGAGGTAAGCCTTGAGCTACAGTATGGAAACAGTTATAAACTATAACATGAAATGAGCCCATCTCGCATTTAAAGGCACGAGACCAGATGAAATCGTCAGTAGAATGAAGCAGTGAGCTAAAGATCAAGTTTGGGGTCACTCAAGGGCGGTGGTATCAAGACCCCGAATGAAAAAGTGTTTCAGGAAAGAGGTGAAGCCCCTGGTTCCAAAGGTGTGTATGGGTCGAATAAGGTAAGAACTGAGACCGGGACTGTTGGTTTCACAAGAAGCAGGTGATTTTGACAAGAGCAGTTTGGCAGAGAAGTGAGTGAGGAAGCTCCATTGGATTACACTGGATTGAAGAAAACCTGGGAGAAGATGGATTAGAGATGACCAGTTGTCTTAAAGCAGTGGTCGTTTGACTTCATGACTTCACAATTTGGGCAGGGCTGAACACGGAGCTCTTGCTCCATATGGCAGAGATGAGAACCTAGATGGACCGGTGAGAACCTACTCCCTAAACAGCTCACCTCTATGGCAACAGATGGTGCGGGCTGGTAGTTGGGAGCTCAGGTGGCCAAGGGCCTTGATTTTCCAGTGTGGTGGTTGGCTGAGTGTATGTCAACTAGATACTCCTGGCTGGGGGGGAGGGGGGGGAGTAAATTTGTCAATCAAGTGACTGCCTGATGACACCTCCTTGGGGATGTGGCCTTTTGTATGAGAGTGAGGGAGTCTGGGAACTGCCACTCGACCTTCCTGTCTGTTGGAATTTTGCCCGCTTCCATGGCCCCATGTGGGCCACCCAACTCTGAGAGCCGTTGGTGCCGGCCCATGTTTCTACTGATCTTGATCCATGTGACTCTGCACTCATCAGCCTGTGAGCTTCCTGCGTCCTTTTTTCTGCATCCCAGCCTGCAGTTATGTGAGTCTTCAGAAGGGCTTACGGACGTGAATGATGTATAATCACCTCTCATTATGAAGCTCTTTCTTTCGCATAGATGAGTGTCCCTGGATTTGTTTCTCTGGACAATCCGGCCTAACAAGTCCTGTGCACCTTTGCTGCTTGGGCTTCCTCATGGCATGGAGACTGGGGTCCAAGAAAACAAGTTGCTTTTTGTCTCAACAGCAGTGGTTGGGTTTGGGAGGCTTGGAAGTCCAATCGGATGATCTGTAATACATGTTATTGGTCGAAACAGTAACTTCAAGAGGCGGGAACATTGCCCTTGAGGGGAGGAGCAGCATGAGCCAATAGGAAGGAGCAGTATGTTGGCGGCCAGTGATTAACCACACATGGGCACATGGAATAGGGATCTTTTACTGAGAGAAGTCACATGTCTAGGTCATAAAACCCACCAGGAACACCCCACCAGGGCTGTGAGGAAAGAACAGAGGGGTGGGAGGGTCTTGCCCATTGTCCCATAGTGGACTATTAAGGGAGAAACCCTATCTTACCAGGCTGCCTCGTCTTGTGTCCTTTCTCCTGCATCTCCCCCTCCTTCGCTCTCCCTGCTCCTCCAGGTGCCGGGGAGAAAGAAATGCTTTATTCTCTTCTTCTCGACAGATTGCTCCTCCCAGTTCGCAGCCTTGGCAGCCAAGGGACTGTTTCCCCACGATGACTTGATCAAAGCGGTGGGAGGAATGGGAGCTACGTCTCCAGAGGGGAAAGAGCCCCAAACGAAAGTGATGAGAAGTTTTTCACGATCATGTCATCTTCCAAGAAAAACGATGGTGGTGTAAGCCTGCAGCAGACCTAGAAGGAGTTGTTTGATGGTCCGAGTGGACCCCACCCAGCCTACCGCTAGCTTTCGTGCAGCCTGTGAACAGAAAAATCAAGTTCACGTTGTTACGGGCTTAGTGAAAACAATGAAAATGTTGTGACACATGAACATGATGGATGAGATCTCTAGGTCAGTGCCCATAAAGAACCGTGGGGCTGAAGTGCAGGAACAATCATGAGGATGGCATAGGACTGGGCAGGGTTTCCTTCTGTTGTGCCCAAGGTTGCTATGGGTCAGAAGCAACTCCATGGCACTTAACAACAACAACAACAAGTAAAGTTTTAAAATACAGCCACCCTCCTTCCTTTAACCGTGACTGTGATTGATTTCACACAGGAGTGACAGAGGTAAGTAGTTGTGGCAGAGACTCCATGGCCTACACAACTGAAAATTCACCGTCTGGTCCATTCCGAAAAAGGCATGCCAACCGCTGCACTTGGGGCACTCTGGAAACGTGTCTAAATAACACAAACCAACCCCACTGCCTTTGCGTTCATTCCAACCCACGGAGACCCTATGCGACCAAGCAGAACTTTCCCGCAGGGTTTCCAGGACTGTATCTTGAAGGAAGCAGGCTGCCACATCTTCCTCCCATGGAATGGCTGGTGGGTTTGGGCTACTGACTTTTATGGTAGTAACCAACAACTTAGCCATGGTGCCAATAGGTCTCCTAGATAATATGAACCACATGCTCCCAATTCATTATCAAATTCCTTTTTTTTAAAAAAGAGGTATCTAAACAACCTAGTACTGGTCCGGGCTATTGAGTACTGAATTCCCTGTGCCCATCCTGGATGAGACCACCCTCTGGACCCTTGGGCCCTAGGACCCTGATGAGCCATGACCAGGACCAAGGTGTTTGATCCCAATGATGGCTCATTCTGTGTGTCAACTGGCTAGGCTATAGAGCCCAGTTAGTTTGCCAAGCAAGTGACCTTCCTTGATGCGGTGGACCTCGTCCTATCAGGAGAGGGCAGATGAGCGTTCCCTTAGAGTGTCTTTGGTCTCCAGACTACAAACAAACATGGTGTCTGGACCCTCTCCCTCTTCATTCCGCCCATCACCTGAGCTACCGATTTCGGGACACAAACAAGCCTATGGATATCTCCAGCCTGTTGGCTGACCTAGAGTTCGAACTTGCCAGCACCCATCGACCTACAGACCCAAACCACTCACTGCCAATCAAGTCAATGCTGACTCATAGTGCCCCCTCTCCTCCTTATCGTGCCCCCCCCACCCCCCGTGTCTGAGACTGTACCTGTTTACGGGAGTAGATAGACCAGTCTTCCTCCCAAGGAGCTGCTGGCGGTTCCAAATCACCGACCATGCAGATCACAGCCCAACTTGAAACCGTTACGCCACCAGGGAGCCTCGAGCCAATTCGTAAAGATCAATCTCCCTCTTCTTCTCTACTCTGTTGCTATTTGGTCAATTCCACGGACTCGTGACAACCTCATGTGTGTCAGCATAGACTTGTTCCATAAGGTTTCCAGTGGCCAGGAAATATTGGAAATAGACAGCCTTTCTGCCAAGATTACCTTTGGGTAGACTCAAACCACCAACCTTTTAGGTGAGGACTTGTTTATGCCACCTACCTTCCATCCATGCATCCATGCATCCATGCATCCATGCATCCATCCATCCATCCACCATCTGTCTGTCTGTCTGTCTATCAGCTAGCTATAGCTTACTGGTTCTTCTTCTCTAGAGCAGGGCTTCTGAAATTGTAGCCCCTTCTCAACCTCTTTTCTTCCAAGAAATTTGCAACACGGGCAGCACTGCCAGAAACACCTTGGGTTTGATGCTGAATTAATGTTTGGTGTCTCCGAACTCAGAAACCGTCTAGTGTTGCCAAATTTTCCCTGACCCCCCACATTCAGTTACACAACCCCCTATGGGTCATGACCATGGATCTCTAGAGATCCCTGGCTAAAACTTTCTGAGATGGACTAATGGCTACCTTTCTCTTGTGACTTTAAAAAACTAATTACAAATCCTCCTCACCCCACATAGTTCTTCTATGTCTCTGCCCCTGGCTAGCTGCCATTTGTCAGGGCTTGCCATGGGACAGTTCCCTGGAGGAGGGTGGGGCTGAGCATGTCGGGAGCAGCTCTGTCCCAGGGACCTCTCTCCTTTGTGCTGTGTGTGCCCCTGGGGTTGGATGCTGGATGCCTGGAGGTCTCCTGCCCCCAAAATTGTAAGGCGGACTCTGTTATTTCTAACACTTCTGAAACCCTGCCACATGAAAAGGTTTGAGCCTTACAGCCCCAAAGACAAGGACCCCTGGTGCCACAATGCTTAAAACCCTTGGCTTCTAATAAAAGACTGCTGGTTTGAATCTACCCGCTGGATCTGAGGAATACAATGAGGCAGTCTGCTGCCATGAAGATTACTGCCTAGGAAATCCCATGAGGCACTTCCATGGTGTCCCATCAGGTCACTAGAGTTAGAGCAACCTGGGTGGCAATGGATTGGTTTTTCACTTGAAGACTCACCATGTCATCATGGAGCAGGTGAGAAGAATGCATAGGAGAGGGTCAGAGATTCCTGGGTTCCAACCCCAGCACCTTCATGACGAGCTGACTGGCTTCTGCCAGTCCTGTGTTATCTCTGCATTTCCATTTCTTCACCTAAAATAACAAGGATGATCATAATATTTACCTCAAGATTGCAGGCCAACTTCAGGACCTCTATAAGAACTCGCCTGCCTTTAACTGTGGTTGTAACATCTAATACAAATCTAATACAGCACGTCTTCTGTCTCAACAGACTGTTACACACACACACACACACACACACACACACACACACGGGTTCTTGGAACTGAATGGAGCGTATTTAAACTCTGAACTATTTCCTTCTTGGTTGAATGAATCACTGTGCATTATCTTTACGATACAATAATGTAAAATGCCATTGAAAGGGGTCTATGTTTGCTTCTATGGACCATTAACTCTCCAGGTCTGATTTTCCTTGTTTTGCTACTGCACTTTGCATTCATTTTAAATTAAGGAAATATTTTGAAGGTTATAGCGGAGAGAACAAAACTGCTCTGTTAGGTGCCCGGGCGAGGGGCACTTCAGGGGGACCTGCAGAGGCGGCTTTGTAGTTAGAAGTTGTGAGCTGCTACTTGGCCAGGACTCAAGGGCGCCGTGCTACCTGGCCCTTTCCTCCTAAGGTGCTGGCCAGCAGGACGCGACGTGGCTGCGTAGTGGGCTCAGATCCATGGTTCTGAAATACTGGCCTTACGGATGCCGTCTTGGGTCCTCTCTGAGCTCATTTCCAATTTCCTCTGTTGGTTTCTGAGCACCCGGTCCAGACTACCGGGAAGGCAGTCTCTTCCGAGGGAGCCCCGGTGGCACAGTGGGGTGCTAACTACAAGGTCCACTATTTGAAACCACCGGCCATTCCAAGGGAGAAAGAGGAGGATTTCTATTCGCAGAAAGAGTTACCGTCTCGGAAGCCCGCAGGGGCAGGTCGACCCTGCCTGACAGAGTCGCTATGAGGCGGAACCAAGCTCTGCGTGCCAACCTGTGGGCGATGCTGCTTGGTGCTTCCAGACGGAGCTTTTCAAGAGGCCCACCTGCCCACTCGCTTCCCTGCTGAAAATGGCTCCCTGGTTGTAGCGGTTTTATTTTGCAATTTGCATTGTTATTGTCATCAAAGGCATTCATTAGTAGAGCTTTGTTAAAGCACAAAGCAGGGTTGGTTTATAAGGAAAAACAGCTGCTCTAGACCCACCCCTCCCAAACCCTGGAGGGGAAAGAGGTTCCTCTTCCCACCAAGAGCTCCTTTCCACACCCAGCTCCCTCTCGTAACAGCGTCGCGTCATTTCTTTGGTTACATTCGTTCCTACGTATCTCATCTTTTGTGTGATTCTTGTAAATGGTGGTGTTTTCTTAATTCGCCTTTCAGAACTCTTGTTTGCGGTCAGCTCCCTCTCGCATTGCCCAGTGGCGCACTTACACCCTGAGGTGGGCAGTGTGATCCACAGCCAAAGACGGCCATGCCTTGTCTCTGGAACCCGCGGGTCCTAAGACCAACGGCCTTCAGGCAGCCGGTGCAGTGAGGATCAGTAATCAAACCCCAAACCAACTCACTGCCATCCCATAAATGCCAACTCAGAGTGAGCCTACAGGGCAGGGTAGAGCTGCCCCTGGGGGTTTCCAAGACTGTAACTCTTTATGGGAATAAAAAGCCCCATCTTTCTCCTGTGCAGTGTGTGGCGTTTCAAGCTGCTGACCTTGTAATTTACAGCCCAATGCTTAATCATTGTGCTACCAGGGTTCCTCAAGGTCATTAGTCAATGAACCTTAACATCGAGGCCTTGAAAATGTTCGTCCTGATTCGTCCCTGACTCATGATTGGTTTTTCACCCCCAGATTCTGTAGTATACCAAACCCCAAATGAACCCACTGCTCAGAGTCGGTTCCTACTCAGTGAGTCCAAAGGTCAGCAGAGAACTTCCTGATAGCTTTCCCGAGGCAGTAATTTTTAAAAAATCATTTTATTGGGGCGCGTACAACTCTTATCATAATCCATACATCCATCCATTGTGCCAAGCACATTTGTACATTTGTTGCCCTCATCATTCTCAAAACATTTGCTTTGTACTTGAGCCCTTAATATCAGCTCCTCATTTCCCCCCTCCTTCCCTGCCCCACCTCCATCATGAACCGTTGATCATTTATAAATTATTATTTTGTCATACCTCACACTGTCCAACGTCTCCCTTCACCCACTTTTCTGTTGTCCATCCCCAAGGGAGGGGGTTATATGTAGATCCTTGTCATTGGTTCCCCCTTTTTACCCCATCTTCCCAATATCACCACTCTCATCACTGGTTCTGAAGGAATTATCTGTCCTGGATCCCCTGTATTTCCAGTTCCTATCTGTACCAGTATACATCCTCTGGTCTAGTTGGATTTGTAAGGCAGAATTGGGATCATGATAGTGGGGGCGGGGGGAGGAAGCGTTGAGGAACGAGAGGAAAGTTGTGTTTCATCATTGCTACTGCACCCTGACTCACTCGTCTCCTCCCCAAAACCCTTCTGTAAGGGGATGTCCAGTTGCCTACAGATGGGATTTGGGTCCCCCACCCCCCACCCCAGGTAGTCATTTTTAACAGAAGTAGCCTGCCACATCTTTTTTCCATAGAGCAATTGGTGGGTTTGAATCTCTGACTTTTTGATTAGCAACCGAGAGTTTTAACCACTGCAGTACCAGGTCTCTTTGGGTATCTCTTCAAAACACCAAATCAAACTCACTGCGATGCTGTCAATTCCAACTCACAGAGACCCTAGAGGACCCAGTAGAACGGCCTCTGTGGGTTTCGGAGGCTGTGCATCATTATGGGAGCAGACAGCCGCACCTTTTTCAAACGGGTGGGTTTGAATTGCTGACGCTGAAGTGGTTGTTGTTGTAATTAGGTGCCGTCAATTCTGACCCATAGTGACCTTATGCACAGCAGAAGGAAACGCTGCCCCGTCCTGCTGCATCGCCACAGTTGTTCCCATGCCTGAGCCCCTTGTTGCAGCCACTGTGTCCGTCCATCTCATTGAGGACCTTCCTCTTTGTTGCTGCCCCTCTACTGCCCCTCTACTGTACCTAGCACGATATCCTTCTCCGAGGACTGTTCTCCTAACAACATGTCCAATTTATATAAGAAGAAGTAAATCAATAAAAAGTATTTGTAAAAAGGTACATGGATAGGAACACACATAGGAATATACACAGATACATAGAGAGGTGATAAGGAAAATGATGGGTGATAACGTAGATAGATAGTAGCATACATAGATTTTAAAAGGCCACAGGCTTGCCTCACTCAATGGAGATTTGAAGCTCAAGGTCAGGGGTGGGGATACTTCCATCTCAGGAACCCCAAGTTCACCCCCATGGCTGCTGAAACACTTAAGCCAGAGAAGCAGTCCTGGTGCGATCCTCATGGTGCATCACTGCGCGGTGGTGTCCTCAGTTCCTCCCACACAAACACCATTCTCCAACCCTCCGCTTTCTCTAATTCTCTTCCTGGATGACCTCTTCCTAAGCTGCTGAGCTTTCCAGCACTGGCCAATGAGATTTGGGACCTAATCGGGCCTTACTGTCTTTCTGTTGTCTTTGTTCCTAACTCTGGTGTGTTTGGTAGACAAACCCCAAGGTGACCCTCCAAGACTCCCCTCCTGATGCTCATGTGGGCGGACCCGTGACTTGCTTTTAATCAATAGATGGGGTCAAGGTGCTGGCACGACACTCCTGTGAAGGTATTATGTTATGTAAGGCTCTGGCTCAGTGGGCTGGAGCAAGAGACTCTCCTGGGGCCTTGAGGAAGCGAGAGACCATGTTGGCAGCTTATGTGCATTTTGTGGGGCCTCTAAGACATGAGGGAACCCTCTAGCTGACCTATTTCAAAAACAAAAAACTGGGGCCCCAATCACAGGCACAAGGAGATGAAGCCTGTTAACAACCTGAATGAACTTGGAAGAAGCTCCTTCCCCCTTCAAGCTTCCCAATGAGTCTGCGGTCCTGAGCAGAGGACCCAGCTCAGCTGTGCTCAGACTTCTGACTCACAGAGCCTGCTGTAGTCAGGGGGCCATTGAGTTGACTTGGACTTCCGGTCACCCATGGGTCACAGAATGAAGCACTGCTCAGCCCTGCCGCCCTGCACCACCCTCACAACCTGGGCGACACCTTTGGCCCACAGTTGTAGTCACAGCGTCAGTCCATCTCATTGAGGTCTTCCTCTTTTCGCTGACTCTCCTTCCCAAGGACGATGTCCCTTCTGCGAACATGTCCAAAGTACATGAGGCAAACGCCCACCATCTTCACTTCTGAGAGCATTCCAACTACACTACTTTCCCGACAGATTTGTTTGTTTCTCTGGCAGTCCATGGTTTTCAACATTCTTTGCCAACACCGTCATGCAGACGCATGGATTCTTCCCTGTCCAGCTTTCTGCATGTGAGACGGTTGAAGACACTGTGACTTGAGCAACTTAGTCCTCAACGAGATACATTTGTCATTAGCAGTTTAAAGAGGTCTTTTGCAGCAGATTTGTCCAACGCAATCCAGGGTCTGATTTCTTGACTGCTGCTTCCATGAGCACCGGTGCAATAAAATGAAATCCTTGATGATTTCAATCCATTATTTGTTTGCCCTGATGGTGGTTATTGGTCCACTGGGGGGATTTTTGCCTCCTTCGCGGTGAGTTGTGATCCATACTGAAAGCAGTAGTTTTCTAATCTTCATCGGTGAGTGAGTATGTCAAGTCCTCTTCGCGGTCACAAAGCAAGGTCATGTCGTCTGCACACAGCAGGTTGTCAGTAAGCTTTCCTTCAACTCGGAGACCATGTTCTTCTTCAGCCAGTCTACGTGTGGGGATTACTTGTCCAGACTGAACAACTATGGTGAGGATACAACACTGACACACACCCTTCTTGATTCCAAACCATGCAGTATTATCTTGTTCCATTCAAACAGCTGCCTCTTGATCTATGTACAGCAGGGGCGAGTTTGTTTGTTTTCTGCCGGGGGCCCATTGAGTATGTATAACATCATTCATGGACCATGTCAAATCATGAATTTAAAAATTAGCCTGCTGTATATAGTCCTACATTTAATTAACTCACCCCTAACATGAGAATGAGCCTTAAGGACTTGAGGTACTTGCTGATGAGGATCAAGGGGTACAGCCTTCAGCATGGATTAAGACCCAATGTCAAGAAGACCCACATCCTCACAACTGGACTCATCGGTGACATCATGGTAAATGGAGGTAAGGTTGAAGCTGTCAAAGATTCTGTTTTGCTTGGATCCACCATCAGTGCACACAGAGCAGCGGTCAAAAGATCAAGACACGTTGCATGGTATTTTCCATTGCTTCAGATGCACGTGGAAGTTGGGCCTGGGATAAGGAAGACCAAACAAGAATCAATGCATCTGGTTTGTGGAACGAGAGAAGAATATTGCAAGGGCCATGGACTGCACAAAGGATAAACTGAGCTCTCTTGGAAGAAATAGGGCCAGCATGCTCCTTAGAGGCAAGGATGGCAAGATTTCATCTCACACACTTTGGCAATGGCAGGGAGACCAGTCCCAGAAGAAGGACATTATGTTTGGTAGAGTCGTGGGCAGCGAAAAAGAGGAAGTCCCTGGATGAGATGGATTGACACAGTGGCTGCAACAACGGGCTAAGCATGGGAACAATTGTGAGGAGGGTGCAGGCCTGGGCAGTGTTTGTTGTGTTGTGTATAAAGTCGTCGCTATGGGTTGGAACAGGCTTGATGGCACCTGGCAACAACCCCAACAATGTGATAGCCTGGAGCCCTGGTAATGGAGCGGTTTTGCGTTGGGCTGCTAAACACAAGGTCAGCAATTCAAACCCGCCATCTGCTCCTCGGGAGAACAACGGGGCGTTATGCTCCCGTAAAAGTTCCTGTCTCAGAAACCCACAGGGGCACTTCTACCCCATCCTATAGGTTGCTATGCGTTGGCATTGGCTTGATGGCAGTGGATTTGTTCTTTTCTTTTGGAATATGAAAACTGGGCTTGCTTCTCTTCCGTGAGGCCTGGGCCGTGTTGATGATTCCGTGGGCCTACGCTGCGCCATGGGCCAGGCATTCCCCACCCCTGATGTGCATAATGAAGTGTCCTGGAATTCGCATTCTCCGTGATGTTATCCGCAGTTTGTTATGATCCACACATCTTTACATCGTCAATGTAACGCTGCTAAACACCGTGCCGGTACTCTCAGCTTTCGCTGAGATCCACCTGATGTCAGCCATGATTTCCTTCATGCCGCGTCCTCTTTTGAACCTGGCAGACACTAGGAGATAATAGATGTGTGTTGTTTGCTACGAATTGCTATGCACCAATCGAAGGTGAAACCGCCATCCCCAACCCTTTTTTTCACTTGTGAAAGGGTTTCTCTCTTTAGACCCCATCCCCATCCATGGCAACGCACAGCAGGCTGATCCTGAGACCAGAGACAGTGAGAGGAGCAGCTGCGAAGCCCACCTACCTGCTCCTCCATCGCCACCAAACGCACCTCTTCTTCCACCTTCCTGCCCCTTGCTCCCCACCACGCCGGCCACGTCGCCCCAGGACCTTGTCACATACCCTCTTCCTGGTTGACTTGGTTGTCTACCTGTTCCTTGTCTTCAGTCTCTGCTCAAACCTCGTCCTCCCTCTCCTAAGACACTCACGCATCAAACTCACATTCAACAAACGGCAACCAGAGCGGCTTCCCCTGCCCCTGCCACATTCCCCAAAAGGCGGACTTCACACGCTGTCTCTCCAGCCTCGTTTTCTCCATACCTCCCAGGTTGTAACCGGTCTTCAGCCTCCATCTCTCCAAGGAGGATGCTTTGGAAAGAACAGCTCCAAGTTTACTTCCGAGCCCTTCTCCTGGCCAAGGTGCCCGCCTCCTTGGAAAGTGCCATCCACGGCTTCTCAAACGCCCCTCAGGCTCCTGAGAACGTCTCCATGCGTCCGTCTGGCTGGCCTCTCCATCTCCTTCTGGGCTTCCTCGCCCTTCAGGGTTCAAACGGACAGTTGCTTTTCATTCGCCTGGGAATGCACCTCTCTGAGTTTTGTCTGCTGCATTGCTCTGGAACCGTCCATTCCTGTGGAACTGTTTAGGGTGATGCAGCAACTCTTCATTAACTCCTCCAAACCTTTGGGGTTTTTAAGAAAATTCCTTCTAGCAGATGGTCTAATGTGTGTCTTCTGTTAATAGAAAACTCTGTTAAGCAAAATTAGAAATGTTTGCAAATGATTTCCCAGCCTATATTTTTCCCCTGACGTCATAGAGGGAAGTGGAATAGCTCCTTGGGGGGGAAAGAGCAGGAAAAGGATCATATCTGGAAATCAGGAAGAGAAGGAGAAATGCATCGCAGTGACTTGCTAGTGGGTTGCTTATGTTCATAATGCCATTTTATCCAATGTGGCGCTGGCTGTAAGGAACCCTGGTGATGCAGTGGGTTAATCTTGTGTGGGGGGCTAACCAAAAGGTAAGTGGTTCAAACCCACCAGCCACTCCATGGGAGAAAGATGTGGCAATCTGCTTCTGGGAACAGTCAGGGGCATGGAGACCGGAGCGGGCATTTATCCGCCCTCCTAAGGCATCCTTTTGAGTCAGAATTGGCACAACAGCAGTGAGCTCCTCTTGTAAGATTTTGTGCTATTATTTCAAAGATGGTTTTGCTTAACATTTTGATCATTATAGAAATTTCACCCATGTACTCGACTTAGATCATTTTAATCCAATTGGTCTGAATTGATTAATGCAAAGGCTTTTTGCCAATGACTTCCTATGGGCCTCGTTGGGAAACACCTTTGGTTTCCAGTTGTAGATGCAGAGAGAGCTGCAGAGTCCTGAGTGAGGAGGGCAGAGGCAGGATTCCAGCCAGCTGGAGGTCCAGCTGCAGAAACAGAACAGCTCACGTGCACCCCGCACATTCCCTCCCGGGGCACATTGGGAAGCCCACCCTTCCCAGTCTTCCTGCTGGTCCAGCACCAGAGTTCTGGCCAGTGAAGTGTGCACAGAGCACTGCAGGCCACTTCGGGGCTGGTCCTTTGTCCGCACCATCTCCCAGGCTCTCTTTCCCCACTGCAGTGGCATCGGAAGCCACAGAGGGGCTGCCAACGGCTGCTCCATCTTCTAGCAGACTGCCAGGCCTTTCTTCTGACATCCCTATGGGTGAACTTGAACTGTCAACCTCCCAGTTAGCCGTCAAGTGCGTTCACTATTTTTTAACCACTCAGGGATGACCTACTTCTGGAAAACCAGGCATTGACAACCCTACGAAGCACACTTCCCCTCTGACGTGCCCAATGTCCCCGTGAAGGGCCAGCAGAAACAAAAACCTGACCCACAGGCCAGGCATCAATTCTCACAGTGCCCTATACGACGGAGCGGAACTACCCTGGTGGGTTTCTGGGGCTGTAACTTGTTATAGAAGTAGACAGCCTCGCCTTTTGCTCACAGATCGCCTAATGGGTTCGAACTGCCGACCTTACAATCAGCAGTCCTCTGTGTTGTACGCCAGCAGGGCTTCTTCAGAAGAGGAGGAGCTACTGTTAATGGGGTTGCTGTGTGGGGTGGCTATGATCCCAGTTTGTCCGTATTAATAGGAACCCTGAGTTGGGCACCGACTATGTGCTTTTGGCCATTGGACTGGCCATCACTCCCCATGGGCATTCAGTCCATCTCCCTGCCATCGAGTCGATGCGGACTCACACTGGCCCCATAGGACAGCAGAGAACTGCCCCGTGGGTCTCCCGACTCTGTGACTCTACAGGCGTAGAGCGCCTGCCCTTGCTCCACAGAGCGACTGGTGGTTTCAAACTGCTGACCTTGTGTTCAGCAGCCCAATGTGCAACCGCGACACCATCAGGGCTCCTAGATTAATCAGTGCCAGTTTGCATTGGGGGGTCGTACACCATGGAAAACCAAAAAGCATGTGTGTCTTTGAAAGCTGACCTTTACTCTTGGAAGTTCGGGCTCCTGGAAGCAGCCTGCGACATCTTCCCATCAGCACTGCCGGGGCTCAGAGGAGCTGGCAGCGGGCTTCAATGCTGCGTTGTCTTTGTCGCTATCAGCTGACCGCTGGCAGCCCCACCGCCTCCCCGACTCCAGCCTTATCTCCTAACAGGACGCCCCCTCTCCCCCAACTCACACACACCACTGCCTCCGACTCCCCTCCTCAATCAAGTTCTGTTCATCTGTGACCTGCAGTGGAGGAGCGCCGGGACAGGCCAGCGCCCCTTTCCAGCTGAGTGGCCGTGGTATGAAGGTCTGCTTTGGGATGGACAGTGGGGCTCCCAGGTCCTTGCAGCCCCCCCCCCCCCATGAAAGGCCCTTCTTGTTCTGTGGAACTCAGCCAACCGTGCGAGGGCCTGCGGGCTTTCATGTCCCCGGGAGCCCCTCCATCGCTGAGTTAAAGGTAACCTGATAGACGCGCGGCCGCGAGCCTGGGACTTAATTAAAAAGAAATCACCTGGGATCGCTCATTTCCCTGCTGTCCTCAGCCTGTCAGAGGGCCACTGAGGCTGGCCCCTGTCTGTGCGACCCCAGGTGACAGAGCGCAATTGTCCCAAGGGCTTTTCTAGGCTGCCCTCTCGAAGGGACGTCTTGGTTAGTCGCGTAGCACTGAAACTGAGCGCTGCCAGGGCTCCTTGTAATCTGTTTTAAACTCTATAAAAAGACATAAAAACAGGGCCCCAGGGCCCTTCTAACTCACAGCAACCCTACAGGACGACGAGAGCTGCCCCTGTGTATTTCCCAGATTATAACTCTTGACTGGGGTAGAAAGCTTCCTCATGCTCTCACAGAGTGGCTGGTAGTTTTGAACTACCGATCTCGTGGTTAGCTGCCCACATGTCACCCACTATTCCATGGAGCTCAAACAGACAATTAAGATCACACGGTTCATTTGTTTCTTAGAGGGAGAGCGCAGCCCTGACACGTCGACAGCTTGCTTCTGTCGGCTGGGAGCCCTGGTGGCGTAGCGGTTCCAGGAGGAGGAGTCCGAAGTCAGCAGCCACTCCAAGGGAGAAGGGCAGGGCTTTCCTGTCCAACAGAGAGTTCTAGTCTCAGGAACTCCCTGGGACAGTACCACCCTGTCCTACAGGAAGGTGACGGATCCTCATCGACTCAATGGCACTGAGCTTTTCATTTTTAATTTTTGGTTTGGGTCAGATTTTTTCCAGATTCCCCTGGTCCATCCTACCCAGGGATGGCTCCACAGTTGATTTAATAAACCATGGGGTGGAGACAGCAGGATCGCTCATTGTCACCTTACCGGATAACTCCTGCCTCTCGCTATATTCTGCGGCGATCTAGAAACAAATAAGTATGAGACGGTGGGGGCTTGGGGCCCACACGAGGCTGGAGGATGGTGTCAAGCACAGTGACTTTGCAAATCGACAGCTCCGTGGCACAAACTTGCTGGGTGGCTGTGGAAGGGTCGGTGCCTTTTGGGTTTTGATCCACGAATCTCCTACAAAAGGAGAGCCAGTGGCGCCTAGCCTTGGGGTAAAGCCCAAGACCTCTTTAGAGTATTACAAAGCAAGGGTGTTACATGGAGGACTGAGGTGTACCTGACCCATGCCGTGGTATTTTCAAATGCCTCATATGCATCCGAAAGTTGGACATTGAATAAGGAAGAGGGAAGAAGAATGTTGAACTATGGTGTTGGCCAAGAATATTGAAAGTATCCTGGGCTGCCAAAAGAATAAACAGCTGTCTCGGAGTCAGTACAGCCAGAATGCTCCTCATAGGCAAGGATGATGAGACTGCTTCCCTTACAGTTTGGACACGTTTTGTCAGGAGAGACCAGGCCCTGGAGAAGGACACCAGACTTGGTAAAGTGGAGGGAGGTCATTGAAACAGGAAGACCACAGCAAGAGGGGCTGACATGGCGGCTGCAACAATGGGCTCACCTGTAAGGTCACTTGTGAGGATGCTGCAGGACCGAGTGGTGTTGTGTCTTATTGTCTGCAGAGCTGACAACAACAACGACAACAATCTACAACGGAGGGGAGGCGTGGGGGTGTGTGTGAATGGTTAAGTGCTCGACTGATGGTCCAAAGGTTGGTAAGCTTGCAACCATCTGCCAGTCTGCTTCCTCAAGGTCACGTCCTTGGACACCCTCTGGAGCAGTTCTGGCAACCCAATGGCAACCAACAACAACAGCTAACCCAAAGGGTCAAAGACACCCCACCCCCACCCAGAGGCACAGGGAAGAAAGGTCTGGAGATCTTCTTTCATCAAGACGGCAGTCAAGGAGCCCCTACGGGGCAGGTCTGCTCGGCACTCGACTCCCTGGAGTCAGAATCAACTGGGTGGCACCCACAACAGCAACCCAACTAGTTCCTCGGTCACACCAGGACTGCAGGAGCCCTTTGAGGTTTGAGCTGTCTCATCCCAGTATGCCTGGGGATGCTAACACTGGGAAAGGCAGTCCCCCTGGCAGGGGCAATCCCGCCCCACCCTTCTATGGCCCTTGATTAGTAAAAGCCACCAGACCTGTGTAGTGGGAGGCTCAGGGCTTGGCTGTCTCAGACCACAGAGGATTTTTCCATAGAAATGGTGGCGGCCACCATGGGAACACACTCCATGATTGCTCTCGTCCAAGACTGTGGGGCGTTGCCGTCTGGAGCCCAATTTTACTCCATCGCCAGTTGCATCCCCTCCGAAGGACACGGGATTGGGCCAGGCTCTGCCCCGCACGCCAGGTCTTGCTCCTCAATTGCGGGGGAAGGTCACTCCCACGGGTGGAGCACAGCTGTCCATGGATGGAATGCTGCTCTGTGAAGGGAAACGGTATCTCTTCATTCACTCCTGCATCTATTTATTTTTGAAAAGATTTCTCAAGAACCTCCTAAGTGCTCTGGGGAGAAAGTGGTGACTAACTAAGACCTGGGCCTTGTCATCTAGCCCAGAGCGCAGTAGGAAAGAGTCCACAAGGGTTTGGGGGAAGGAAACCAGGGTGAGGAGGCATCCAGGACAAGAGCTCTTCTCTTCCCAGGACATCAGAGAAGGTGGATGACCTGCTTGTCCTCTTGCACCTCCTCTTGGATGGGCGTCAAGCACAATAGGCACAACGGGCCCTGAAAACTGGCCCAGCCCTCAGAAGCTGAGTCCTCCGATTGGGTGAGGTCTCCAGGACCTGGTAGGTGCATCTTGTGTTTTCTGTCGGGACTTCTTTCAGCTGGGTGAAATTTTCCATAGTTACCTTGCGTTCTTGCTGCGGATGAAAGTTGAGCACAACCAAACCTAAAAGTGGTGTTGCGCTCAAATTTCTCCCTAGCATCATCACCGAAACAGACTCCCCTTTTCCAACCAGTGACCACCCCCATTCGACAGGCTAGGACACTGAGGTAGGTCACCCAGTATCCATGGATGTGCAGTTAGTCAGCAGCAGGTCCAGGCTTCAAACTCAACTTGGGTTTCAGAATCTTTGCATCTCACTAGTTAATCCATTGCCCCTCCCCTTCAGAGCTCAAGGCCAAGTCCTCACTGGGGCCAGGAAAACCCTCTCTGACCTCGCTCCCCACTAGTCCTCTGACCTCACCCCTGCTCCTCTCTCCGCAGTCCCTTGTGCTTGCACCCCTGACCGTCCGTCTTAGATCTGGGTTTCTGCTTCTTCTGCAGCATTCTTCCTTGTTTTGGCCAAGCACACACTGTCGCCTCCTCCAGGTCTCTGCTGGGCAGTCACCTAATCAGAGCCCTTCCATGACCTGAAAGGCACCTCAGGTAGACTACCGGGCTCTTGTCATCACTCCCTCTGCTCCTGGAATTGGACTGGTCTTTATGTCACAGTTAGTAGCTGAGCACTAAACCATGTCTGCCACCTAGAGCCTTCTAAGCCTTTGGTAGGTCCTCAACTCAACCCAGTGCCATCAAGTTGATTCCGACGCATAGCGACCCTATAGGACAGGGTAGAACCGCCCCTGTGGGTCTGAGTCTTTAATTCTTTATGGGAACAGAAAGCCTCATCATTCTCCCGTGGAATGGCTGGTGATTTCGAACTGCTGACCTGTGGTTAGCAGCTCAAAGCATAGCCCACTATACCACCAGGGCACCTTAGGTAGTTCCTAGCACAGGGGAATCTTTGAGAGCTGGGATTGATGGGAATCAATTTTTCCAGGTCTCCCAAGAATGGCCTAATCTCAGTACATTTCTATTGGTTTTTAATGGGAAAGATTTACCTACTCTGACAGGAAGCCCTGGTGGTGTAGTGGTTACGTGTTGGGCTGCTAACTGCAAGGTCAGCGGTTCAAAGCTACCAGCTTCTCCTCGGAGGCAAGATGAGGTGCTCTACTCCTGTAAAGACTTAGCCTTTGAAACCCACGGGGGACAGTTCTACACCGTTCCTATAGGGTTGCCATGAGTAGCAATCCACTCAAAGGCTGTGGGTTTGTTGGCTGGGTTCTCTGGCAGATTTGTGCTTTACACAGGTTCCGGCTTTGGCAGTGTGGCAGTGAGATGATTTTATGTCAAGTTGAAGATGCATGGAAGTGCAGGGGTGGAATCCAACCTGTCAATCATCACAGGCTGATGGTGCCTGCTGGGAGGTGTGGCCTGCTCATAAGGAGGACCCTGGGCACCACTCTTTCTCTCTAGCTGCCCCTTTGCCTTCCTGCCTGCTAGGACTCTACCACTGGCCCCGAGGGCTGCTAGAACCCAGCCATGTTTCCCTGACCCTGGATGCACACAACTCTGACTCACCGACCTGTGATCTTCCTGCATTCTGCATCGGTGCATGTGGCTGTGGAGCCTGGGAGGGACTTATGGTCTAGTATCAGACTCATGGCCTTGAGTTGGACTCAGCTGGGATGTTTTCTTGATGAATCCTTCCTTGTTGACATGAAGCTCGTTCGTATACCTCGATGAGCGTCACCGGATTTGCTTCGCTAGACAACCTGTCCTAACACAACAGGTTGGCCATCTCCTTCCCATTTTACACATGAGGATTTTACACAGGATACCAACCCATAGGACATGACCTCGGCTATCAGGAAACTGAAAATGCCTGGTCAGAATTGTTTATTGCAGGAGTCTGCAACCCGTTTCTTTGCTCCCTCCTCCAGCATGATGACCTTCCTGTGGACTTGGGGGCTCCAACGTCATCCAGATGCTGGGCCCCTGGTCCAGTGTGCACTTGGCTGGGGACTGATTCTTTTCTGGGGCCATTGAGGCCATCCTTGGCTCTAACTGCTGAGGGGCTCGGACGATGTCTGCAGCTTGGCTAATTGCACCGAGCACCTGGGCCCTTCTCATTTACTTAGATTAGTTAAATGACTTCATTCAGCACTAATGGGCACTCATTACCTAGCTGGTTAATTTTCCTATGCCTGTTTATTAACAGAGAAAGTACTGTAACCTGCACAAGGTCTATAGGGTAAGAAAGAACTCATTTAATTTTTTTAATGGGGGTGATGGTGATGTTCTTTATACAGTTCTTAATACACTTCTTTAGACCGTATTATGTCCTTGAAGACAGACTATTTTTAGACATCATTTCATTTTTAAAACCACTTTATGGATCCCCAGATCTGGAATCTGGCAGGTTTGAGTGAGGTCAAAATTCCACTTGAAGGGAACTTTCCTTTCTCGCAAGGGTTTGCCATCTCAGTCACCTTTGACCTTACTTCAGTGTGTCTGTCCGAGAGGGAACAGTGGGCTGGTGGAGGTTCGGGGGAGGGGATAGCCTCACATGGCATGTTAAATCAGAAAAGCTTGCCAGAGACATGTTACCACTGGTCCTGCAAGTGGAGTAGCCGCCATCCCCTCTGTCGGCAGTCGGCTGGGAAGATGATCTCACAGCTCTTCCCATGTCAGATGCATGATACATGCATGTTGGTGTGCAGTGTGCTTCTCAAGCCAGCCTGAGCAGCCCCGGCATTGGGGCGAGAGCAGAACTTTGTTCTTTCTGCCCGATTCCCCCACACACAAGCCAGGCCTCATCGTCTTCTGTGGAGCTGCCTGGGAGTGGGGGGATTCTCTTAGAAACCACACTGTTGGTCGGGCATCTCAAATCACTCCCACCCTGCCCATCCTCCAGGACCCACTTCCTTCTACAAGTTTATTTGGAAATGTCACCTCCTTAGGAGCATCCAGCTAGCCAAGCTGGGAGAAGAAGACGGCGGCTCTCAGAAAGCCAAGGAACTTTCCAGATGTGTACACATTGAGCGTTAGCCTGCCAACCACAAGGCCCACAGTTCAAAACCACCAGCAGCTCCCTGGGAGAAAGATGAAGCCGGCTGTTCTCCTAAAGATTTCATACGCGAGACCCCAGTTCGACGCTGCCCCGTGGAGTGCCTGTGCGCTGGGTCTAACCCTCAGGCCCGTCAGTTCCCAGCCAGGGGGCTCTGGGGGGGAGGCGGGGGAGATGGAGGCAGGGAGTGAGGTGGGTAAAAATAGCAGACGGATGAACTTCTGGCCAACACCTTTTCAGGAGTTCTCGCCAGCCTTGCAGTTGGCCAGCCCCAAGGCCCGTACTCAACTGAAGAGAAGTCAGGGTCCAGGCTGCCAGGTGGGCCCCTCCCAGCTCGGGAGGGGTGGTGGTGGCTTAAATTGAGCCACATGTGTGCGGGTGTTTACCGGTTTAAAGATGTGTGGATTAATTGCCTGTGCGCGATGGCCCCCTTTTAATGCGCCCAGCATGTTCCCGGGCTCTCCCCGAGAACACCCTGCTTGACAAGAGAAGTGTTTGCCTTCTCAGCGGAGGGGCAGCTCAGGGAGCCTGGCTTGCACTGCCATGCAATCGGCAGCACTCGTGCCTTTGTAGTATCTCTTGCAGCTACTGAAAATTACTGCCTTAATCCGCTCTCTGCTTACCCAGACTCCGACCGGCCCCCCACAAGTGTGCCCTCCGCCTCCCAGACCACAGAGGGGCAGTGCTTCAAACTCTTTCATTCAGAGGCCAACAAAAGCGCCAGCAGCATCCATGGCTGTCAGGGTCACTGGATGGCCAAGACTTGGTGGCCTACTGGTGACGTGTTGGGCCATGAACTGCAAGATCAGTGGTTGGAAACCACCAGCCCTTCAAGGAGAAAGATGAGGCTTTCCACTCCCGTCATGAATGCCAGTCTTGGAAACCCATAAAGCCACCCAAAACTCACTGCCATCGAGTCGGGGCTGACTCGTGATGACCCTATAGGGCAGCGTAGAACTGCCCCCCGTGGGTTTCTGAGCCTGTCCCTCTTTACAGGCATCAAAAGCCTGGTCTTGCTCCCGTTAGAAACCCACGAGGCAGTGTTCGTCTCTCCGACAGGGTCGCTCTGAGTCAGAACCGACGTGGTGACAGTGAGCTGGTTTGTAGTTTTCAGGAGCCCTGGTGACGCAGCGGGTCGGTGCTCGGCTGCAGACTGAAAGAGCCCCAGTTCAAACACCCCCCGCCCCTCCAAGGCAGAAAGCCGTGGCGGACTGCTTTTGTGATGATCACAGCCTTCCGAGCTCAGGGGGGCAGCTCACCGCCGAATAATACACGAACTGTTTTCACAGATGGGTTTATCTGATTCCACCCCCACCCCCTTTTTTTGTTTTGCTTTGTTGTTTTTCCTTCTATTAATTATTCCCTGCTCTCTTTTCTTTTCATGGGAAAATCGCTGGTGTCACCTCTGGGAGACAGGCAGGGCATTCGGATTCTGCAGCGCGGGGCTTTTTTTACAATGCTCTTTGTCTTCTCTCTGATTCCCAGCAAAGCCCAGCCAAAAGGGTTTGGCAGATCACCCTGCATTAGTAAAGCCCTGTATCAGCCACAACCCGGGCCCAGAGGACACGGCCAACATCAGCTTGCATACCAGCTGTGAAGTGTACCAAGCCCCTCTGGTGCTCTCCCACCCAGCCCTCAGTGGGTCCCCTGAGCAAGACGCATGGTGTTGAAGGGGTGGTCCTGTCACCTGCTCTCAAGCCCTCCACTGCCCTGAGCCTCTCATCTGGGATGCCAAGGAATATCCCTCCAATGGAGGGTCACACCAAGTAGGACCCGTCTCCGTGGAGGGTGCTTTGGGTTGGATTTTCCAAAGAACCCGAGGCCTGTCATGTAACTCCAGGGCCATCCACTCCGCACAGGAATATCTTTGTGCCAAAGTTTCATCCGCCCCTGGAGAAGTAAAAGGAGCCCCGGTCCTTTTACATCGTGGGGATGCATGGGGCTGCTAACCACAAGCTTAGCCATTTGAAACCACCAGCTGCTTTGAGGAAGAAAGTCAAGACTTGGTACTCCGGTCAAGAGTTAGTCTTGGAAACCGATAGGCGCAGCTCTACCCTGTCCTGTAGGGGCGCTGTCGAGTCACATGGACTCGATGGCAGTGAGCTTGGTTTTTGCTTTGGAGAAGTGCTGAGCCATTTACCCCATCAATGTCTCCCCCCGCCCGTCTTTCTCAGGCTTTAGCACTGCAGGAAGAGCCCCTGAGACAGGTGAGGGCTTGGGGAGACCGGTGCCCTCCCTCCTGGTTGCTCTGAGATGCCACCTTCAAGCTACCCTGCCACCCTCCTGTAACGCTGGACGTGAGCATTTGGAAGACCCAACCCGCAGCATCAGCCATCAGCTCCATGCCCACTCGCAGTGCCCCTCCAGAAGGTTCCTGAGGCCGGAGATCTTTGTGGGAGCAGATAACCTCACCCTTTTCTCTTCTGCAGAGCAGCTGGTGGTTTTGAACTACCGATCTTAGGGGTCGCAGTCCAATGATTACCCAACAGCACCACCGTGGCCCCTTGGTTTGGAAGACAGGTCTTGCTATTTCTAAAGTCTTTGCATTTCCTGAGTCTGGGACGCTGCTTTGTGGGAATTTGATGTGAATGATCTTAAATAAGTGATTTTTTCCCCCCAAAATCACCCCTCATGTTTTGCACCTAAACTTTTCCCATGGAGCCTCATGGCTGTCTTCACCAGGAAGAGGGGTGAACTGACAAGTCCACCCTCAGTAGAATGGGCTGGTGGCAGAGAGCACTAGCGACCCCGGTGTCACCTCTGCTCTACACCCTGCCCTTATCTCGGTACCAGTAGAACTGGCACCGGCCCTGCTGGTGTCATATCTGTGGCCTTGTTGGGCTGTCAGATTCTTGAGGGTGATTCCTTCCTTTCTCCCTTCCCTTCCCTTTCCTCTTCCTCCTCCACCATCATCGTCGTCATCGTTTTCTTCTTCTTCTCCTTCTTTCTCTCTCTCTCTCTCTCTCTCCTCCCCCCCTCTTTCTCTCTCTTTCCTTCTTGCAGTAACTCTCAACAGAAGATCTGGTGCAGATTAGATTCCCAATAAATATTACTGGCACACATCCTTCAGGGGAGAGAAATCGTATTCTCCCTGGAGCTGTGCCTATTTCTGAGTTTGGTATCAATCCCAGAATTAGCATGAAAGAGAAACTCCTGCAGCAGCGTGAGGCCAATGAAGGAGGACTGAGCTGGAGGGAGTGTGGCCAGTCAGCAGAGCCCCCCAGGCACCAGCACGAGGAAGGAGGTGAGAGGCCTGCCAGCCCAGGTGGTCTAGGCAGGGAAGCTGTCAGGTGCTTCTATCCCCCCACTTCCATGCCCTGATGGGTCCTAGGCTGGGACTGGGACAAAGGAGAAGTAAACACTCCTGCCCTGTTATGTTGTTCACACCTCTGATCAATTAGCACCACTCATACCGCTGGCTGTTGAGCATGTGGCCATTTAAAGAGATCCACAGGGTGTCCAGTGGCTGAGGTTCAGAAGGAGACAGCCAGACCATTCTTTTTAAGGTACCTCTGAGGATTTGAACTTGCTACATTTTGTTTAGCAGGGGAGTATGCTAACAATTTGTACCACCTTTGAGAAGTGCTATAAAGAGAGGAATTTGAGTGGACACCCTAATCCAGGGGTCATATGGACCAAACCAAAGTTGGGTCATGTTCTGGGTGGAGCCTCAGCAAGGCAGGACCGGTGAGAGCTCTTGAAACCCCTCCTGCTTCAGATCAGGGTTGGTCCTAAAGAAGACCAGGCTGAGCTTCAGTCGAAGCCCAAGCCCATTCATTCATTCACCAGACATCTACAGAGCTTCTGCCATGTGCTTGACCCTGCCTTGTCTTTGCAAAGTCAGTGTGGGACCTGCTCTTCTTTTAAACTTTTCACTGTGATCGGGGTGAAAGTTTACAGAGCACATTGGTTTTCCATTCAACGATGCGTAGACATTCTCGTTCCTGACACTGATGGCAATTCCCACGGGGAACCAGCTCTCCCCACCCCTCCCTGTGCCTTGTTTTCCCCTGCCCTGCTTTCCTCTCCCTTCCTCCCTTCTGTGCCTTCTCCCTGGGCAAATGCTGCCCTTTGCCTCGCACTTGGTTGTTGGTTCTAGGGAGCGTGCGCCCATCTATTGTTTGGCTGAAAGTTGAGCTGAGGGTTTAATGGTGACCAAGGGAGGTCGTCTCCAGGGTTCTTCCAGTCTCGATTCCACCAGTGAGCCTAGACGCTTTCAGTCCAGTGGGGACGACGACCAACTAACGACCAGACAAATTGATCTCATCACAGGCAGCTGGAAACGCTGTGAGGGAAAGCACCTGGAGCGATGGGAGAGTAACAAGGAGGGCATTTAGCGCTGACCTTTCAGGAGGCTTCTCTGAGGATGTGACTGACCTGTGGCTGAAAGGAGCTGGGCTGGTGAAGGGTGGATGGACCAATGATCCAGCAGAGCAAACAGCTCATGCAAAGGGCCTGTGGTAGACACATACAGCGACACCCCCCTGCCCCCCGCAAAGACATTATGCCCCAATCCCAGAAACCAGGGATCTTGAGGAAGACCCACAATGAGATGGATGGATACAATGGCTGCAACCAGGAGCGCCAACACAATGATGGTGAGGAGCAAGCAGTGTTTCATTCTGCTGTACCCAGGGTTGTTCTAAGTCAGAAAAGAGTCATTGCCACCTCGCCGCAGAGCTGACCTTACAGAGCAAAGGAGACTCTGCGGGCATGATTAACATGATGCAGCCTCGGGTGGGTCCCTTCCGGTGCGCCCAGTCTTAGCACAGGAGCCCTGAAAACCAGAACCCCATTCTTGGTTGCAGCGAGAGGGAGAGATGAAGCTGGAAGAAGGGTCAGAGACGTGTGGGCTTTGGAGATGGAGGAAGGAGGGCTGTGGAAGGTGAGAAGGTCGGGAGACTGCTCAGCCCCTAGACTAGAGCCTCCGGAAGGAGCACAGCCCTGGAGCTTGACCCACAGACTCCTGTGGAACTTCTTGCCTACACAACTGTAAGACAAGAAGCCGGCGTTGTCCTCAGCCGTTACACGTGTGGTCATTTGTGATAGCGGCAGTAGGGACTCGAGTGGATAGGCCTGAGCCAGAAACAGCATGGTGTGTTCTAGAGACCAAACAGTGACTGATGTGGCCAGAATACGTTGAAGGAGAGGGATGGAAGGTGGAGGAGGGGCTGAAGGAGAGGGATGGAACGTGGGGAGGGAGATGAAAGGCGACAAAGCTCTGATTGGGGTGATGCAGGGGAGGGAGAACATGCTGGATGGATGGAGACGTGTTTGGAAAGGAAGCCATTTGGACATGAGGACTGATTGGATGCAGGGATTGGATGGAGGGTGTGCCCAAGTTTCTGGCTTGAGCAGATAGGGGAAGAGACCCTACGGAGGCTAGCTAGGAAGGAGGCTCTGCTCTACAGAAGGTCCTATCAGGACCACCAGAAAGGTTGACTATGGACTATTCGTCATCTCAGAAGACAGCAAGAGTCATCTGAAACACAAGGCAAATAGCCCCCGTAGGAAGCCCATTGGACAATACTTCTGTTGTGACCCACAGGGTTCGCACTGGCTAATCCTCAGAAGTGGGTCATCAGCTCTTTCTTCCTAGCCTGTCTGAGCCTGAAAGCTCTGCTGAAGCCTGTCTACCATGGGTGGCCCTGCTGGTGTTTGAAATGTGAGTGGTCTGGCTCCTGGCACCATAGCCATACGCGAACCACCACAACCAGCAGACAGGAGGGGTGGGGACTGACGTGGGTTGTTTTGCCCTTTGTGCTATATATAGATCCTTGCTCTGGGAATCAGCACTCTTCTGGCCCTGACTCCAGGGAGCCTGGGGCCTCCAGGCCTCCTCAGAAGGTGTGCCTCCTGCTTCGCTGACTGGCTGTTTCCTGTCCAGCCAGGAGCCCTGGTTGAGGGCAACCTGCCTGGTGCCTCCCCGAGTGGTCCTTTCTGCAAGTCACACTGAGACCCTCGGGTGATACGATGAACAGATGGAGCAAATAGCCCAGGGTCCCCTCCCACAAGGCACCTCTCCTTGCTTCACACCGGCAGTCTGCTCGCTGGCTAGGGCTTACTGGTGAGAAGATTGTTCAGAACACCGTTTCTCTGGCGAAACAATGCCCCTTGTTTGGGGAATACACAGAGCTTATAAAACCCCCGTCATGTGTTCTCCTGGATCAAGGCATTGTATGGAGCCTGGGGATTTGTTTACAACGAAGACATTGCTTTTGCAAATTGCACCTAAACAAAAGCATTGTTTTGGGAGTGCCGAGTAAAAGGGACATTGTGGACTCAGTATTTGGGACAGGAGCTGGAAAGGGGTGATTTTACAGGGCTGAGGGGTGGAGAAAATATTGGACAGAATGCCTCCATTTCTCAGGGATGGTGAGCTAGGGGTAAAATGTTATCATCTCTGTCACCGGCCCCTTTTCCCAGCCTGTTGGTCTCTTTCTCGCCAGCCCCTACGCATCAATGTGCTGTCCATCGCCAGCCCCCACTCCCCCCTTATGCTGCCTCCGTCACTCGGGCCCAGCCAAAGCGGGGCTTAGGCAGTTTGCCACGGGCCCTTATCTTCCTGCAAAGCTTTGCTTCCAAGGAGCTCTCAGCACCTTGGAGATAGAGTAGTGCCTTTGCCAGCACAAGGTCCCAAAGCAGTGGGGACCGGAGCCTGTCAGGGATCAAGATGCAAATCCCAAGGCTTCCCCAGCCGCATCTGGTGAGCTTTCCCAAGAGCGAAACTGGAGCACAGATCGCTCCTGCCCATTAGTGGGACCCGTTTCTCAGGAGGACCCAGGGCTCAGCCCCGGGGACGAAACTGGCCTCCTGGGCCTGAGTCTTAAGCACTGAGAAGTATGTTTTATGTGCAGCAAGCAGAGTGAACTTCGATGACCAGCTCCCCGGGGAGCCTGGGAAGTGTGGGGCAGGAGTCACCAGTCTATAATATCTATTCCACCACTGCCCTGCTAACACCATAAGCGACCTTGAGGCGTGTCTATTTTTCTGGAGCCCTGTAGGAGCCTGGTGGTGTAGTGGGTTACACCTTGGGCTTCTAGCCACCAGGTCAGCAGTTCTAACCCACCAGCTGCTCCTAGGGAGAAAGCAGAGGCAGTCTACTGCCATCAAGGGCCACAGTGTCAGAAAGGAAACCTACAGGGGCATTTCCACTGTCTCCGGCAGTCTCTATGAGTCTGAACTGACTGAGTGGCAGTGAGTGAGTTTGCACACCCACAGGGACTGGTGGCCTGCTGTCGGAGAGAAAAACACAGAGACTTGTCTGTGGGGAGGGACCAAAGGGGCCGACTGAAGGCGGTGGCAGGTATGTTCCACTCCACAGACTTAGCAATGTTTCCCACGTCAGGGGACATTCATCCAGTGTCATCTGCAGGAACTCTAGCCCAGGGGTCAGCAAACGGCACCTCAAGAGCCTCATGCAGCCTTTTCAGTTGGTACTTGTGGTTATGATGTAAAATGTAAAAATTTTGAAGGACATTATTCATATGATTGTGATATCATGTGTTTGTAAAAATAGTTTTATGACTCTCAAATAATTTTTAAGTTGTGGTGAGGGACAGGATTGGCTCTCTGTCTCAAGAGGTTGCCAGACCCTGGCACGCACGGTGCATCTGTCAGGGCCCTGGATGTCACTCCCAGCTCTCTCTGCCCTTACAGGCTAATGGTTTTCTGCTGCAAATAACTGTGACTCCCACCTGAGGGCACCCACAGAGGGCCAGCTAGGATGCTGGGCCGTAACCACACCTGGGAGCAGCTCTCAGCCAGGGAGGGGTGGGTGTTCGCAGGTATGGTCCCAGTTCTGCCAGCACCCTCTCCTTCTGGGAGGCAATGTTGAGGTTGACACTGTCATTCACAGGTCCCCAGGGCACAGTGTGCTGGAAACCCAGTGTGCAGGGGGACAAATGTGCCATGCCTGCCAGTTCCTGGGGTGTAAATATTTCTACTGAATTCAGGTAACCAATCGATGTGACAGAGAGCTGTGTGCGTTTGGCTTTGGGGAGTAGCTGCCGTGGCCCTAGCACATTGTGGCCAGTGAGATCGAGGCCCAGTGGTCAGCTCCGGCAGTAACCTGCTCGTCGGTATGCCTGGTGCAACCCTGCTCCCAGCCCCATTGGCCTCTGTCATTTCCCTGGGCTGATTCCCCTCCTGCCTCCACCCACCACAGGCTCTCTGAGCAGGGTGAACCTGCGAATTCTTTGGAATCTAATGCAAACCTTAGCCAGGACTAGCTGTGTGGTGGCACTGGGGCTCTGGGATCCTGGAGGTGGGGACCGTGGTCTGAATGACTGCTATTCCCCTATTCCCTGATGTGGCTGATGTGAGGATCTGCTGCGCCACACTGACTCCACACTGGCCAGGGACATTGCGACCCAACTTTTGCTTGGACTGGCCCCGGGTGACACCAAGAACATTAGCCGTCCTCAAAGCAGCCTAGGGACCGGGGTGGAGCCGAGGGAGCTATTTCTCTAAGAGTAGCTGCCGCCTCCTTCCTGAACGGGAAATCAAAGATTAAGCCCCGAGAAACCCTTTCCAGTTACCCTCAGGGTGCTCAGCGGCCCAGCAAGAATTGGGACAGAATCCAGATTCCAAGCATTTCCCTCTGATGTGAGAATAAGGTCACCGGGCAGTCACCACGGGCCAGTGAGCCCACTGATTAGCAAGAGCATGCCCTTGCACCGTTTGTGCCGGGGTACAGCCAGCGCCTGGCGGGGCCCAGAGAGTACCAGGCTTTGTGGGAATAGCCTCTCTCCATCACTGACTGGCCACTCAGAGCAAGTCACTTAACCATCTAAGCTTCCGGCGACACGTCTGTAGAATCGGGACGATCTCAGGGTTGGAAGACCGGGCAAGTGATGCAGCAGGTGGTGTGTTTGGGGTCACCACTGGTACAGTGAGCACGTCACACCCAGAAGCTACCGGATTCCCATCCTCCGTGTGGGCGCGCGTTTGATTCCTGCCCCATGTTCCCCGGAGATCTTTCCCAAAGCAGACAGTGAACACTTCACAGGTCACCGTTGGTCCTGGGGGGCACAGGGCCCCCTTTAACTCTTTAGCATGGGGCAGGGCTGGCCTCCATGGCAGCACCACTCGGACAGCACTGTGAGTCGGGCTGTGCACTCGGCTTGGGGATGATACTTAGAATGGAATACAGCTCTTGACCTCATGAAGTCCATGGCCTGGGACAGATCTCCCATCACCCTTCCCATCCTACCCTCCCACGTCCCTATGGCCCCCCGCCCCACCTAATGAAACCTCAGTTGTGCTGCCTCTATCCCTGGACCAAGGGTCGGGGCCTCTGGTCCTGTCCAGGGCCGTTGGGATATTTATAACGTCATTTACAGGCCACACAGGTTTCAGCAAAGTTTCCCGACTAAGAGACAGGAGAAAAGCCGGGCAACCTACTTCAGAAAAGTTACCCATGGAAACCCTAGAGGTCACAACTGTCTGATGCCATTGTGCGCGGCGTTTCCGTGAGACCACAGCTCACAGGAACATGGTGGAATCAGACTACCCAGGCAATGCAGCTCCCCGACATGCATTTATATTTAGTTTCTAATGAGAAGCAACTGTGGAACGCTGATCCATGCACGGTGTGGGCAAAACCTGAGGCTGACCAGATGCCCGCATCGGTGGTACAGCTGAAGCGCTTGTGTTGGTTAGACCATTGTGTCCGTCCCTCCCCTGCCACCCTGCCCTGTCTCAGCTTGAGAAACCCAGCCTTTGAGCTTCCACTCGGGGGCTTGTGGGGGTGGGAGCAGGCTGGCAAAGAGCCCGGGGATTCTAAATAGGGCTCCCACCATCACACCAGCAACCAGAGTTAAAAATAAACAGGACATTCTCCCATCAGGAGTCACAGGCCGTGCTAATTGGTTTGCATATCCATCTGGGAGGGAGGCCTCTCACCAGGCAGCCCTGGAGCCAGGGGTCCAG
>NW_022103968.1:9079041-9103585 GCF_000313985.2 Echinops telfairi
GGGCGGGGGTGTGTGTGTCTGCATGAAAAAGCCTGTTTGTAGGTTCCACAGTCCCAGGCAGTCTGGGCCACTGCTCTGTACACGTCCCTCCCGCAGTGGCCCCAAGGCCTTTGGCCCCTTCACAGATATCTGCCAGGGCTCTTCCTTTGAAGAGCTTGAGCCTTTCAGGGTGTAGGAGGCCGCAGACTTCACATGCGAAGGGGATCTCGCCGGAGCCGCTGTTTATTTTCAGCTCTCCTGCTTACAGACCGATCCCCCGCGTCCAGCTGCAAGGACTCTTCCTGTCAGTCTCCGGCTCCAGGGTTTTTCCAGCCTGGGCGATCTGTGCGGAATGCAGTCTGAGAGTCGATAACCCTGAGTGGAGGTGGGCACCATGCTTCCTGTGTCTCAGAGAGGCCCCAGGGCTGGGCCAAGGCGCTCAGCCCCAGCAAGCTCCTGGTGCCAGTCCATGTGGCTAGCCCCAAGCTGGGATCGCGTTGCCTCTGACCCACGGGGACCCTGCGTGTGTCCGTAGAACCGGTCTACAAGGGATTTTCAGGGGTTGTCATCTTTTGGAAGTAGATCCCCTAGAAAGCAACAACAGTGAGGGTTTTAAGATACACTCGGTGCTTGGCCAGGAGCCCTGGGAGAGCAGTGGTTACATTGCAAGCTCAGCAGTTCGAAACCACCAGCCCCCTAAAGGAGCAAGGCAGGGCTCTCTACTCCCATAGAGAGTTGCAGCCTGGGAACCTCACAGGGACAGTTCTACCTGTCCTGTAGGGTTGCTATGAGTCGGTCTTGACTCCGTGATAGTGAGAGAAGGTCGGGTTTCTACTCCTGTGAGAAGTTACAGCCTCAGAAACCCACAAGGGCAGTTCTACCCCGTCCTATGGGGTTGCTGTGAGTCGGCCTTGACTCGATGGCAGTGAGGTTTGGCGTTTGATGGTGGCACTGTGAGTTAGGCTTTGGGCTGCCATGGGCAAGATCAGCGATTCAAACCCACCAGCCACTCCGAGCGAGAAAGCTGAGGCTGTCTGGCCACTCCGAGCGAGAAAGCTGAGGCTGTCTGCTTCCATGAAGATTGACAGTCTCAGAAGCCCGGTCTGGAGCCACTCGGAGATGGAGCTGACGCCATGACCATGGGGTGATGGGTTATTATTGTTGCTGTTTTGGTGAAGAGTCTTATAAACAAGCCCCAAACAAAACATACCCAACTGCCACAGAGTCTCTTCCATCCCGTGATGTGCCTATAGAAGAGGGTAAACCTGCCCCAGGGGACTTTGAGACGATGCTTCTTTACGTGGGTAGAACGCTTCAAATGTGTTTTCAAACCCGGTTATTCCTGCTATAGAACTCATACAAATAAAACGACTGAGCCTCAGGACCTCAGAACCCTCAGCCTGCTGGGAAGTGCCCTGGAAAAATGGTGGTGGCTGTTGGTTTTGCTTTTTTTAAATAAATTAAAAAAGGTCTCAATTGCAGTTCTAGTAACACCTGAAGATGGTCACCCAAATTGCTTCTGTGACCCTTAGAAACAGTATCTCCTCGGGGACGAGTGAAGAGCATGCCTGTCGATTCTTCAGCGCTCCTCACTGCAGAGCTGGACTCTGTGGTCCTTCGGCAGTCAGGTCCCTTCCCGGTGGCTCAGGAGTAGCCAGTGTCACGTATTGGGAGGGACGCTGTGGAGGAGGTCAAGTCCCCCTCCTCCTCTGAGTACCCTCCTCCTGCCAAGCCTGAGGGGTCCTGCTTGACCTTTATGTAGCCCTCTCAGCTGCAGGGAGGGGCCTGGACCCCACAACAGTCATTTGGTTATCAGAAGGCCTTCTCTCACATCCCAAATACATTTTAGACTTCAGGGTCCAGAGCCGGGAGGTGAGCATCTCACGGACCTGGGCATGAGCCCCGGTGACTGTGCACTCACTGGGGAACCTGGAACAAATCACAACCATTGTGAGCTTCCATCCATCTGTAGGTCAAGCTCCCTCTGGGCCTGCCATCCATCGTTACTCATTTTAGGGGACAGGGGAGAAGATCAAGCTGGACTGTCAAACGAGCCCATCTTCTCTTGTCCCTCCCTCTCTTGTTCTTCACACTCTTGTTCAGTCACACAAATGCCATCTCCTACTCCCTCTGGGTTACACTGGGTTGACTAGAGAAACAAATCCATGGACGCTCATTGGTGTGTAAGAGAGAGCTGTATATCAAGAAGGCATTACCTATCGAGAAGACATCCCAACCTAGTCCAGACCAAGCCCATACACTGGATGCTAGTCCAGAAATCCCTCTTCAGACTCACACAGCCACATGCCATGACGCAGCATGCAGGAAGATCACTGGCCGGTGGCTGCAAAGTCTTGTGGATCCAGGGGTGGAGGTCGCATTTCCAGGGGACTGACAGGTCTCCAACGGGTCTCTGTACATCTCGCCAGCAGGAAGGTGAAACAAAGCAAGAAAGAGAGAGGAGGTGCTTCCTTATGAAAAGGCCACACACACACCAGGAGATGCCATCAAGCTGTGACCTGATTGACAAGCTAGACTCCACCCATATCTTCTTATGGGTGCCACCTTGGCACAAAAAAAACCTAATTATCACACCCTCCAATCCCTGAGCCTTTGCTCATCCCCTCCCCTTTGCCTGGAAGATCCTCCCTGGCCAAATTCCTACACAACCCGGAAGGCCCGGCCCAGGTCCACTTCCTCAGGACAGGAAGCTCCCTTCATTCTCTAGGGCTGCTGGTTCTAATGAACAGAAATCCACCACGCCATCAGTCTTAGAGGAAGACCTCCTTGTGGGCATCCCTGGGTGTTCCCGAGCATATCCCGGATCGCAGATCCTTGGTTCCTTCCCCTCTGTGTGTCTATCCATGTCTCCTCTGCTCTTTCTATGGGGCACCACTCAGAAAGGATTAGGTTAAGGACCTGTCTACTTTGAAATGACTTTGTTAATAGGACAAAACTAACCCCTGCTTCCCAAACAAGGTCACATTGACAGGTCTAGGAGTTAAGGCTTTACAATAACATTTTGAAGGATACTCGGTCAGTCCCTAAGGCAGGTCAAAGAAGATGCATCTGAATTATGGTCCTCCTGGAGAATATTGGAAAGACCAGGGACTGCTAAAAGAACCAAGGAATTTGCCTTGAAAGAAGTACAGCCGGAAAGTCCCTTAGAATTGAGGATGGTGAGACTTTGTCTCACATGCTTTGGACATGTTGATGGGAGACACGGAGACACCCATCCCTGGAAAAGGACAGCATGTTTAGCAAAGTAGAACCCCCGACGCCAAACTCACTGCCATCAGATGAAGAAGAGGAAGACCCTCGAGCAGACAGGCGAACACGGGGGCAGCGAGAATGAGCTCAGACATAAGAACAGTGATGAGGGTGGCCCAGGACCGGGCAGCGCCTCCTGCTGCTGCTCACAGGGTCGCTGTGAGTCCGAACAGCCTTGAGGACACCTAACAGCAGTCAGTCCTTCACAGCCCATGACGAGCTCCTTTCCCTTCAGCCTCCCCAGCACCCCACCATCGGCAGGGTGAGCCTCCAACCACTTGTCTGGTTGGTGGTCTTCCCTGCTGGCTGGTGAGCCCCTTGAAGGCAGGGCATTGGGCAAGGCTGTATCATCTCCTTCTTCCCTCTGAGTGCCAGCACAGGCTGCGATCACAGCTCCGTAGCCGTTTGCTGCCCTTCAATGACTTCATGGATTGAATTGAACAATAAATGTTTGTGTGTGCCATTTATTTATGACTTTAACATGAATTTCCCAATGAGAAGATGTTTTATCATTCCATTGAGGAATTGTGTGGGTTGTTTCTCTCTTGAGCGACCCCTAGGATTGGGGGTTGGAGTGAGAGAAAGGAAGTAAAGGGCTGACCATGCTGACCTGGTCATTAAGAGGGAGATACGTGTGGCATCAGATCGGCCTCACCTTGCAGAGCAAGGCGGTTTGGTCCAGGAACCTCTGAACCATTTCCCTCTAGAAAGGAAAAGGCTCACTCCCACACTGCAGTCCTTTCTCAGAGCTGCCCGGGCCCCTCCTCTCAGACAAGGACGGCCAACTTCAACATGGGCCGGGGCAGAAAGGCGGCAACACACGCGTCACACAGACTGTTCAATGTGCTCGGCAGCCAACAAGAGCCAGCTGAAAGGATCCAAGGCCGCACATGACCAGCCAGTGACAAATTTATGAAGGCCCGTCGGCCACATGCAAACATTGGGTATTCGAATCTGTTCCGTGGAAATAAATCAATCTCGGGTTTCCGCAGGAGGAGCCGGGAGCCAACCCCCCCTTCTGTGGGAAGATGTAAGAAGTCTGGTTAAAGCGGCGCTTCCACCTTTGAGAGCATCAAGGTCACCTTGTTCCTGACAGAGCTCTTTCAATGCACCTACCAGGTGAGGTATCCCTTTCACTGAAAGCCTGACCATCCAGCTCTCCACGAAGACCCAAACTTTGTTATGACACTTAGATTTACAAACAAGCTTGTTGGCGCGGGAAGGACTGTGGTAGGTAGGCTGGACCACCCATAAGTGTGCATATGAAAGCCCAGTTGGAAAATCTCCGCTGTCAGCCAAAAGTGTGACTGCATTTCTGAAAACTTGGCTGTTCTCTCGCTGGTCGAAACAGTGAACTTTTTGTTCATTGAATGCTGTACAAACACGTATGCCAAAGAGGGCCCTTTCCGAAAGGGGTTCAAACTTCCAGCTATTTTTGACTCCTTTCCTCGTGGGGCTTGAGAACATTCAACAAATGGGAATCAGAGACGTTTGTTGTTTCTTGTGTACATAGGGGATTTCAGGCCATGGCCAACCAGGGTTGGCCCATTTGCTTATGGTGAGACCTCCTCCACTGTGTGGGGCTGGGGCTGGTAAGGGTTACTGAATGGCTTCACTTCCTGGGGAAAAGGCCTTGCACTGGGTAGAAAGGAAAAGAGGTGAGATATTTCATCCAGGGGGGGCCATTGTGCAAGATGGTTGATGAAGGCCTTAAGCATGAACTGCAGCTATGGAACAGAGGAATATGTCTCCAAAATAATCATAATTTCATAAGTTGGCTGTTTGGGGCAGACTAGGATTTTAAAAAGAGAAGGGTGGTATCGTGTGTGTGTGTGTGTGTGTGTGTGTGTGTGTGTGTGTGTGTGTGTGTTGTGTGGTGAAGTCTTACAGACGAGCATTTTATGTAAGAAGCCCCGGTGGCAGCATGGTTAAGCTCGCTAAATGACTGCTAACGGAAGGGTTGGTGGGGTGAACTGACCCAGTGATGCGTGGGAGAAAAACAACTGGCAACATGCTCCCCAAAGATCTCTGGTGAGGAAACCGCACGGGATAGTGTTGTTCTCCACATGGAGTCACCATGCGTTGGGAGCAACTCCCTGGCATGCAACAACAAAATGCTGCATCTTGTGCTACGTGTGTGTCATATGGGAAATCAAAGACTACAGCCTTCAGTGGGGTTTGCAATTTAGTATAAAGAAACCAAAATCCGCCAAGAGGACCCAGAGGCAACATCATGATAAACAGAGAAAAGATTCAAGTTGTCAGGATTTCCTTTTCCTGGGGTCCATGATATGCACTCCTGGGAAGAGCAGGCAGGAAGTCCAATGATGCACTGTAGGGGCCAATCTGCTGCACAAGACCACTTTTAAGTGCTGAAGAGCAGAGGTGTCACTCTGAGGGCTAAGGTGGGCTGGCCGAAGCCGTGGTGTTTCCAGTCACCTGGTGTGCATGGGAATGTTGGACAATGCATACGGATGACCGCAGAAGAATCGATTCATGTGAATGGTGGTGCTGGCAACGAATGTGGAAAGTACCATGGACGCCAGAAGAAAACCAAATCTGTCTTGGAAGAAGTACAGCCAGAGTGCTCCTTAGAAGTGTGGCTGGTGAGACGTCATCATCGCTTATACTTTGGACACATCAAGACACACTAGTCCTTAGGAAAAGACATTGTGGTTGGTAGTGTAGAGGATCAACAACAAAAGGGGAGACCCTCAAGGAGATGAATTGCCACCGTGGCTTCAACAATGGGCTCAACAATTGTGAGGATGGAGTATGTGTAGTTATATAATGTTGTATCATCTTGAAGACATAAAAGTGTAGGGGTGGGGTCTAACCTATCAATCAGGTCACAGCCTGATGGGCTTGGCCTTCTCAAAGGAGGATCCTGGGATCTTCCTTTCTCTCTCTGCTTTCCCTTTCTGTTGGCAAGTCACACAGCTGAGACCTGCCAGAGCCCTGTGATGTTTCCACCGCCATTGGATCCACAAGACTGTGCATCCACCGGCCTGTGATCTTCCTGCATTCTCCATCATTGTGCGTAGCTGCGTGAGTCCAAAGAAGGATTTATGGACTAGTATCAGGCTTATGGACTAGGCTTCGATGTTTTCTTGATATCCAATTACTCTATGACAAAGCTCTTTCTTACACATGTATGGGTGTCAATGAATTTGTTTCTCTAGTCATTCAGGCCTATCACAGATTAGGGCTGGGAGGTGTTTCAACAAAAGTTCACCATGAGTTAGAACCATTCAACAGGTGTACAGCAGAAGGTCATGATGAGTTGGAATTGACTCTGTGGCACCTAGCAATGACCACAGCAACAACCAATGAGACGTTATTTACCATCGGATTGAACCCTACTCATGGCAATCTCATGGGGTACAAAATAGAACTGCTGGAGAGTAGAGGCTCTCAACCTGGGGGTCAAACAACCCTTTCACATGGGTCACCTAAGACCATCAGAAAACACCTATTTCTGATGGTCTTAGGAACCAAGACATCGCTCCTCTGGCTGTCTCCAGGTGGGTCCGCCCACATGCAGATACGCCCACCTATGAATCCCCGGTGTGAAGACTGTTACCCATACTACACCATGCGTCAAGACAAAATTTCATTGATCTGTCATTAGAAATATTTCACAATATATAATTACATACTGTTTTTGAGATTAATCACTAAGCTTTCATTATGTTCAATTTGGAACAATGAAAATATGTCCTGCATGTCAGATATTTACATTATGATTCATAACAGTAGCAAAAATGACAGTTATGAAGTAGCAACGAAAATAATGTTATGGTTGGGAGTCACCACCACATGAGGCACTGTATGAAAGGGTCACGGCATGAGGCAGGTGGAGAACCACTGCTCTAGAGGGTTGTCAAGCTGGGACTTTGCAGGAGCAGGTCACCAAGGCTTACTTCCCAGGAGCCTCTGGTGAGTATGCGTGGCTGACCTTTGGGTTGGTGACCCAGCACTTAACCTTTTGTGCTCCCAAGGCACTACATGTAAGGCATATAGTTGATATCATTTTCTGCTATCTGTGATGTGTTCTTATCATGACTCTGATAGACTTGAATGTTTTTAGAATGAGGTATCATTTTATGGAAAAAATGATTACATGTACAAAGTTCTTCCTAGGTCAGGGGGTTCGGTTCTAGGCTTGAAGTGCATCTTGGGAGTTCCCTCAATCTCTCTTAAACCAGTCAATCTGGGTTTGTTTGTTTGTTTGTTTTTTGTGGTTTTTAAAAAATAGTTTTGAATTTTGGTCTCTCTCTGCCTAGGGCCTTCTGTTGTGATGCTGATCAGAATGGTCAGCCGTGGTGTCGGTACCATCTGGTTCTTCTGGGCTCAAGTTCATCTTTTTCATCTTCCTCTTAATGGTTTGTCCAAGTTCACCTAGTACAGGGCCCAACAGAGGGTTGGCTTCGGTATATGTGCTATATGGAATACCTTGGGGTTCGCATGGTCAACCTGCTTGATTGTGGATTAAAAGGCGCTGGCTGGAGACCACCAGAGGCACCCTCTGTTGTTTTCCGCTGATGTTAGGTGCCATTGGGTTGGTTCCGACTCATAGTGACCCTATGAACAACAGAACAAACCAGTCCCTGGACCGGCACCATGCTCACCATTGTTCCCATGTTTGAGCCCATGGATGCAGCCCCTGTATTCATCCGTCTTGTCCACGGCCTTCATGCCTTTCACCACCCAGCCGCTTTACAAGGCACGATTTCTTGACAACATGTCAAAGCATGTGAGGCAAGTCCTGCCATCCTTGCCTCTAAGGAGCATCCTGGTGCAACTTTCTTCCGAGAAGGACTTGTCTGTTCTCTTGGCAGTCCATGGTATTGTCAGTATTTTTTGCCAGCGCCACAATCCCAATGCACCGACTCTTCTTCAGCCCTCCTGAGGGCTTCTTCATTCAGTGTCTACCCAGAGGCACCTAGAACCCAGCTGTCTCCTTGCGGAAACCCTATGGAGCACTGTTCCACTTGGACACCCTTGGGGTGACCACGCGTTGCAGACGGCTCTGCGGCAGCTCTCTGGAGTTGATTTCTGCAGGCCCTCCCCCTCTTTCTACCTTCTTAAAAGTCTCTCATGTCCCAGTCACTGCCCTGGAGAAGGAAGGCCCCTAGGGAGAGTGACTCTCTCTTGCCAAAAAACCAACAAAGCTGAGAAGGCAGATGGGGTAGAAAAGACAGACAGAAATGGAGAGCCCTGGGCAGAAGGGGGAAGGGTGCTCTTGCATGGAGGGTGGCAATCGATGTCAGGAAACAGAAGAGGTTTACATTGTTGAACGAGGGACGCGTGGACGATGGAAAAACTCACCCAAATGACATTAAAACATAAGTTGGGAAACGTTCTGGGACACAATACCAGCCCTCCACAGGAAGGCAGACACACCCTCCCCAGGAAACACAAGGCCTCTCTCGCTTGTGGTGAGCCGGCTCCAGGGGCTGACGCTAGAGCAGGTGGTATTTGAGTCTCATCTCCTCTAAGCACTCCAGGACCTGGGCTGCACCGTTGATCCTGGCTTCTGTAGAGAAGACAGCAGTGCCCTCGGGGCCCAGGTCCACACAGAGCGGGGCCTTGATCTCAGCCTGATGGACAAACTCCACTGAGGTCTAATGTCAGAAAGTGGACCTCTTCAGGGATGAAGTCCATGTTGCAACACCCACTGGCCTCCTGGAAGACCTATGGGGGTCCACACTGCTTCTCTAGATAGATGAACCCCAAATGTGAACCATTTTCTCTCTGGGGATTAACAGTGAAAAGTATGTGGCCCCTCATCTCTTTCCTTCTGCAGGCCTGGCTGGTTGTAGCTCTTGGCTTTGCACGTACAAAGAATGTGCATGCATGTGCGTGTACTTACTTCTTGTTATTAGACTGGTTCCTGGGCCATCTACTGGCCTGTGGCGTGGGTGAGGGAGGCATTCGGTGTGATCAGGCTGGTATTGTTCTAACCCATGGACTTTTGGCCTCCTCACAAAAATGTCAAGCGTGCCTGATGGAGCTGAAACCAAGGCTGCATGGCTCTTTGGCTAGGAAAGATCCAATGTAAAGATTAGTGAGGTGAACAATAGCCCTCTTTTCACCTCATTTTTATGCTACACATTCTTCTGCCTTTGCTCACACGGCCTTCCCAAACAATCAGAGCTCTGTCCGAGCTTTCAGCCACGTTTCAAGCACCTTTGAAAAGTAGTGTGCGAGCACACACATACACACAGGAGTTCTGTAGGAAAAGGAGCATCCACTCTTGTTTGATCGAGAACCTGAGGAGGTCATGCAGCTGGTGGTGGGAGACCTGGGCTGTCGAGCTGCTGGGCTCCCTAATGGCGCTTTCCTCTTCTGCATCAGGCCAGTATTGGAGTTGATGACCCACATTTAGGAACCAACCCAACCAACCCTCCAACTGAGCTATAGCTAGCTGCCTGCTGATCTGTATGTATGCCTGTGTTTTTCAATGGTTTGTTTCTAGCGGGGAAAGGGGAGGAGCTTCACGCAACCAACTAAACTAACACCAGAGCCATTTCCTTCCTTACGCCTCAAACGCATAGCTGAGCACAGGCACATCCAGAACTTCCCTGTCTTCCCAACCTCCGTCTCAGAGTCACGCTGCTGACACGGCGCACGTGATACATGCTCATGATAAACAAAATCCAAACCCTACCCAGCAGGACTCAGATGGAATTTAACAACCCACACGGACCCCCGCCCCCCGGGTATCAGCATTCTGAGCAGATGTCGTTTCTTCCGTACACGCACCCAGAAATACCGCTAGCCCTGGGAGGCTCAACTCAAAACCTCAACCTCCTTGTTATCCAGTCCATTCCCACTCAGAGTGACCTTACCAGGTGGGGTAGAGCTTCCCCCCTGTGGGTTTCTGAGACTGTAACTCTTTACAGGAGTAGAAAGCCTCATCTTTCCCTGGAGGAGTAGCTGATGGTTTCAAACTGCTCGCCTCAAGGTGAGCAGCCCGACACTTAACCATGGTGCCACCGGGGCATACAAACACACCACTGCCATCAAGGGGGTCCTGACTCCCAGGCACCCAGCACCGGATTTCTGAGACTATAAATCTTTACAGGGTCAGGTACTTTCATCTTTCTCCTACAGGGCAGCCTGTGAGTTTGAACGGCTGACTTTGTGCTTAACAGCCCAATGCCTAACCGATGGTGCCACCAAACACATTCTCTCTCTCTGTATAGACACAATCTCTACGTATCACATATTTATGAATGTATCCATATGTAAATAGAGCAATATGTGTGTACACATGTATGTATATATTTTCACACGCAAACACATATATAAACCACTGCCTTTTCAACATTTTTTCCCAAGCACATTTCAGTGACATTAAGGACTAATGTTATGTGGTACGATCACTAAATCCTTTCCCACATTTTCCCCCATCAACAAGGCCTCTCTGGCCCCCCAGTTGTCCAGCTGATCATCAGAGCCCGGGGGACTCTGGCAGGGTTGACTGTGCCAGCTTTGCCTCCCTTTTGTGGGTGGGGAGACAACAGGTGGGGCTTGCTTCCTCCTGGGAGATCAGGACAGTCCTTGTTGATAAATAGTTACGAGGCATTTCCTCCGAGGCTTGTCTTCGTAGGGCAACTTTGGGGAAGTCAGAAGAGAACTTGAAAACCATCCTTTGAAGCCTCCGCTAACTGGAAAACAGGATGGGAGGTGAACACGGGTCTGGTGGAAAGGCGGCTGAATGATCACACATATGGGACGCATTTTGCCCCCATTGAGATGTTTCTGCAGAAAAGAACCCCATAAATATACAGACTACTTTAGCTTGTGATTCAACTCAATTCAAAAGTGCTTCAGGGAAGTTCATATAAGCAGCTCTGGCTTTTGAAGGCCACACCTCGCATTGTATTATTGTTGGCTTATTTATGGAAACATGTAGCCCAGATGATGGATTGACGTCCAGAGAGCTTTGCTGGATTTGTGTGTAAGTCCAAGTTTCTCCATTAGAATTTTATTTGGGGGGAAAAGTCACTAAATATAAGAACTAGGTACATGTAGATTTGTATGCGTGTGAGTTGCAGAACCATTTTGGAACCTCCTGTTTATGGATAACGTGCTAAAATGGGAGAGCCCTGTTTAGAGACGCTTCTGAAACCATCTCAGAAGCGTCCTTGCTTTGTCCCCCACTCTGTGGTGCCGATCTCAGAGAAGGCCCCACCTGAGTCAAAGGGATGAGCACGCAAGGCTCTTTGCTATGGTAATGACCTTATGACCCACTACTTATCCCAGACACAAAATTAGACCCTGGTGGCTCACAGCCTAGCGAGAGACTCACAGGTCGGAGTGAAATGTGCATGAGGCTCTCCCTTTCTGCTGTCTCTCTGCCAACGAGGGGGTGAGAAACCCTGGTAGGGAAGAGAAGGCACCGGCCAGTTTGGTGGAAACCGTGTAATAACACGGGCATCACAGTCTACAACCCAGACCACTCTTTTACCGACTCGGCAAGGGGTCGGCCATCAATCAACCAGGAGACCTCATCGTGGGGATTCTGCCGGCTTCCATCGTTCCCGTATTGCCAGGGCCTCACCCGGGATCAAGGAGCCCTGTGCAGCAGTGCGCCAGCAGGTCAAAACTGCCAGCCACTCTGCAGAAGAAAGATGAGGCTTTCTAAGCCTCTAAAGATTTTCACTCTCGGAAACCCAAGGAGGCTGTTCTCCCCTTTCCCAGAGGGCTGAGCTGCGTCAAAATTGACTGGGTGGCAGTGAGCGGGGGCACAGTGTCCGCTCTTTCCTGCAAGCACTTGTTCAATGAAACAATCCATTTTCAAAGGAGAGGCGACAGGAAAAAGGACAGCCACAGCGTTGGTGTGCCCTGGAGGTATTGAATAGATGACGTCGACTGAGAGAATGGGTCTGTTTCGCTAAATGGTCCAGGAAGCTCCCTGCAGGATTCCAGATCTGGACCGGATTTGATGGCAAGGTGGAATGAGATAGGAACATGGTGCCTGCAGGTCAGAAAGACGGACTCCGGAGAGGCAGGGAATGATGAAGGTGGTCCACAAATCCGGAGTGGGCCGCTTAGCCAAGAAGGTAGGTAGAGCAGTAGTAGGAAAAGAGCCTACTTACCCAAAATTGGACTAAATTGCACTCAAAGATTCTATTTCCAGAATTTCTTGTCCCTTTCTTTTACAGGAACATTTACCTTTTATTCTTTCTCCCCGCACTTGCTCGCTCGGACTCATCGATCTCTTTCCAGGATCTTCTTTCTGGAACTCCCTATGAGCTTGTGGCTCATTTGGCTCAGTAGACCTGGTTAGAAGCCATGGAGGACCCCAGGGGCATCCCGGTGTGCACTGAAGCCTCTTATCCTGAGTCACATGCCCACGGAGGGGTCAAAGCACTGCCAAATAGGGTGGACGGACGCCATATCAATTGATGCAATATGTTTCGCGATGCTCCTTCAAATACCCATGGACATGGGGAACCACTGTTGGGGGCTTGTTGTGGTCGTATGGGAAGTATCCCGAGAGAAGTTTATTAAATGGGCAGATGTGATATTGCACATTGGGATGAAGGCTTTAGTGATCAAAACACATGTGTTCAGTGTTAGCCCATGAAGGGTACGCAGCCCTTTCGGGGTCCTAATGATAGAGCAAATGTGATAATCAGCAGCAGATTTGCCGCATTGCTATGCAAATCGCACTGCTGCTAAATTAATAGTTGTCATGCATGTTGCTGCCGGTTGATCTTAGCCCTTCCATTTGGGCGTCAGCGATGAGGGGGAAAGGCTGACTCCCGCGCTTATCAGTCAGCTGTTGACGGCACTGCGCATTCACTCTCGTGGGCTAAGCCTCCTCCCCCGACACAGACTTCATGGGAAGAAATGATAGTCCCTTTAAAAAATAATGATGGACTTAAAATAGCAGGCACCCTCTTAACCACCGTGGTTATAAGAGGGATGGATTATGATTAGGACCTTCCCTGCAAATTTCCCGCCTTCTGTTGTGGGTGAGGGGCGGGGTGGGGGTGGTGGGGAGGGAGTATGCATGGGTCCAGAATGCTACTTTTTAAAAATCGTTTTTGGTTAGAGCCATCCTGTCAGGATAAGGTGACAGCTGTGAGGAGCTGTCTGTCCCGCCAGCTCCGACTCACAGACACTCTACGTACAACAGAATGAAACCCCCTGGTCCCAGTGGCGTCTTAAAGATGACTGTTATGCTGCAACGACTGTTTCCATTCATGTCCCAAAGGGTCTTGCTCTTTGTCGCTGACCCTCTGCTTTACCGAGCGTGATGACTGGTCTCTCCTGACCACACGTCCAAAGTACAGGAGATGCAGTCTCGCCATCCTTGCTTCGAAAGAGCATTCTGGAGACATTTCTTCCCAGACAGATTTCTTAGTGGCATGCTTTAATAAACCAGTTATTGGGTCTGTCGGTGACTCCCAAGGGCAATGGAGAGGGCAAGCTGCATATCAGAATCAGCAAAGGGACCTTCTCCATTGGCATTTGTCCCCCAGTGATACTGACAGGACTCCTTAGAGGGACCGCCGTCCCCTTCCTGCTTGCTAGCTTGCACCTCTTTGATTAATGGCTCAAATAAAATTACTTTGCTATCTTGGGGATAAACAAGGGTTGAGAGCCATTGTCTCAAATGACTTTTATAGCTCAAAGAAATAGGTTGTTGGTTTCTTAGCTCTCATATCTTATAGGATGATGGGTGATTCATTCCTGAATATACATTACATACTTGGTCCCTTGTTAGATACTTACATACATTGGGTTGAAATATAAATACGATTCTCCCTCTGAAGGTGAGAACATGGGTGTTTAGCCAGGTGTGTTGTTCAAGGTCATCCGTGTCCATGATTCCCATCCAGTGTTTATAGCTCCGATGCTAAGTCAGCAAGATCAACATTAAGAACTGGGGCATACTGGAGATCCCCTTGCAGAGGGGTCTCGGGGAGGAGATGAGCCAGTCAGGGTGCGATGTAACAATGATGAGAAATACAACCTTCCTCTAGTTCCTAAAGGTTTCCTCCCCGCTCCCACTACCATGACTCGAATTCTATCTTGCAAGACTGGCTAGACCAGAGGAGGTACACTGGTACAGATAGGAACTGAAAATACAGGGAATCCAGGATGGATGAGCCCTATAGGACCAGTGGTATGAGTGGCAAAACAGGGAGGGTAAAGGGAGAATGGGTAGGAAAGAGGGAACCGATTACATGGAGCTGTGTGTGACCTCCTCCCTGGGGGACAGACAACCAAAAAGTGGATGAAGGGAGACGTCGGACAGGGCAAGATATGACAAAATACCCATTTATAAACTATCAAGGGCTCATGCGGGAGGGGGGAGCGGGGAGGGAGGGGAAAAATGAGGACCTAATGTCGGGGGTTTAAATGGAGAGAAAATGTTTTGAGAAACGATGTACAAATGCGCTTTACACAATTGATGTGTGTATGGATTGGGATAACAGTTGTATGAGCCCCTAATAAAATGTTAAAAAAAAAAAAAAAAAAAGAACTGGGGTATGAACCCATAATGGATTTCCATGTTTGTCCTCTGCCATCTCTGACAGGATAGCAGAAATATCCCATTTTCCATCCCCAGTTCATACGACTGGACTGGGGCCAATCCTACCACTGACACCAGGGTGGGTGACTTCCTAAGCCCAGCCAACTAATTAACACCATCTAGTCCCTAGTCCCCTAGCCAGAGAAGGAGCCCTGGTGGTTATACATTGGGCTGCTAATCACAAGGTCAGCAGTTCGAAACCACCAGCATCTCTGAGAGAAAGATGAGACTCTATTCCTGTAATGAGTTACAGTCTCAGAAGCTCACGAGGGCTGTTCTACTCTGTTCTCTAGGATTACTATGACTTGGCAGTGAGTTTGGATTTTTTTTTTTTTTTTGAGTGAGTGCCCTGGCCACAGTGATTGGTCCAGGGATAGGCAAGACCCAAGTTTGAAAATCTGAGATAACCCCTGGCTTTAAGCAGAAACGTAAGAAAGCATCTGTGTTAGGCAGGGTTCTCTAGAGAAACAAAACAAGGACACTTATGATTAGATAGATAGGTTTATATAGTGAGAAGTTATATAACAGCTAATTAGTTCACACAGCAGTACAGAGGGCTCAGTTCAACTCACTTTCATGGAAGGGTTACTATACTGAAGGTCCTTCCACTCACATGGGCTTCCGGTCCAAGGTCAAGAAAGCAGACAGCAGAGTCTGCCCTCAGGCAAGACAAGCAGGGTGGGGCAGCAACAGCAGGAAGATGAGAAGTTGAGGTGTAGTTTGGATCCTTAAGCTCTATAGATGCACCCACAGCAAGGCCACATGATCTATGGGTTGGCTTGGCCCACAATAGTGCAGCACACGGTTGAGGCAGAGGACTAGCTCAGGCAGTAGGGAGAAAGAGGGAAGGGGGTCAGCCTTAGAAAACCATTTATCTCATCCCCTCCAATCAGGCTGTGATCTGATTAAACTCCACTCGCATGTTCCTATGGAAGCCTAGTTGGCACAGTAAACTTAACTAACACAACATCTGAGAGGTCAGAGACAAGCCCCAAGAGAGCAGGGCTGAGTGATGGGGTAAAACTGATGGTTCAGATCATTGTGCCCCCAGATCTATTTTTTAACATTTATTAGGAGCTCTTACATTTATTACAACCCAAAGTTCCATTAGATCAAACATAATTGTACAATAGCTGTTATCATAATTTTTTATATATTTTGTTTCCTCTTGAACTCTTTGATATCAGCTCCCCTTTATCCCCTCCCTCCCCACCCTAACACCCCCACAGACCTTTAATATATTATATATTATTGTTATTGTCATATCTTACACCATTCAATGTATCCATTCACCTATCATACTGGTGTTAATTCCCCTTGAGTGGGGTGATACGTCCATCATTGCTATCAGATCCCCCTTCCCTTTCCACACTGGTTCTTTTCCCATGCCCTCATGGAATCATTACTCCCATGACTGTTTCTGAGGGGTTCACGTATCTTGGATTTCATCTATCGAAAGATCTTGATTGTGCCAGTGTACATACTACGAAGGTCAGGCAAGGTTAGTGAGGCAAAACTAAGGCCATAATAGTAAGGGGAGGAAATATTAAAGAATTAGAGGATAGTTATATTTTTATCAGTGCTGTACTGCACCCGGATATATCATACCTTCTATGTGGCCCTTCTATGAGGGACTGTCCGATTACCTTACTGTCTCCTGGGGACCCTGGAGGGCAGGGTAAACTGTCCCTGTGGGCTTCCCAGACTGTGACTCTCTACGGGAGTAGAGAGCTCCTTTCTCCCTTGGATTGCGTTCACAACCCCACCAGAACCACTGTGCCTGTGATTGAATGTGGGGCGTCATGAAAAATTTGGCAACAGTAAAAGGTTTCTGAATGCACAACGACCAAACTTGAATTTAAAATCAAACTTGTCATGAATTCTAGGTGTTTCTCACAGCACTCGGCTGTGTTGTAAACTTCCTGGGTGGAAAGGGAGACAGGGCCCTGCTTTCAGATTTCCAGCACCTTAATTGTGAGAAAATGAATTTGTGTGCTAACTAACTTTGTGGTTTTTCTGATATAGCAGCACGAGGCAGTTCAGTTACACCTTTGGTCACATCAGTTACAGAAGGCAAGAGGTCCCCAGTTCTTCACCCACTCCCTACACCCCATTTCACAAGCCCCCCCTCCCCATACACACACACTTTGGGGAGAGAGGGATTCGTATTCTTACTAACATGAATCCCTGATGTCTCCAACAATAGTCCTGGTAAGAGAAAGAGAGCTGAAACGCGGGGGAGTGAAGGTACCCTGAGGATGTAGGTCAAGAGGGGTCACAGTTTCCCCGGTGGTGCCTGCTCTTCCTGAGGCTCCAGCCAATGGCTTCTGGGCTTCTCTTATCCCAGCACTGGTGCCTCTTGGGAAATTGAAATACATCCCATGTCTTTGTAGTGTTTTGGGTTCAACCAAAACACCAAGCTCACTGAGGTCAAGCCACTTCTGGCTTAGAGCGATCCTAGGAACCGGGTAGAACTGCCCTGTGGGCTTGTGGGACGGTAAAATCCCGACAGGGCAGGAAGCCTCCTCTCTCTCCCACAGGGCGGCTGGTGGTTTAGAGCTGCAGCCCTCGCTCGAGATCAGCAGCTCAACCCTTAAGCCACGACACCACTATCGCTTCAGTTTGTGAGGGTCTAAACTCACTGCCACCGGGTCCATGAGGACTCCTAGTGACCTCCTAGGGCAGTCAAACTGTCCCTCTGGGTTTCCAAAGCCGAACATCTTTATTAGAATGGAGAACCACATCTTTCGTCCACAGAGTGGCGGGTCGCTTTGTAACCACGATGCCACCCAGGCTCCTACACCAGTCTTCTGACTTTTCTGCTTGTGTTGTGTTTATTTTGATTTTTAAAATATTTTAAATGAAAGTACTAGAGGTGAAACATAGTACTTCCATGACAGCCTCATCAGTCGAAAGTTAGGCTGCTTTTTTTTTTGGGGGGGGGGTCCCCTTTGGCTGAGATATTCCGAATCATCTCCCCAAAGCAAAGTGGGAAAACGAGGTCTTAAGGGCCTCCTTCCGGCCTGGCTTCTCTTCAATGCAATCCTGATTTCCATGACTCTACCCACAATCGCTTGCATGTGTACTCTTTTGTGAGACAAGAATAGACCGAGAATGGGCATGAGTTCTAATTACTTCGCCAAGTCCCCCGTGCTGCTCCTGACAGGGGTCTGAGCAGAGACTTCAGATTCATCTGGCCAGGCTCCCTGCTACAAAGAGGAGGGGTCCCCAAGTAATTCATGCAGAAGCCCGACTTACACCCGGACAAAGTACCTCGTTTCTGGCCGAGGGATTCTCTTTGTGCTAGAGGAAGCTAGCATGTTCATTGAGTACTGCGCCATGCTTAAACGGTTGTGACCCTGCGACACCCGTCCACCTCATTGGAAGCATCTTTAGAATCGAGAACCGATAAACAATCTGGGCCTGCAATGATATCAAGATACTTTGAACAAGCCTCACAGGCCAGATTGTATAAGAAGCATCAATACAATGGGGACTGATCCTATATTTCTGGTCAACCTCTTAGGGCAATTTAAAAAATAAATCCAGTAAGAGATGTGAACAAATGTATCCAACTACTTCATCATGTAGCGATTACGTAGTACTTTTTCATGGGGACTCCAATCACTAGGCAGTGATTACCATTCCCCTTCCTGGTGGGGAACCCGCCCCTGTCGCACATCAGGCATATGCTCCTTAGCGAGGTGCAGTGCATGTCACCCTTTATTGCAGACAGATGTTGCCCGGTGGCCAGTGTCATGGAGGTAGCTTCCCAGCGGACAGTGATGGAGCCGCCATGACCACAAGGATCAAAGGGCTTCTTCTTTTAAGAATTTTTGCTCAAAATCATCATTGCCTGCTCACCTTCCCCATACAAACACTAAAGACAAATGCGTGCAAAAGTAAGTGTGATGAAGAAGGCTGATGGTGCCCAGCTACTGAGAGATATAGCATCTGGGATCTTAAAGGCTTGAAGGTAAACAAGCGACCATCGAGCCCAGAAGCAACAAAGCCCACATGGAAGAAGCACACCAGCCTGTGTGATCGAGAGGGGTCGAAGGGACCAGGTATCAAGCACCAAAGAACAAAAAAATCATATCATCTTGAATGAGGAGGAGTGCGGGGTGGGGACGCAATGCCCATCTGTAGGCAACTGGACATCCCTTCGCAAAGGGGTAGCGGGGAGGAGATGAGTCACTCAGGGTGCAGTGTAGCATTGATGAAACACACAACTTTCCTCTAGCTCTTAAATGCTTCCTACCCCCGCCCCCACCACCACTATCATGATCCCAATTCTACCTTACAAAGCTGGCTAGACCAGAGGATGTACACTGGTTCAGATAGGAACTGGAAACACAGGGAATCCAGGACAGATGATTCCCTCAGGACCAGTGGTGAGGGTGGCGATACCGGAAGGGTGGAGGGAGGTTGGAGTACAAAGGGGGAATGGATTATAAGGATCTACATATAACCTCCTCCCTGGGGAATGGACAACAGTAAAGTGGGTGAAGGGAGACATCGCGCAGTGTAAGATATGATAAAATAATAATTTATAAATTATCAAGGGTTCATGAGGAAGGGGAGGGGGGGAATGAGGAGCTGATTCCAAGAGCCCTCATTTGTGATGTATATATGGATTACAATACGAGTTGTACAAGACCCCACTAAAATGATTTAAATTTTAAAATAAGAATTTTTGCTCTTAAAGAAAAACCCAAAACTCTCTCCGTATACCTCTAACAAGCGAGTGAACAATAGAGCCTTCCCCAGCTTCTGTCCACCCACCCAGGGAAGGGTGCTGTTATCCTGCCTCAATTGTCAGGCAGGTCAGGGTGCATTAGGACCAAATCCAGCCCCTTGTCTTTCCCCAAAGCTGTACAGGGGAGACCTCAAGGGCAGAGGCAGCCTTGCTCTGTCCGAGCCCTGCGTGGAAGAAGACAGGAGAACACTGCCTCTCTTGCAGCAGCACTCCACCCTTGGGTGGCCAGCATCTGTCTGGAGGGTAAGGACAATGGGTCCAAGCCCCCCTGGGCTCAGGAGCTGGGCGGTGAATGCACCAACAGGAAACTACTGGACCATCTTGCTCCTGAAATGGGCCCGGAGCAGGGCAACTCCAGATGTGGGCAGGAATTGTCCCAGTATCGGGACAGATCAAAGCCCATACCCTTCTCACCCACCCACTAAAGGGAAGGAACTTGCTCTGGTGAGTGGGGTGGTCTGCCAGGAACCTGCTAGACACTTGGATTCAACTCTTTGATCTGGGCCCCACCACCACGTCCCAAGCAAGTTGTATTATTATTTCCATTTGCAGGTGAGACAGACACGGGGAAGGTGCCGGAAGCGATGGCATTCATAAGTCAGGTGGGAGAAGCAGCCTTCAGACCCAATGTCAGATGCCTGTTACAAGTCGAATTGGATCCCCCTCCCCCAAATAGATGCTGTATGTAGGCCTTACCCCTGCCCTCCATGACTATGACCTCGTTCGGGGAAACAGGGCTCTCCTTGGCAGACATCATCCGTTAAGTTAAGGAAGGCAGAGGAGGATCGGTTGGCTCCTAAGCCTTATTCCTTCCCATTTCCATTTTATAAAAGAGGAGGAGGATGTGGACCCAGAGCCACAGATGGTGGGGGGGGGGGGCGGAGGGGGAGACAGATGCCCAGTGATCACAGAGGCAGAAGTACCTGCAGCGAAGGAATGGCAAGCAGAGCCAGCAGTCACCAGGAAGCAGGAGAGAGACACAGAATACGTCCTCCCTCTCAGTCCTCGGAGGAACTAACGGCTGATACCTGGTTTGCCCGCCCCCACCACCCAGAACTGTGACAAAGTCGTGGTACTTTGCTGTAGCAGCTCCAAGACCCTAAAATGCTTCTATTCCTGGACGATGCTCTGCATCTGCTTGGGAGACCAGGCTCTCCCAAGGGAGAGGCTAAGGGACCACAGAGCTGAGAGGCTGCGAACCAGGGAGACTTGGCTGCTGGAGGGGAGGTGTTGCTGTGGACCAACGATTGCATCTTTAATATTCTCTAACCCTGGCTGTGGTACCCTCTTAACATCCCTAACAAGCTCCCATCGTTGGGCGTGATTGTCTGTGTGGCCAGCAATGAATTACTGAACCTGGCAGAGGAGTAGAGTCTTGGGGAAAGAATGGTTAAGGTCAACATAGGGTCAAGAAAGATGGAGACTGGAGCATGGGTGACCTCTGTCTGCAGCCATCAGCCTTCGGCTGGTGTGGAGAGGGTGCCTCCTTCTCCCTGTGTAGCCAGAGGAGGTCAGGTGTGGCCTCTTGGTCATTTTCACAGTGACCAAAGAGCTGTGCGTATCAGCATGATCTTGTGCTAAGTGAAGCTGCAGGCGGAGGGCAGGGGAACCCTCCAGAGCGCAGATGCTGGAATCCCATGGACTCACCGATGGCGCTCCTACTGTGTGAGGAAGATGTGCTGGGAGCCACAGAACAAGAAAGGCCACGGTGCCCTGTGGATGGGCACCAGTCATTACCAAGTTGTCCAGAATGGAGGTGGGGGCAGACGAAGGAGGCGATCTCTGAGCGCTCCGCTCTGCCCAAGCCAGAGCCATGCTGCCTCAGTAGGTTTTCTTGTTTTGGGCACATGGGCTCATGTGGAGACCAGATGCTGTGGTTTAAAATACACTCAGTCTTCCTGCTCCTGAGATGTGGAAGTTGGGGTCCAGGTAATCTGCCGTAAGCTGCCCAGGCACATCAGCCAGTTAGCAGCAGGTCCAGAACTGCTTATCACAAGGGCATGGGGCAAAGTCCGCCTCTGCCACGATCCCTCCCTCCCTTCTGAGCTCGGAATCACAAGGCCTCCTCTTGGCAAGGTGAGGCATCATGGTCCTTAATCTGATTCATGAGAAACCCCAAGCCCCCATGGACAGTAATAACCTTTGACCCAGCCCAGGGCTTGGTCCGCACCAGAATGTTCTAGGTGCCCATCCAGCCTTACCTCCTGCACACTCTTTGCAGGAATCTATCCTGTGGAAGAAGCACTCTTATCATTGTCATTTTGCAGAGGAGGCAAATGACGGCCCGGGTCTCATCCCCGCCAACCCGGCTCAAGTCCCACTGAGTCTACGAGACTCCGGAAGTCGCCAAGAACCCCCTAACATTGACATTGAGCACAAGCATGCACCCAGCCACCATTCGCCCATTGTCTGCATTCCTTCATGTCTTCGGGTGGGGCCCCGCCCTCCCCACCACCCCCTCATTTTTTTTTTAATCCAGAGAGGCATGTTTAAAAGCGGGTGGGCTGAGAGATCCTGTTTATTATTGAGACAACAATTTCAATGATGACTTTCATACGAACCTTATCAGTGTCAAACCAGAGTTTACTAACACTTTGCTAACTTATAAACAGGCTCCCACACACTCACTTTCATGCTTACACAAAGAAACACATGTAAACATTTCAAAACATTTCTGGTGGGCAATTAATTCCCCATCCCCCCGCCTGCGCCGTTGGGAAAATAATCCCACTGACGCTAATAATGAGGCAATGCATATTTTAGAGATAAATCATATTAAAAGGCCTAGCTCTGGTCTCTTGCAGGAATCCAGGGTGTTTAGAAAGGGTCATTAAGTTCTGTGACCTGACGGATCTACTTTGCAGCACGCTCCGGAGAGGGTGCTTGGGAATCTGAGCCGGAAGAGGGAGCGCAGGCCTGCGGCTCCGGGGTTTATTTGGGGATGCTGTGTCTTCTGGGCAAAGGAAGCCCTTGGGGAAGAACGATGCTCTGCTCCTTTTCTGAAGTGCTGCCCGGTTAAAACCCTAGCGGCTTCCAGCTCTCCCCGACACCACCCCTGGGTCTCCTGTCCTCCCTCTCCCCTTACTGCAGGGAAGGGAGCGTGGGGTGGGGGGGCTCCCAGCCTTGGAAGGAGGAAAAGGGGGTTTCCTCTGGGGCCCTGGGTGACACAAGCTTATCGGTTCGTGAGCTCACTTGCTAAGGGGAAGATTGGAAGGACGAGTCCACCGGGGCGTCTCCGACAAAAGGCTGGGAGACACTGTGCTTCAGAGTTCTGTGCTTGGATCCCCGTGGTCCTCGGGCCCACACGGGCCACCGTGGATGAGAAGGGATTTGCCCTGCTGCCATCCCGACTGGTTTTTCCTCTGTTGTTGTTCGGTGCCGCCGGGTCGGTTCCGACTCCCAGCGACCCCGGAACAAACAGAATGGAGCCTGCAGGTCCTGTGCCGCCGCACCATTGGTCCCATGTTTGGGCCCGCTGCTATAGCCGCCCTGTCAATCCATCCTGTAGAGGGCCTTCCTCCTTTTTGTTGCCCCTCTGCATTAAACACCCCACTCCTCTAGTTGAATGCCAGGCACACCTGGGGGGAAGCTCTTTGAACCTAGGACCGACTGACCCTTAGGACATACATTGACCATTTTCAAAATGTCTCTTCTCCGGATTCACGATAGGATCATTGAGGGGGGTGGCCTGGGTCTTCTTCTCCCTCCTGGCACAGAGTAAGGGCACATCTCTAATCCCCCCGCAGCGTAGCTTGACCAGGGACATGCTTTGGTTAGTACAAGGAGAGAGGCAGAACTGCAGCCAAGAGCACAGCTTGCCACGTTCTCCTCCCCTCTGCCACAGCGATCGGCCACAGAGCAGGCAGGTCTCCATCTAGCAGAGCTGGCCCTGCGGCAGGCCGTGGGAGTCCCTGGCTCAGAAGCTTCCTCCTGTGCTACATGCTCAGTCTGTCTGGGAGCAGGAGCTGGTCGTTAGCGGCTGTCTTGCTGCATGCTGCCACCTTAGTAGGTTTTCTGGCACATAGTCACCGAGCCAGGTGCAAATTTTCTCTCTGCTTCTTGTTAGCTATGCAGTCTTAATGGGTCATATTACTTAACTGTCTGAAAGCCCAGTTCTCAAACTCTTACACACTCACAGCAACAAACGCAGCTTAGGCCCCTGATGCCTGTACAGAGTCTCGCAGAGAAGGAAGGAGGGGGCTTGTAACCGTGCGAGCTAGCCTCCTGCCAATGGAGAACAAAGTCCCTGTCGTGTGTGTCACTGTTAGCCACCAAGGTTCACTCGAGCCCTGCGCCCCAATTGCTGGGTGCTGGGATCCCCGGTGAGAAGGTGTGCCCATCCCTGTGGAGGCAAAGGTCAAGGTGCCTTCTTGAACCCAAGGACCGGAGACAGCGTATTTACTGTGAAGAAGGGTTACCTACAGCTAAGCTCTGGTCCCCTACAGCTAAGCTTCTTGGCTTACCCATTTGTAAAGCACCTGAAATAGCTACCTCATCTGGCTGGCATTTTATAAAATGCCAGGGAAGGAATCATCCTAGAAGGGCACAGGGTCTACACAGTTGACCCCCAGGAATCCCTGACTTTAGGGAGTGCCATCCGGGAATCAGTCATCTGGGCCATTTCCCAGTCAGTGGGCAACCGGACACCATTCAGTCACTTCGGGAGACGCGCCTCTCCTGACTGAGCTCCTGCCTCAGGCCCATCCTGGACAACCCACACTCATCTCCCCGAGAAGCCACTGTAGAGCAGGCTGGGATTTCTCCTGGGAGTTCCGGACTTGTAAGTCTTTACAGCAGCAGTTCTCAACCTGTGGGTCGCGACCCCTTTGGGGGGGTTTGGAACGACCCTTTCGCAGGGGTTGCCTGATTCATAACAGGGGTTGCCTGATTCATAACAGCAGCAAAATGACAGTGATGAAGTAGCAACAAAAATAATTTTTTTATTGGGGGCTCATACAACCCTTATCACAATCCAT
>NW_022103968.1:9104120-9111823 GCF_000313985.2 Echinops telfairi
TGTAAGGGGATGTCCAGTTGCCTACAGATGGGCTTTGGATCTCCACTCTGTGCTCCCCCTCATTCACAATGATGTGATTCTTTGTTCTTTGATGCCTGATACCTGATCCTATCGACACCTTGTGATCACACAGGCTGGTGTGCTTCTTCCATGTGGGTTTTGTTGCTTCTTAGCTAGATGGCTGTGTGTTTATCTTCAAGCTTTTAAGACCCCAGATGTTATATCCTGGGCACCATCGGCTTTTTTCATCACATTTGCTTATGCACTTCCTTTGTCTTCAGTGATCATGTCAGGAAGGTGAGCATCATAGAATGCCAGTTTCATAGGACAAAGTGTTCTTGCATTGAGGGAGTACTTGAGTGGAGCCCCAATGTCCACATGCTACCTTGATATTAGACCTATAAATATATGCACATAGATCTATTTCCCCATCATCATATATAAATATGTTTACATATGTATGTGCCTGTATTTAGAGCACTATAAACGCCCTTTGCTTCCTAGTTCTTTCCTCTATTTCCTTTTACTTTCCTCTTGTACCACTATCATGTTCAGCCTCCATTTGAGTTTGTAATTCCTCTCGGTTACATTGCTCTTGATCAAGCCCTACCAGGACACCTACACCATCCTTGCCATCAATTTTGGATCACTTGCTGTTCCCTTGTCCCTGGATTTGTTAAAATTCACTTCCTTTCCCTGCCTCCCCCTCTCCCCTGTCCACTCCCAAACTGTCGGTCCCATTGTTTTCTCATCCAGATAGTTTATCCTGCCTATCTTATCCAGATAGAACTGAAGAGATAACAATACTTTTCATGGTTGGAGAGGTCACCACAACATAAGGGTTGCAGCGTTAGGAAAGTTGAGAACCACTGCTTTACAGGAACAGAAAGCCCCATCTTCCTCCCAGGGAGCCGCTGGTCATTTCAAACAGCAAACCCTGTAGTTTGCAGCCCAACATGTAACCATGATGCCACCAGGGCTTCTCAGGCATGTCCCTAGTCATTGGAAACCAGTTACTTGCTGTGACTTTTTAAATTTTTTTCGGTCATTCCATGAAGAAATTTGGGTGCTTTAAGACCAAAAGCAAACAACAACAACAACAAAAATGCAGCCTAGGCTTCTAATGTCTACACCTCTCTTTATATTGGGTATAGTATTATTTCCATCCACTTGGCATCATGCAGAGATTCAGTGTCACTCAATTCTTCTATCCCTTCTTCCTCCCTCTCCCTCCTCAGCCCCTTCCCTCTTCTCCCCTCCCTCCATCTCTCTCTCTTCTCTCTCTCTCCCTCCCCCATCCTCTCTTTCTCCCCCCTCCCAGCCTCCCCCCTCCTCCTGTCCTTCCCCTCTCCTCCCATCCTTCCATTCCTCCTTCCCTTTGCTCCATACTCTAGTCCATTTTGACCAGCTGTTGACTGGTCCTGGCTTTCTAGTGAGAAGCCCACCTCAGGCCCATCTCCAAGGAAGGCCTGGGAAGGCCATGGCTGGGCTGGGGACAGCTCAGGGTTTTCTGCAGGACCCGCCATGGAAGCCACCACCCCTATGTAGACTGCCCTCCTCCTTTGGGGATGTGGTCGGAGACCCTGGGTGAGCATGCCAGGCCGTAAGAGATTCATTTGTAAGTGTGGCCAGAGTGCCTTGTGAGGCCCCCAGCCCTCAGCCCCGCAATTCCTACTTATCGGTCAGGGGATTAGACCGCCTCTGGATCACGGCTGGCTTTCTTTCGATGCCAAATGGCCTGGCAGATCAAAGGCAGCATGACTTCACATGGCTAGTGGCTTATCTGCTGGCTGTCCGAAGGACACTGACCTCTCAATTAAAGTTTTAACAACAATGGCTCTCTGGCGAGGACATGCTCAGGGCAATGGAGGACAGTTTACACTACCGGGCCTCTGCCTCTGACCCCGCTGGCCCAGCGTCCGTCCCGACACTCGCTGTGTCATTAGGTGACCTTGGTTCAGATCCTCTGCACCGAGGGGAAGGGGGAATACAGTTATTTTTACCAAAAATATCTCCAAGTGCCCTGACACGCTCCAGTTTTCATATCTAATGAGGTGACAGTGGAATCTGTCAGATGACTGGGACTTTATCAGCGTTCATGCTAACATGCCTCTCGGATCCAGGGCTCGGGAGAAGGGGACACTGATAATCCCAAGTCTTGCCTGATGGATGGTACTTTGGGCATGCCTTTGCTTTCTCCCGGAGACCTGCCCCTCGCCCCCACTCCCCTCCCCGCGGCCTCATCTGCATTGGGGTTTCTTTCGGAGCATGTACTGCCAGTTTGCAAGTGTCCGTTGCTGACGCTTAGAAGGAAGGCTTGGGGAAAGTATTGTGTACTCTGGCACTGGACATTTCTACGATGGCCAAGATGGTTTTTCAGGTAGAGATTCTGTGGAGTATGAATTTGCAATCTATTATATATAGATATAGATCACACATACATATATGTTGCTGTCTGTCAGGTATCCTGGGGTTAGTTCTGACTCACAGCAACACGATGTACAACAGAATGAAACACTGCCTGGTCTTGAACTAGCCTCCCAATTGTCAAGTTCAAGCCCATTGTTGCAGCCACTGGACCAAGATGAACTCATTTTGTTGCGTGTCTGTGCCGGTTAGCCTTGAACAGGAGTCGGTAAACAGCTGCTCTTCAGCCATATGGGGCTCTTCCGGTACACACATGTAGCGCTGAGGAAAAATTGGAAATGAAAAAAAAAGCCCATCATAGTTTCATCTGTAAAAAGTTTTAAAGGATATTATTCAGATCATGGTGATTTCATTTGTTTATAAAAAGATATTTATGGCTCGTGATTGCTTTTTAAATTGTGCGAGGGACAGGATTGGCTCTTCTGTCTCCAGGATCTGCCGACCCCTGACCTACTAGACGCCTGAGAAGTGATGTCCTCCTTGGGAGCTTTGCGCACAGTGGGGCAGACGGCAGCCTGAGCCCCTTACAATAGAGAGAACTCAGGGTTTGGGCTGGGCAGACTTGCAGGCGAGTCGCAGCTTCATGACCACTGTTTTCTTAGGAAGGATTTTAAATTCCCTGAGCCTCAGTTCAGTTACCTGTTATATTTCAGGTAGCATCCACAAACAGTCTCACAAGTTGTTGGAAGACTCAAACGACATAAAGCTGTAAGGCGTGGGCAGGCCAGTGCCTGGTAAGTGCTAAGATCTCAAGAGGCAACCCGTGCCACTTGTTTTGTCTTCATGCGTAAACTCCAGCGAAGAGTGTATTGCAGAAGAAGGGATCAAACTCACCCACTAAAGGTGGGCCGTCCTGTGGCCGGATAGCACGCGCAGAAGCCTGCTGGCGAACCCTCCGGAAGCATGCTGGAGGCCTTTGATTTGATGTCCATCTGCCTTGCTGCTGGGCTGAACTCCCCGCCCTGCACAACTGGCTGAGAACTGCCGAGGGAGCCACAAAGTTTGTTTGCCCTATCTGTTACAGATGAGGGTCAGTTGTCATTTCCATCCTAAACCCCATGCTTCATGGCTCTAAAGCTTGGAATTTAAAATGACACGGGGCTTAAGCACTACTTAATGCGTTTGATTTAAAACTGGCAGTGGCGGCAGTGGCCTCCGTCCACGTGGCTCTTGGGCCAGGAAGGCTCGTTGGGAGAGAGTGCCTTGAACCAGGCATTCTGAATCTGGCATTGGGCCGCCTCTGCAGCAGGACCACGGCGTCGCGAGAAATTAACCTCTGAGAAAGCAAATAATCAGTCCCATTTGCATGCTCTGCGGCAGGCGGATGGTGCCTGGGGGAGGCTTCATTTTCCGCATCTTAATGATGACTTTTCAAGGTGGCCACTTTATGAAGGGGCAGGTGATGGAGGGGCGGGAGAGGGGGAGCCTCTCCCCACTTCCTTAGCCTCTTGAGAGAGATATTTAATCCGTCTCCATTTCAGATGGCATTTTATTTTGAAGATAAAAGTGCATTATATGCAATGTCAGTCAACCCCTCAACTTTAGGCAACAGCATCAAACACAGATTACAGCTAAACAGGCAGCTGTTGGCGGGTGGACCAAGAGCCTTTCTATTTAAGCACAACAAGATCAAGTATCTGATGGCCAGGACTTTTAATTTTTTGTTCCTTTTTAAAATGACTTCTCTGATTCCAGCTCGGGAGTGAAGGGAAGGTAGGAAAACACTTAGAACATGTTCTAAGGGAAGGCTCAGAGTTTGAAACACCCCCGTGCCCCCCACAAAACATTGGTCATCCAGGGGAGAACCTCAAAATGCCAGTACTTTCAACCCTCCACTCGTAGCGAGTCTATAGGACAGGGTGGTGGTGCCCCTGTGGGTGGCTGCAATGGTTGATATTAACAGGAATAGAGAGCCTCATTGTCCTCTTGCGAGGTGTCTGGAGGGTTTGAACGGCCAACCTTGTGGTTTAGAAGCAACTCGAAGGGAGTGAGTTTGTTAGTTTTGTAGGTTCTCAACCCTTAGCAGCACCCAGGTGCTGGCAGGAGTGAGAAAGAAGGTGAGAGGCAGCAACAGATAGCTGGCAGAGTAGTGGGTATCGAGACGGTCAGTGGTGAGGTAACAGAAATCTAAAATGTGTGACACACGGCATTTGTGATCACTAGGTTTTGTGTCGTCGTGGTGGTCCAGGATTCTCCCGTGACATGATCTACCACGGTGTAGTCACCTCCTCGCTGGGTTCTTCTGTAAGCAGTTAGGCAGGTGAGCGGGGAGTAGACCTCCTGGAGCTGGTCACAGCCTGACACGGGTGAGGGAGACTTCCGGCAGAGTGTGGCCTGCACGTCATATAAATTGACAGTTGCATAGATCTGGTCCGTCGGCTGCTTGTATATTACTCACTGATTCCAGGGTTAGCCGGCTGCCAACCTTGGATTCATTTGGCCAATCTCAGCTTCATTCGGCTCAGTATTCACCAGCCGTGGTCTCCCTGCTTCCTGTTGGTCAGCCCCCTGCAGCTAGACGAGCCAGGAGAAGCCTCCAGTTTATGCCTGACCCACAGACTTGAACCAGATTGGATTGACCCATGTCTATAAAGGTGTAAGCCATTTCTTAATATAAACCTTTCGAGGGCTCTTTCAGGGGGCTCAAACATAAGAACCATTGCAAGGGTGGTGCAGGACCAGGCAGTGATTTGGCCCTTGGCACATAGATGTGCTATGAGTCGGAACTAACTAGATGTCACTTAACAACAACAACAACGTAGACATAGAAGTGTCTCTGGTTTTGCTTTTCTCGGGAACCTGGCTTAACCCGGCGTTGGACTAGGAGATGGGCAGAGGGTGGCAGGGGTCAGCCAGCGAGGGCTGGCAGGGCAGTGAGGACACTGCTCCGGGAGGTGACAGAAAAGGCAGAGCAAGGTCTGGAGTGTTGAAAGAAACTGTCCCCCGGGCACTTGGAAGAAAGAGAGTGACCTGTGTAACAAGGAGGTCTGGCTAAGGACTCTCTAGACCAGTGGTTCTTAACGTTCCTAATGCTGCGACCCTTTCACACAGTTCCTCCTGTTGTGATGACCCCCAAACATCGGAAATATGTGTTTTCTGATGGTCTTAGGCGACCCCTATGAAAGAGTCGTTCAACCCCAAAGGGGGTCGCGACCCACAGGTTGAGAACCTCTGCTCTAGCTAGAAACGTTTAAAGTGCCTTCTGCCATTTTGCTGCATAATATGTGGCACCTGAAGAGACAGGTGCGCTCCAAAAGAATAAGATACTAAGGTGTGGCTGCAGAGCCCTCTAGAACGCCGTCGGAAATGCTCCTGGTGCCTGACGGGCCCTTTCAGGGAGACAAACACAAACACAAACTTCTAGGAATCTTCAGGGTTACGCACAGTAGATTCATACTCAGCCCAAAGTAGATCAATGCTTGTCTTGAGCATGATGGATGTTATTGGGGGGGGAGGGGCATGGACAGACTTCATCAGAGTCCAAGGCAACGTGACTCTGGTTTCAAGACATATTGGTGAACATACACCAACCAAACCTGGAGTCACAGGTGCAGAGACGGTGCAAAATGGAAAGCATTCTGGACCCTCGCCTTCCCATAGACAAGGAAGCAGACGGCAATTGGATTCAGCTGTCACATGGACTGATTCTTTTGGAAAAGGAAAACACAACTCAGGGCAGAGCCAAGAGCTAAGAAGCGGAGAGAGCATTCCATACGGAATCCCTCGTGGGGAGCAGCAGTGGGCCTCATCGAGGAGCATTCTCTGTCTTGGCCGTAGGAGACTGTGGACCAGTAGCTGTCGTTTGCCTTCCATCCCTCCCGTCTTTGCATGGGGATGCATCCTGTGCTTCTCTTGCCCGTCGCCCACTGGGATGGGGACAGGGAACATACCTCTCTAGTACCATCTGACTCAGTGGGAGCTGCCTCTGAAGAATTGCAGCCAAGGGCTGCCCTGGTCATCTGCACTTAGACAACCAAGATCCTGGCTGTTGAAGAGGAGGCAGCTGCTCTAATGGAATGATACATCCAAGCAGGGACAGTAGTGTATTTTGCATGTGGGAGCAATGAAGAGACCTTTTCATCCCCTCCTATCTGAAGTGGAGTGGATGCCAGCATCCCCTTAGACCTACAAGCTGCCCTTGTGACATGCGTTGGCCAACAGGCTATATCAGAAATGGTACAGAAAAGCTCCACACCTGGGCTTTGCGGGGACTCACAGCCTTCTACCTTTCCCTCTTGGAACCTCCCTGCCACCTTGCCAGAGCCCTGGCTTGGGTAGTGAATGGTGAGAAATCATGGGAGGAGCCAGCGGTAGTCAACCGGCAGTGCCGCAGCCTTATCCTTGCGTGAGCCAGACCACCAGGGAAGTCAGAACTTCCCCACCCTCCCGAGGGGCCAGCTGCCTGCAGCCTGCTTAGTGGACCCACGTGAGCCCCGAGACACAACCAGACAATCTACATTGCCGTGGGGTGCAATGAAAATGCCTTTGGTCTTATGCAGCCATATCTTGGGCCTGCTTGTTACATAGAGGTAAGTAACTGATAAACTTCCAAGCGAAATCTTTCTGTGCTCTGATCCGGCTGAAAGCTACTCCACGCTCTAAATGTGCCAACTACGATGGCAGACAGGTTTTCAGCTAACCAATCCCCGTGCATTCAAGTCTCTGTGCACTAGATCATCCAAGCATACCAACACAGAACAAAAAATCCCAAAGAAACACAATTTGGATCCAACAGCCAAACAGAGTAGTTCTAAACCCACAGATCAATTAACTTTTTATTCAAAAAAATTTTTTTTTCACTCCAGGGACTTCTCTTCCAAATTAGGGGCCAAAGTTGCCAGTCCAGAACCTGCCAGAGACAACCTTTGAGAGAGACCTACAGAAAATCGTCGTGACTCCTGCAAGCCAAGAAAGCGCTGCCGTCAGCTGGAGCCACCTGGTCCCAACGATGGAGAAATGGAACTCATTGTGATCCAGGGCGGCCGGCCGCTGCAGTGCTTGCTCCTGGGACAGGTGCGCTGGGCTTGAAGTCTGAATAAACCCCTCCCTGATTGAATAGAGCTTTCTTCCTTTTATCGGAAAAGGAAAAACACAAGAGTCCACAAGCGGTGATGAATTCCTTTGTCAGTCCTTTTTAACAGAATGAGGGCACATAGAAGCTGGAGGAACGTTCCACTAGCTGCCGGGGGGGGTTCTTCTGTTTATTGGCACCATTCCTACGGCTGAAACTAGCAGGTCCTCTTGATTCTGCGCCCTGTTTGTAAGAAAGCGCTTCC
>NW_022103968.1:9111923-9170749 GCF_000313985.2 Echinops telfairi
TTGGCCGGTTTTCACCGTGGTTGCTCTTAGCACACGAGAGCCTTCCCTTCACAAAGCTGGCCTTAAGTAGGTCTCCAAGCTTCTCTGCCGTCCCTCTTCCTTCCTGAGGGCAACTATCGGGGCACCAACCCTGCTCACAAAGGGGTTGGGAGGGGGTGGGCAGTGGAAACTCCTTGAGGCTCAGTGTGTCTGTGAAGGTAGGACATAATTCTGTGCCCTGAGGGTAGATTTGAGGATTGAAGATAAGACCATGGCAACTTCTGAGATGGTACTTGCCTGGCGTGTAGGAGGACCTCTCTGACAGCGTTTTCATGAGGACTTCCTGAGTGCATATTCACAAAGCTCTCTGAACACGGCGTGCGTGCGGAAAGAGGCTATGAAAGGAAATGGATTGAAACCTCTCAGACACTTGAGCAATGAACTGACACAAGACCTGGCTGCCATTTGTAGACATGACACACAGGCCCAGACCGAACTCCCAACTGGGGGCAGATCCCATCTGAGCCTGCCGTCCACATAACACCCAGGCACGGCCACCGGCTGAGTCCTGAGGCAGGTGCTCCAAATAGCACACAGGAGAAGATGAGCTACAGGCCCTGGTGGCATCGTGGATGAAGTCGATTTAGCGTCAGGCTGCTGAGGGAAAGATCAGCAATTCGAACCCGCCAGCTGCTGCTCAGGAGAAAGATGAGGCTTTCTGCCCCTAAAGATTCACAGCCTCAGAAACCCTATGGGGCAGTCTACTCTGAGAGATGGGGCTGCTGTGAGTCAGGGCGCCTCGACAGCGGTGGGCTTGATTACCACAATTTCCCTAAACGAGCTGCTGCAGGTCCGCACAGCTATCGTGGTCCACGACAGACCCTCAACTTGGAGGGTGGAACCTCGCAAACTGGGGTGCCTCAGAAGAAAAGCCGGTGAGCTCCTGGGAAAAAGCAATTCTTGAGAACACTTGGGGCACAGTTCTACGCTGGCATGACTGGGGTCACCAGGACTCACAGTCAACTGGACACATGTAGTTCTCTTCCTCCTCCTCCTCCTCCTCCTCCTCCTCCTCCTCCTTCTTCTTTTCTCTCTCTCTCTTTCGCCAACCTTGTGTGTTACACAGTAAAACCATGCTTCATAGGGTCTCCTTGGCTATAATCTTTATGGAAAACTGGAAAAGAATCAATGCATTTGAATTACAGTGCTGGCGAGAACATTGAAAACACCCCAGACTGCAGAAAGAACCAGCAAATCTGTCCCGGAAGGAGTACAGCCGGAATGCCCCTTGGAAGCAAGGATGGCAAACATGCCACCAGGAGAAACCAGTCTCTGGAAAAGGACATCATGCTTGGTCAGGTAGAGGGGCAGCGAGAAAAGCAGAAATCCTTGGACAAGATGGACTGACCCGTTGACACCATGGCTACAGTTGGCTCAAAGATGACACTTGTGAGGAGGGCCCAGGACCAGGCTGTGTTTCGTTCTATTGTTATGGGGGAGCTATGAGTCAGGCCAAGTCAATGGCAATGAACAGCAAGAACCAAAACCATCTTTCTGGCAGCAGACCGCCAGGCCTTTCTTCTGCTGAGCTTCAGGGGGAGGCCAATAGCCAATCATTGATGAGACATAAGTTGGAAGAACGTGGGTGATTGCTTCAGTCATCAAAGAACAAAGCCAAGAATGGGATTTGGGAGTGGTCCCAGCCTGAGGCTAGCCTGCGAGTGGATCCTGGATCCTAGAGGGGGAGAGTGAGGCCCCCGTGTGGCTCACACATGAGCCCCAACAGGCAGCATGGGTGATGACAGCTCCCTGATACATGCATCCCGGGCGCTCACATGTGTGTTCTGTGTTTTGACATTTAGCTGGAAGCGGTCAGTCCAGTGCACACAGAAGAGGATGATGTGCTGGATACCTCCTGGCCACCTCTGTGCTGTCTCCCAAGGCCCACCAAGAGCTCCCAGGCCCGGCCAAGTGCTGGGGGCAGGGTCCCGGGACCCACGTCACTTGTTCCCCTTGATGCTCTGGGCTCCATCACTGATGAAGAGCCTCTTAGAAAGGGCTTAATCCCAAAACAGAGGAGCTGATACCAAGGGCTTAAGTAGAAAGGAAGTATTTTGAAAACGATGATGGCAACAGATGTACAATTGATACAATTGAGGCATGGGTTGTTATAAGAGCTGTAACAGCTCCCGATAAAATGACTTATTAAAAAGAGATATTACTTAAATGGAGGACAGTGAACAACTCTGCCTTATGAGGAAAATGAATGCAATGTGATTGGAACAAAATAAAGCAAAACTTTTATTCTTGGGAAAAAAGAAAGGGCTGTATCCCATGTGCCACCACAAGACGGACAGGCCGGGGAGGGGCCACGGGCGCCCGAAGGCAGAGAGACCTGAGGGGGACAGGTGTGTTGTGTGGTGCGCTTCTTATCCTCTGTGCCCCGTCTTCTCATTCATAATGGGGTCGGGGACCGTCACGTCTACCTGACAGCATCACAGGAAGAAGCATGTCTGTGATGGTAGTTAGCCTGCCGGTGGGCACATGAGCTGGCTGCTGTCACTGTTGCCACCGCGTCGCCAGTGTGGCCACCTCGGGTCACTGGGGTGAAGACGCTTCTCATCTGCAGGAAGGAGGCCACACGGAGTTGTCCATTGACCTTGCGAGCACTGGCTCCTGAAGACACTCGGGGAGAATTCTTGGAAGAAAGTTCTCCTCCCTGACCCTGCAGGCTCCTCTGCCAGCCGCCGCACATTTTGCATTTTGTCCTTTAACCATTTAGAATGAGAGATGGTTGACAACCCCTGGCCCTATGAGGTTCCAAAAAACACCTTACGGCCCCACCCCAAACCTCTTGCCACTGAGTCCGTTGGGATTCCTAGAGACCTTGGTGCTGTACACGAGACTCCGCCCCTTCAAGTTTTCCTTACAAAAATTTATCACCGGGACTTTCTTCCAGGCCCAGTGGGTGAACCGGCCAGCTAACCTCGAGGTTCTTAGTCCAGTGCACCCCCTGGGACCCTGTCCTCGGAGCTCGGGGCCTATCATTAGCTTTCTTTCAGGGATGAGGAGGGGAAGGCTGGGGAGGTGGGGGGACGGGGACTTGCCAGAGACCACCTGGCCCATAAAAAGGGCAGCCAGGATGGACACTCAGGGATCAGTTTCTCCCTCTTTGTGTTTGTTGGTTTGTTTTTATGTGTTGGTTTTGCTCCGAATTTGTGGTGACTGGACACCCATGAGAGACAGGCAGATGCTCCCAGAGATGAGCTGGCAAAGGGTCACATGGAGACAACGTGGCAGGTACAGACAGGTGGACAGGAGAAACCTGTCAACTGTCTCCTCTGGAGCCCCAGAGTCCTGGTGGGAGGAGGTCGGAAGGGCAGGGCATGAGAACCATGGGCAGAGTACGGCTCTTGTCTCTCCAGGAAAACGGAACAAACCCGCCCCTCCTCTCATAGCGACCCTAGGGAACAGGGTAGAAAGCCTCATCTTTCTCCCAAGGAGCAGTTGGTTTTGAACTGCAGACCTTGCAGCTAGCAGCTGAATTGAAATCAGCTAGAAGGCAGTGTGTTTTTTGGACACCCCACCCCCACAGGTGTCATAGTGGGTTACACATTGGACTGGTAAGGACAAGGTCAGCAGTTCAAAACTACCAGCTACTCTTTGAGAAAACGAAGAGGTTTTCTATGCCTGTAAGATTTTCAGTCTCAGAAACGCACAGGGACAGTCCCTCCCTGCCCTACAGGGCTGCTATCGTCAAAATCAACTGATGGCAGGGAGTGAAGGAGTGCCTTTAAGGAGCCCTGGTGGTATAGACTGCTAATTGTGAAGTCAGAAGTTCAAACCCACCAGCAGCTCCTTGGGAGAAAGACGACGCTTCCTCAAGGGGCAGTTCACGTCTGTCCTACAGGATCGCTAGGAGTTGGAATTGATGGCAGTGAGTTTATTTTAATGTTTGGCCCCTCCGTTAACTTCTCCAACTCCACACCCCCGAGAGAGTGAATCAATTCTGACATATCAACCCTCCAGGACTGAGAAGAACTACAAATATGGGCTTCTGAGGCTGTAAATGAGCAGAAAGCCTCATCCTTCTCCCCATGGGGCAGCTGGTGAGTTTGAACCACCAACCTTGTGGTTAGCAGCCCAATGAGTAACCCCCATTGCCTCTAGGGCTCCTCTTTTAACTTCCAGGAGGAATTAAATGGTGCCCCCCCGCAAAGACAGATTGAAACCATTCCACAGACTGAAACCCTTCCACGACCATACCTTTGTGTAGAAATAGGTCTTTGAAGGTGTTACCTGTTTAGCATGAGCCCCTGTCCTGAGAGAGTGGGGTCTATAAATGGGGAAACCCTGGGACAGGGAGACACAGGCTGGTCAACAGGAAGTGCTGCCGCTGCAAACCCAGGTGGGCCCAACATGAGGACAGGTGCTCTCTGAGAGCTTCAGGGCAAAACGGCTCTGGCTCCCAGAACGCTGAGACTACAGCTTGCTGGTCCTATCGGCTGCCCAGTCCAGGTACGTGGTGATGCTGGCCCCAGAGAAAGCAGGCAGACGGCCCTTCTACCATCCTCCCACCCTCTTTCACTGGGTACCTTCCACACTGTGTGGACCGCCAACTCCCAGCGCCTGCCCTTTGGGCGGGATGCAAACCTGAATGGTGAGGAGGACATTGAAGGAAACTGGACATGCTCCTCGGACCCGAGGACTTCTGATCCCACTGGACGTAAGTGTCCCTGAGTCCCAAGGGGACACTGTGGGGAGGAGATGGAAACCTGAGTGGAATGAGTAGAAATTATAGTGTTGGGAGAATGCGGTTTCCTGGTCACCCTTCAGACCAGGAGAACATAGAGCTCCAAGAGGTCAGGAAGCCTTTGAGGCTCCTAGCGCTGCTCAGCAGTGGCAGAGCGAGGATTCAAACCCAGGCCCCTCTGGCTGGCAAGTCCCTGCCATCTTGCCTGTGCCTCACAATAGCCCAGCACCTTGGGGACTTATAAAGATCCGTTTGGGGATGGGAGGGGGAGAACAGGGAGGTTGGCAGTTGGTGTCTGTCCATCCTCTAACCCCGGCTCTGCCCAGCACTCTGGCAACCACTCAGGGGGGTTGTGACATTGTATTGAAGAGAGATTTCTCCCTATTGTCCAGTGTCTCTCCTTTGGTGACCATCAGGACACATACTCCACCCCCCCACCACACCCCCCAGAGTACTCCCGGGCCACCCGAGGAGGTGGCTACCAGGTGTCTCCAGCCCACCTGCTTTACACACCATCATTAGCTGGGAGACGACAGTTACCGGGCGCCCATGCTTCTGGCTGTCTTTAAAAGGCGTAGCCGAGTCCCCCTCTCCCCTACAGCTCCGCCCCTGCAGATGGCCTCATTTTCCAGTGCTCCCTGCCAACGGGCTGCCTCTACGGTTGATTAGGGTAATGAGACTCATGCAGGCTTCCTCTGTCCCTTCCATCTCCCCAGCTCGGAGCGCCAGCCCACTGTCTATCAATACTGTCTGGCACCAGAAGAAAGACCCTCTCCCTTCCCACACCCGGCATCTGGTTGCCTGGAGACCAGGACAGAAGCCGGGAGCATCCTGGGTTTCTTTTCATTCCTCTGCCAGGTCCCCAAAGCAGCAGAGTTTGTCTAAAGCCGAATCTTTGCTCTGCGGAGACTCGCCCAGAATGATTTCATCAACCTGCGTAAGTGTGATGCCTACAGACAGGGACAGCCACTCTGGGCCGGTGTCATTTGGTTATCGGTGCACAAGAGCTGTAATGAACAGTGAAGGCTGACGATGAATTGTTTCAGAGGGGAGCCTGGAACCGGATCCCTGTGCGTGTGCCCGCGCACATGTGCTCAAATTGGCGGCCCCGTGAATTGCAGCCGCTTGTAGCCACGCGAATGAGAAGGGAGGTTTTCCCTTTTCCCAAAGAACAAAAGCCTGTCTTGACAATGAACCCTCTTTTTGACTCTGCTCGACAACAATCACATGATTCTGGGTAGAGACTCCAGGTCTCGGCCTGGCTCACCCAGCTGGGTCTCCCCTGTTCTCTGGACCCCTTTCAGGGAGCGCCTGAGGACAAGAGATGGTAGAAAGGCATCCGGGGAGAAGGAATCCCCCTCCCCCGTCCTTGGGAGAACCAGCTGGAAGTGCTTAACCCCAATGGGCCTGCCGAAGTGGAGGATGGAGCCCAGCCTATCTCCCCTCCTCTTGCCACCCAGATGCTAGGCTCCATGGGAGGGGGTGGGGTTCTCGCTTGTCAAGTCTGCTCTGTGTCCCCTGAACATGAAATCCTCAGTGGGGTGTGGGGGTGGGAAGGTGGAGTTGAAGCAAGTCCCATGGGCAAACCTAGGAGTGTTTTGCCAGCATCTCCCCAGCACAGGGCTCTACCCCGTTTTACAGATGAGGATGGTGAGACCCAGTGTGACCCAGTGTGACCCAGCATCTTTTGTGAGGAGGCACAGGGTAATGAGCAAGGGGAGTCAGCATTTGAGCCCAGAACCTCAGACCAACCACTGCCTTGAACTTGATCCCCACTGACTCACAGCGGACCTCTAGGACAGGATAGAGCTGGCCCTGTAGGTTTCCGACTTTCAGTCTTTTACAGGAGTAGACAGCCTCGTCTTTCTCCTGCCGAGCATCTGGTGGGTTTGAACCCCTTCCCTCGTGTGTAACCTGCCAAGGCACATATGGAAGAAGATAGCCCCAGCTTTCTCCCTCAGGGCATCTGGTGGTTTGAACTTCTAACCCAGGAACAACGACTCCTTTGAACCAAGGAGCTTGCTCAGGAATCATTGTAATAACTCCCTTATCAGACTTCCTGAATCAAAAGATCATTTAGGGAGATATGGATTCTTAGAGCAGGCTGCATCGAAGAAAATTCTTATTGCTTAGTGACTGCATTGGAAGACGACTAACAAGAGGTGGTAGGCCAGAGACTTGTCTGAAAGAGCGATTTCCTGGGGCGTGTTGGTAGGCGCTCCAAGAAGCCCTGTGCTCTGCTTTGCTTCTTACTAAGAGGTTGAAGTGTGTGGGGATGCTTTTATTGCACCAGAGGGGGTTTCCAAAAGTTTGTGAAAAATGGAATTAAAAGATCAATATAACTAAGATAAAAAGGTGAAAAGACTAAGCTGTTCCATTACTTCCCTGGGCTTCTTGTGGCTCTTCCCCGGCTTTGGGAAGGATCCCTAGAGGCACATCGCGTTAAGCGCCTACCTGGCTGCTAATGAAGCCTTTCTAACCCAGCAGCCACTGAGGGAAGAAAATCAGGCAGTCTACACGCATAAAGACGTCAGTCTGAGAAACCCTATGGGGGCACTTCCACCCTGCCCAGAGGGTCTCGCTCGGTTGCAATCAACTCCAGGGCAGTGGGTTGGGTTTGGGTCTTGTGGGAATCTGGTGTGCTCAGAGGCTTCCTCCTTTCTCCTGGGTTTTCCTCTTCCTTGAAGACTGCTTCGGAGAGAAAGCCGTTGGAAGCATGGTGTGTTGCTTTCCCCTCCTCAGTGGTATATGAAAGGTGGGCACTGAAGAAGGAAAGCCGAAGAAGAATCAATGCATTTGAATTAGGGTATGGGCAAAGAATATTGAAAGTACTGTGAACTGCCAAAAGAACAAAGCAAAGCTCCCTTGGAAGAAGTGTAGCCAGCATGCTCCTTTGTCTCACATGCTTTGGACATATGGTCAGGCAAGACCAGTCCCCGGAGAAGGACATCAAGCTTGGTAAAGTAGCAGGGTGTGCAAAAAGAGGATGACCTTTGATAAGATGGACCGACACGGTGGCTACATAGACAGGCTCGACTCTGAGGACCCTTGTGAGGGTGGCGCAGGCCGGGACAGCATTTCCTCCTGCAGGGCGTGGGGTGGTTTAAGGTGGAACCGACCCGTCAGGACTATCGCCCGTAGTCAGTGGCTGTAGAGTGGATTTGCAAGTAAACAGTTCAGACATAGCTTTAGGAGGCAGAGGCCCTGATTCAAATCCTAGCTCCCCCGGTTCCATGCCTGTGAGACAGAGGTTATGTTGGTCGCCTACCCAAGCCTCAGTCACTCAGCTGTGACATAGGGACCATCGTTGTTTGAAGAGTTAAAGGATCAATGAGTGATGGTGAAATAACACTACAAATAACAAATAACACTACAATTCATCCATTCTGACTCATAGCGACCCTACAGGACGGAATTGATCTGCCCCTGTGAGTTTCCAAGGATGGCTTTTTTTTTTTTTTTTTTGGTAAAGCTAGCTCTTTACAGAAGTAGAAAGCCTCTGCTTTCTCCCACAGAGCAGCTGGTGGTGGGAAATGCTGACCTTGCAGTTAGCAACCCTGCTCCTAATCCACGAGCAAAACCAGGATCCTGCAGGCAAAGTCGCTGTAATTCCTTGATCCCCAACATGGAGGCTGAGGATAGACGTCTAACAATGTGGGATGGAGCAGGAACTAAAACCCACGCCATCTAGTACATTCCAGCGCACGGCGACCCTGCAGGACAGGGCAGAATGGCTCCATCGTTTCTGACATTGTACCTCTTTGCAGGAGCAGACAGACTTGTCTTCCTCCCTGAGAGCGGCTGGTGGTTTTGAAGACCAACCGGGCAGTTAACAGCAGTTAACCAACAATGAACCCCTTAACCGCTCAGATGCCTTCACATCAGGGCGAGAAATCAGAAATCCCTAAATCGAAGGGACATGTGTGGATGAGCCGTTCACAGACCCTTGTCCCACAGCTCCCCCCTTTTTAAAAGACTTTTTAAATCTTTAAAAGGGTGCTGGCCTATGGGGAAGCCAATCAATTCTGCCTGAGCATAGGAAGGTATTGTGTAGAACACGAGAGACCAGGGAAAGAATGTGAAATGCTGGCCTCATGGGGAGAAATGAAAGAGTAGTCGAAATCCTACTCCAAGACTCCGTACCTCAAAGGGAAATGTCTCTCCGGCTACTTCTTCCTCATCTACAGGTGACAAAATAGGGTGGTGCCAGCTCTACCTGCTAGGGAAGGACTTCTGTGTCCTGGGTACAAAGCAAACCTTTCCCCTCCTGTAGCTGCTTGCTCCCGCTTCATAGCATTTCTCTCCCCTGCACAAGGACTCATCGGGCTCCCAGTGTGTTAAAGAAGCATCCAGGGATACAACGCACATAAGAAGCGGAAGCTCCCCTGGCTGGGTGTCCGTTTCTGGACCTTGATTGGCCACGTGTGTATCTCTGCAGAGTCTACTGTATTCCATTACCTGGACCCCCTTTCCACAATGGTGGGTGGGAGTGGGTGGACCTCATACGATGTGGGTAAAATCTATAGCTCGGTGCTGTGACATAGCAGGTTCCCCCGCTGGACTGCTCACTGCAAGGTCAGCAGTCTGAACCCTCCAGCAGCTCCTCTGGAGAAAGATGAGGCTTTGTACTCCCATTAGGACTGACAATCTCAGAAACCCGCCGGGTAGTTGTAGTCTGTCCTATAAGGTCACTATGAGTGGGAGTCCATTCACTGCGGTGAGTGTTGGGGTTGCTATTGGCGAGGGCAACATTCTATGGTTGTGGGTAAGCTCCAGCTTTCTTCTCTCCTCCAGGAGCCCCAGCCGCCTGGGGAGACCCTCACGTGCCCACTGAGCATGGCTTCTGGAGGGCTTAGTAGAAAGATACTCACCTTTGCCATGAAAGTTAAAGCTCACTGCCTCCACCTTTCCAACTCTCGTGTCTTCTCCACCCCAACCACCCCCACGTACAGCCCAGCTCAGCAAGTTGCCAGGGGGATGATTCCATGTTTCCACGCTCAAGCAACTGATTTGCATGTTAATGCCTTCTTACTGAGCCTCGAAGCCCCTTGGAGACACCTGAAAGATTGAGCCTAATGGTGCAAATGTTCGATGCCAAGGTCTAACATCTGGGTTGGTAATGGTAAACATATGGTCCATTTCATATCATGCCATCCAACAGCCTGCTGCTCTGTTTCTGCCAGCGCTTCCCGAGCCAGGCGCTCAGCACCTACGCTGCATCCATGACTCTTCTCCTGCAAATGAGCACACAGCAGCTGCCCTCGCTGCCCCGAGGGGCCGCTGCTATGGGTCTGCTAAGGAGCTAACAGTTGCAGCACAGGCAACACAGCACCCTGCTTCCGGCTCTCCGTCCATCCCCTCCTGCCTCGAACCCTCATGGCGAGCCCAAGAAGCATGGCCTAACTCCCCCCACCCCCTTTGTTTCCAGATGAGGGTCCACAGAGCTCAAGGTGAAGCTGAAACTCAGGCACGAGGGGCCTGCTGGCAGCCATTGTGCTATATCCCTGACCCGGGCGGAAGGGGACCTCAGGTCTATTCCAGAGAAGAGCAGTCAGGATCGTTAAGTCAAAACCAGCAAGATCTACTGAGCACTTTCTGTAGCGTTGGGCTAACAGCAAGGTCATCCGTTCAAAACCACCAGGCACTCTGTGGGAGCAAGAGAGGCTTTCTACTCCCATAGAGATTTACAATCTCAGTAACCCACGGGGCAGTTCTACAGGGTGTACTCTATGGGGTCGCTATCAGACCGGGTCTACTGGGTGGCTACCGGTCTGAATCAACTTGATGGCAATGAGTTTTGTTTCTGGATGCTTGCTTGCTCGGTTTGAGTCACCAAACCCAAACCTACTACTATCCATATCCCCCTGCAGGTTGCAGAGTAGAACTTGGGTCCATCGGGTGTTCAGTGGTTGGAAGCCCACTGAAGTGGGTTACCCCGCCTTTGTGCCGTGGCCTGGCTAGGTGGAACAGAATCACCAAACCTATTGGCTCAAAGTCAAGTGAAAGCCATCATCCTACCTAAGGACTTTGTCATCAAACAAGCTGTGGGTTTTCACAGACTGGCATTGGAGCCTCCTGCACAGAATGCCCACCTCAGGACCTTTGCACAGATGGGGAGATGGAGGCTCTGGGACTAAAAGTCCCAGAGCAGGGCAGGGACACTCAGCCCCCAGCTCCAGTTGCTTTGTGGTTAGTTGGGATATGACAAGACTTTTGGCAAGCCCTGAAACCTCTGCCAGGGGGGCTGGGAGCTTTTCTACTCTGACAAATGAAGTCATTGTCCTGGAAAATCGCTAAGGTGCCCCCAGGGTTTCCCTGAGGCTGTCTGGTGCTGGGTGGGGCATGGAGCCAGCCTGGCCAGCCTCCCATCTGGACTCTGGGTTATTTACCCTCTGTGGCTCTGGTGACCGACCGGCTCCACCATATGGACATACCTTCCCCCCAGATGGGCTCAGAGGCACCCCCAGGAGCCGCCGGTCTGGGTCCCCAGGAGGAGGGCAGGGTCCCCTGGACCGCCAGCCTGGCTATCTGTGCCTCCAAGTCGCTGACCTGCTGGGGTCGGCGTCTGGGGCCCAGCCCTGATGCTCACACAGTCAGTCACCGGGAGCCGAACCTGCCGGCTGCCCAGCGGCTTTTCTTGCTTCATTGTCTCTCCAGTCAGAAAGCGTGCAGTCCGGGCTCCTCGCCTCTCTTTGCCGGCCAACCCGGTGCCCACCTAGCAGCTCCCAGCCTGCATGACACTGCCTCTCTCTTTGTCCCCATTTTATGTCCAGCGCTGCTCTGCCGCCGGGAAATGCTGGCTGGACAAACGCAGTCTGTACAACGCGATGCAAGGAGCTGCGTGCCCTGTTGGGCTGCTTTGTTTACTTGGCAGATGTTTTAGGAGGAGAGAGAGGCAGGGGCTCGGTGGCAGCGCAGGTCTCTGGGCTTTACTTAGCCATGTTCATGGTCTTTGAGGATGACCCTTGGCCATGTGTCAGCAGGTCCAGCACTTAGGCCGGGCAAGTGACCCTGGTTCCCCAGCACCGCAGACAGACAGAGTTGGCTTTCTGCTGTGACAAGGGCTTGTCATTTACCTATCAAGTACCAGGACCTATTGCCAGCAAATGGGCTCTTGGCAACCCCCTGTGTGTCAGAGAAGGACTGCCTACCATTAGGTTTCCAGGGGTTGATCTTTGGATGGAGGTCACCAGGCTTTTCTTCTGAGGCATCTCAGCCTGGTCTTGAACCTCCAAGCTTTCGGGGAGCTGCTGGGAGCATCGGCGGTGTGTGCCACGCAAGGTTTCCTGCAGAACAGACAGGCGTGCTTGTTTTCCTGGGCTGGGCTAAGGGATAGGGCTTCCCTCTCCAACCTCTCCTGCGGTCTGTCCCTGGAAAGCCGACTGGAAATGTGTTCCCGAGGTTTTGGGTTGTACCAACGCCTCTGCTCTGAGAAGCCTGCAAACACCACCGGTGGAGCGGTTTTCCTTCCCTGAGCAGACGTTCCATCCTGTAAGGATGATGCTGACGACCAAGACAGGAGAAGGAAGACCAACCGTTTCCAGGCCATCTGGACCAACAAGACGCCCCGACTGTCAGGAGTGGGGCCCTGTCCGCCTGTAGGGGTGGGGTCTCTGCTCCTCTCTCTGGTGTGACTGGCTGTCCCTCTAGCGCGCACACACACACACACACACACACACACACTGCCAGGGTCTGAACAGCTGTGTGGAGGCTCTTCTTTCTGGACGGTATCAAGCACGGGGGCTAAGGAGGTAAACACACGTGTAATTGTGACTGTGGGTGTTACCTCAAGTGAACCCCATCTTGCAGCAACCTGATCACCGGCAGCTCCCCCCTCCCGCCGTCAGGATTCCGCCTGCCCCACCCTGACAGTCCTGCGGGCCCAGGTTTGACGCGGTGATGAGATTAGCACCATGTACTTGGTTTCGTTCGGGAGTGGTGCCAGCTCCTATAAGCTCGGCGCCGCGTGATGGATGCAAGGCTGTTTTCTGGGGAGGGCTCTATGCAATCACTTCAAACGGGCAGCACTAGCGATCCTGGCCAGGCTGGCCCGAGGCCCCCAGGGCATCTGGGCCCACCAGGACCGTGAGTCCTCCTCCTCCTCCTTTTGGTCCAGAGGGCCGGTGGGCTCACTGCCCCTGGAGAAAAGCTTGTGGGGCCTGGAGTGGAGCCAGGAACGGGGCTGGAGCTGCCAGAGAGCTTGGGGAGGTGTGGGTGAGAGGTCTGCAGGCTTAGACACCCCCAAGGGGCAGGGCTCCTCTGGCCTGCGGGGGGGCTGTAAGTCAGAATCAACTTGACGGCAGTGGAGTTTGCCTACCAGTATCCCTGGTGCTTGGCAGGGTGAGGGTAGCTGGGGAGAATTCAGGTCTCCGGGACCCTCTTCCCAGCAGTTGAGGTTGACATCCTATACAACCACCGTTCTCCACCCAGCGTTCCTTGCTCCAGTCCAGAGGGTCACGGACGTCAAGTTCCCAACAGGAAATCTCTCCAAGCTTCAAGGCCTAGCAGCCCCCTTCCTCATACTCCATCCACCGGCCTTGGTTATAGCACTCCAGGTCTCGAGAAATATACCCCCGCCCCCACCCATGGGGCAGCCCCAGCTGCCTCCTTCTGCATGTTGCACCACGGGCGGGGGGCAGGGTGGGGGGCAGTGCCTTGCCAGTTCTCCTTTCCCTCCCACATTGAGACTGGAACATGCTTTTGACTGCTCCTCCTGGAAAGAGCAGCTTGAACAGGTAGGCTGTTGGACAATGAAAAATGATGCTCAGAAGCCAGTCTCCTCCTGGGCTCTGGCCCCAGAAGGCGCATCGACCTTTGCCTCGGAAGCAGATCCTTGGCTGTGCTGGTCCTCATTGAGACTGGTGCATCTGTCCAAGCGACACTCCAGTAAATGGGAGAGGAGAGCAGGGAGCCGGGAGCCGTGGGCCGCCCAGCTGACAAGGAGGTGCTTGGGCTGGAGGTGTTCTGGCCTGATGGGTAGCGACAGTAGGTCCCACACCTGCATGAACGAACCTCCTTTACAGGGTCTGTCAGATAGAGGGACCCACCCTGCCTGGAGCTGTCTGTGCGCATCCCTCAGTGCCTGAGAGCATTTAGAAGTGGAGCTGGCCTTGCAGACAGAGGAGGGGCTGGCAGTGGTAGCCCAGTTGCCCCCTTTTCGGAGCAGAGTGTGTTTCCTTGAAGTCGGGGTGGCAAGGACCCCCTGAGAGGGCAAGGATTGATGAGAGAGATCCGAGAGGGTCCTGGTCGGTGATGTTAGCTGCAGGACGTCAACCCTGCCCCCTGGCGACCCGATCACTCCAGAATCCCTGTGATCCACATGGTTTCCATGGACCTCCAGGCCTTCCTTCCTAGTCTGCCGCAGACTGGAAGCTGCATCGCAGCCCATGAGCAGGGCGTAGGAGCAACATGAGCACCTCCGCTGACAGACAGGTGGTGGCTGCCTTAGGGCGTGCAGACCTGAAATCCCCCCAGACAGGTTCTGTGCACCCACCTCTTTGCACAGTCCAGCCTAGTTCACCAGGGGGTGAGCCCCCTGCAGTGCCATGGGAGGGTGCTGGGCTCCAGCACCTACTGTCCAACCTCCGTGACCCAAACTGGGCTCTCTTAGAGTGGGCCTGAGTTCCGCCCGTGCCTAGAAAGAGCAGCCTCATGCCTCCTCTTCCTGATCTCTGTCTTCTCCGTCCCCCTCTCCCGGGGGGCATGCTCTTGGGGTCTCTCTGCTGGGGAGCCCTGGTGGCGTGGAGGACATGACTTAAGCCGCTAAGCACAAGGTCAGAGGCTCGGCATCCCCAATCTCTCCTGGGGAGAAAGACAAGGCCGTCCTTTCCGGTAAAGATTTAAAATCTTGGAAACCTAAAGGGCCAGTTCCACTCTGACCGGTCCGGTAGTGATGAGTCATCATCCATTTGGTGACGGTGACTTTGGCTTTGGGGGGTTGCATCCCTGTTTATGGGTGCCGTACGATTTTCGGGCTGGTTGTAGAGTAGCTCTGGGCCATGGTGGGAGCTCGTGACATCCTTATTGGATGAAATGAGGACCATGAAGTATAGCCTCGGTCCACAGCCGTCAGTCCCCAGACAGTCCCAAGTCCCATTCCGGGCAGCGGTTTGGATTTCCTCCGCAGCCCTGACATGTGGAAATGCCTGGCGCCGACCAGAGGCAGGGACAGGCAGAAGCCCAGCATGACTGAGAATTCACAAGCGTGCCCTGTAGTTCAGACACCTTGATGACACCGGAGGTTAAATACTCCTGGCTGCTACCCGACAGGCCGGCAGTTAGAACCTACCAGCTGCTCCGCAGGAGAAAAGTGAGACTGGCTGATTTTGTAAAGACAGGCAGCGTGGCAACCCTGTGGGGGCAGTCCTGCTCTGACTTGCCTCGGAGCCGGCATTGACAGTGGGTTTGGGGCCTGTAACTAGCGCACCTGTGATCCAACCGTGACACGTGCATGTGGTTCTAAATAGAGACAGGACCCAGCGGGCCCTGGATTTGCTTTGGGTGAGCAGAAGACAGGTCCTCCCGCTGTCCCACTCCTAGAGCCACGGAGGGAGCTGCAGAATCTGGGACGGGGCACAGGTGGGAGAATAATCCGGGGTGGGGGGGGCAACCCCTCCAGAAACGTGCTCCTTTCAGCATCTCCCCTGCTGGCAGGTGTACAGCTGCCATCATGAGCCTGACGGTTCCCTTCTCCAGCCCGTGCGGAGAGACGCTGGGGAGTGTGTGTGGGCTCAGCATTGTCATCACCGTTTAACAAGCGGGCGTCCCCTGGTGAGGCTCTTATTAGCTAATAAATGTCTCTGAGACTTGATGCCGGCTCCCCATTGATCGAGCGGCCACTTGACGATCATTCAGTACAATTAGACAAATTCGCTTCTGCTACATTCCGAACTATATATAACCCGTGCCAACCAAAAGGCCGCGGCTCCTGGGTATTTTTGTCTGGCAATGAAAGGAAGCTGCATTCTCTCCCGAGGTTGTCCGCTCGGTGCGCTCTGCCAACACCTGACTCCATGATGACTCGGCGTGTACATCTTTATGGTGCTTCCTTTGGACCTCCTCTACCATGCACAGTTTGCCCTCCATGGACCTTTACCAAATGCTCTCGAATCTCTCCCTCCCTGGTTAAGAACAAAAACCCACTGCCATCAGGTGGACGCCGACTCACAGAGGCTACAGCGCAGGAAAGAGCCGTCCCTGCGGGTTTCAGAGACTGACCGTAACTCATTATGGGAGTAGGAAGCCTTGTCTCTCTCCCGGGGAGTGGCTGGTGGTTTCAAACTGCTGACCTTGAGGTTAGCAATCTGACACACAGCCACGAGACCACCAGGGCCCCTTCTGGCCCTGGTGCGTTAGTATTTTCTCCCCCTTTTCTTTTCTTTTTGGTTATTTGCCCTCTTCCTCGTCCCTTCTATGAGGCGGTGCACATAGCTGAGAGCCCATCTACTACGACACCTTTCAGGCCTTAAACTGAACGCACCCCAGGGCTGACTGTTCGGCCAAACAGTACCGAGGTCTCTGAGGTGACAAATCGCACAATCTTAGCACAATCCCCCACTCGATAGGAAAAGGGCTGCATCAGCCAGAGATACTGCTCAGCAGGCAGGACAGAAGGGGGAGGAAAGAGAAACAGGGCACACGGGGAGCAAGTGCGATCTGTCCTGTGAGGTTGTGAGGCTCCCCGTCAATGCCACGGAGCGGCCAAATGTGTACGAATGGTTGAACGGAAACCTGACGGAGCCCCATCATGATAAAAAAAAAAAAAAGGTTCTTTTTTGTTTTAAAAGAAACAAAACTTGGTAATCTGCTTCTGAGAAATTTGCCCTTGGAAACCCCGAGGAGTGAGCTGTGGACTGAAACACACGGGGTCGCCGTGAGTTGGGGTCGCCTTGATGGGCACTGGTTTGCTTTGTCGGTTTTCTCCCCATCTCACCTCTCAGCTTCCCTCCCCTCTTGCCCGCTCACTCTCCCTATGGTGGAAGACCACCGCCTGTGTGCCAACCGGCCGCACCGTGCTGGCATGCTGCAGATGCTGGAAGATCTGCCGCTGGTATGTCAAATACCAGCAGGGTCACCCAGGTGAACAGGGTCCAGTGAGCTTCCAGACGAAGAAAGGAGTAGGAAGAAGCGCTGTCCACTTCAGAGGAACTAGCCACGGAAACCCTTCTGAACAGCGGCAGGACCTCGTCAGAGCCACCGCGAGCACGAACACAGCAGCGAAGAGAAGGGGGGTGCAGGTCCAGCGGTGCTTTGTTCTGTCATCCAGTTGGAACTGACCCAACGGCATCTACTAATGTAATTAAAACACACACGAAGTCCTTATGAATTGGTAGACGTTCACTACAGGGTGTTTGAAAGAAATTGAGCGATGCTACCCCTTGGAGAACAATCTGTCTAACCTCGTGGTGTCCGTAGTCTTCTGGAATCCTCCCTCCTTTTCCTTTCTCTGTCTCTCTTTTTAAAAAAATGTTAAATGAAGTTGACATCAGAGTGATTTTATAACTTCTTTTCCCCTCAGCGTCTGTTCGACATGGTCCCACTGAACGCAATGTTTTTTGTTGTTTTTCCCCAGCATGTGTGGAGCTGGAGGTGAGCATCCCAGCCGGAGCCGAGCTGTAATTCATCAAACCTGTCTGGGGTTGTGCAGTTTTACGGTAATCCTCCCCCCGCTTTTTAGGGCCATAAATAATGCTCTAAGCGATGCCCTCAAACAGAATAAATCCTGTGCACAACTCTTCCTTTGTGTGGAATAAATCCCTAGAAGTGGGGTTGTGGGGTCATCAGATAGGAACCTATTGCTCTTTGTCTGTGATCTGTGGGTTCCCGGGGATCCGAGGCCCCCGGAGCCCTTCGGCAGTAGCTGTCAGGTTCCTGAACTTGCCCAAGGCTCCTTAGCCCTTTCTTCACTTTCACTGCCAACCTTGGCCCTGAGGATCCCCTTTATGTCAGTGGCTGCATGTCTGTAAATCTTCAGACCTGCAGAGTCTGACCTAGGTTCACAGCCTTCAAACCCCCCTGGGGGAAATGCTGCCATTGCCAAGGCCAGGCTGGAGTTGCCATAGTGACAGATAATGACAACAACCCACTCTCTACCTCCCACCCCAATTCTTTAGACACCCTCCAATCCAGGAGACTCTGGGGGAAGGTCTGCTTAGTCTGCCGGGGCGGTTTGATCCAGTATAATTGCCCACTTGGGCATCCCACTGGGTGAAGCCAATGGCCCACCAAGACTTTGCAGGGAGCTGATAAAAATACCAGCTCCAGCTTTTAATTTTGACTGCTTTGTTATTGTTGCTCTCACCCCATTTCTTTTCTTTGTGCCTCGCTCCGGCGTTCGGTGTATCCTAATTAATCTTAGCTCTCCAAAAGTCTGCCTGGGATGGGTTGCTCCATGTGTCTGGGCATCCTTAAAGCAGAAACACTGAAAACACGAAAACACAGACCCTTTGGAGGAAATCAGGAAAATTGGATCATGAACTATGTACTGCAGGATGCCAAAAAGAAGAGGAGGGATTCGTTCAGGTATGATAATAGCCTTGTGGTTCTACAAGACTGCATCCGTAATTTTTAGAAATGTATCATGAAGGATGGATGGGTGAAAGGATACGATGTCTGGGATTTGCTTTCAAATTGTTTAGCAAAGGAAGAAAGAGACAGGGAGGGAGACGTGTGCAGAGAGAGAGGTGATGAGATAAATATGGCCAATTTTTAGCCATCGTGAACCTGGTTAATAAGTTCAGAAACAACTCTTCTCTGGACTTTCGGTATGTGTGAAAGCTTTCATAATAAAAAGTAATAAACAATTCTAAAGTGCTTAAAAAATTCATTATCATATAACAAAGCACTGAAATGCTCATTATAAAATAAAATAAAAAATCAGACCTCAGTAAGTTAAACAGAGAATTACTTTATGACCCAGCAATTTCACTCTTAGGCATATACTCAGAAGAATTGAAAACATATGTCACAGAAAAAAGTCTACGCAAAAGTTCCAAGCAGCATTATTTATAAAAGCCAAAAGGTAGAACTCCACTGCCCAGCGACAGATAAGTGGATACACACAATGCGATCAATGCATACAGCGGAATATTGGGAATTTTGTCCAGTGCCATCCAGCTGGTGCCACAGCCTTGCATCGAGCAGAACAAAGCACTGCCTTGTCCAAGTGTTCTCAGACCATGGCCAGTGACGTGCTATCCACCAACGAAAACCACCTGAAGTGCCGACACGTGCTACTGCATAGAGTGTGGTGGTTACATAATCTGTTGTCAGTTTGAGAGGATTAAGAGTGAGGGGGTGGAGTTTAGCCTGTCAATTAGGTTGCAGCTTGATGACCTCATTTGGAGGCGCCAAGGAGATAAATAGCTCACTGGAGGCAGGGCAGACGCTCACTCCCTGCAAGGCGTTTCTGACCAGAAGACACATGAAGCTGCCCTGATGCACCCAGACCCCTGGGGGCTGGAGGAGCCACTTGGAGACCCTGCCAGCGCTGAGATGCTTATGCTGCCACTGGATCCACAAGACTTCCCACCCACTGGCCTGTGATCTTCCTGCAGTCAGCGTCATTGCATGTGTTTTGAGAGTCTGAAGACTTTATAGATTGGTACCGGACATATGGGCTGATATCGGATTTATGACTTGGACTGGGCTGCGATGCATCTGTCATATACAATTGCTCTTGTAGATAAAACTCTCTCTTACACACATATGAGTGTCTATGAGTTTGTTTTCTCTAATCTACCCAGACTCACACATTGGTGAACCTTGAAATCATTATGCTAAGCTAAAGAAGACAGACCCAAAGGCGCAAACGCTGTGCAATTCCACTGGGGGTGAAGATCTAGAACTGGAAACTCTACAGAGGGAGAAGGATGGCTCAGGACGGGGTCCTATTGCGGTCCATTGTGCACAGGGTCGCCATGGGTTCGAGCCCACCCAATGGCACCTGACAGCAACCGGAGCTGGAGGAGGAGAGAGAGAGCGAAGGTTGAGGTGGTGGAAAAATTCTAAAACTAGAGAGTGGTGTGGTTGCCCAACATGGTGCGCATATTTAATGCCACTGAGGGGCACACTTAGAAATGGCTTCATTTTTTGTCTTTTATCTGGTGGCGCAATGGTTAAGCGTTTCATGACTAACTGAAAGGTGGACAGTTCAACCCACCCAGTTGTTCCAACATCTGACTCCTCAAAGCTGTTCGTCTGGAGTTGAGCCCTACGGCGCAGTTCTGCTCTGTCAGTTAAGGTCACCGTGAGTCAGAATTGACTCCAGTGCAGGCAACAAAGGCAGCATGTACACAAGATCATGGTGCTTGCCTCGCTTGCGAGATGGGATACCATTCTCTTCTGGATTCCACCTGAGGCTGTACCACGATCCTTGGTGATCTAAGGACCTACAGGGTTTAATGGAGCCCTGGTTTAATGACTCAGCCCAGAAGTGACAGGAGAGGGCTCCAGTCCCCCTAGGTGACCCCCAGACAGCTCCTCCAGGGCAGGGCCCAGGCTTGTCTTCTCTCCAGGGGTTCTGGGTGCCAGCGTCCTTCTGTCATCCAACACTCAACAATGTTCCATTCTTCACACAGAAACCATGTCTACTGAGGTCTACACCCAGGGCCCTGCAAAGGCCTGCCCTGCTCCTCCCCCCCCCCCCCCATGTGCTCTTGGTTGCTAAGCACTCTATCGCTCATGAGTACAATATTTACTCTTATTTATTGTATTTGCCTTTGTATTTGAAGAGTCTGGGCGGTGCCTAGGGTGTTGGGACTAGGGCTTTTCTGTGGGATAAACTCTTGGGAAGCTTTCTGTTCTGCCTGCCTCTTGGGGTCATATCTTCCCACACAGAGGCAAGGCCTTGGATCTGTGTTCAGACCTCTCTCCCCTGAAGCCAGATGTGGGGTTCCCCAGGGTAAATGAGGCGAGGGGCTCCCGAAAGCCTCTCGGAAGTGACCGCCAGCTCACCACTCACCAACTGTTCACGCTGAGGGTGTGTGTTTGCAGATGAAATCCTTTTCAACTGCGGCAAGCTCGTTGCCGAAGACTCCAATCATAACGTTCACGTCAAATGCAGGCACGCTCCTCTTCCTCCTTTCCCCTCTGCGCTCCCTTCTTTGATGTTAACTGCTAGGGTCAGTTGTTGTACCTAGTCCTTACAGGGTCTCAGAAGATACTCCTAGGAACCTCTTCAGATGCAAATACCAGATCCATAGGGGATATATGAGGTTAGGGGTCAAGAAGCCCCCTCAAAGGTCTCTAAGGAGAATCCCAAAGGATGCATTCGATTCGCAGGTAAAGGTTGCACTTCCATGCGTTTGGACAAGGATGTGTGAGCGGGAACGGGAATTGTGGGGAACTTCACGTGTCACCTCCCATCTACTTGGGCAGGATAAAACCCAAAGCCAGACCCACTGCCGTGGAGTCAATGTCACCTCCCTTTGCAGGCTAGAAGAGGTGTATATCGCACAGCGGGAAGGGTGTTGGGTGATCGGGTGGGGAGACAGGGCCTGAGTCTCTCGACACGCCCACAGTGTGGTGATTGTGTCCTTAAGACACTCTTGGATGCAAATGACACAGACGACAACCCAAATTGGCTTAGGTAGAAACAGACTGAATTTATTCTTGGACAGGTATGTGTCATTTAGTGCCCAGGGTTTGTTCTGTGAAGTAGGATGCTATGTGATTTGGACAGTGTGTGAACACCTTATGGGAACCCAGTTCCCACTGTCCTGATCGCTGCTGCTGGTGGTGGTGAGGACAGAGGCCAGGGGACTGACCTTGGGAGCAGAGCAAGAGGTAGTGGGCAAGGAGGGGACATAGCGGGCCCTGGTCCTCCGCCTGAGCAGCAGGACAGCCCAAGATCAAAGCCACATCCTCTGCTCACCTGCTTGCCTGCCGGTCCTGCAAGAATCTGGCTTTGGGGCCTTAAAAACCAAATCCACTGCCACTGAAGCACACTCGACTCATAAGGACCCCACATAGGCTTTCTGAGACTTTGTAAGTCTCTATAGGAGCAGGCGGCCCCATCTTTCTCCCACATAGCCGTCAATGGGCTTGAACCACTGACCTTTTGGTTAGCCGTGCAACCTTTACCTGACAGCACCACCAGGCCCCCTAAAAACCATTAGGGGAAATAATAAACAAGGAGCTGCTCTCCCTTCACACAAAACAAAAGCACCTAATGGAACAGACTGTGGGTGGTAGAACGTTGTCTGAAAGAGACCTAAGAACGCATACATGTCACTGAAAAGTGCAGAGGGTAAGTCGAGGTCAGACACGGGTTGATCCAGGCATTCCTAAAATTTCAAACGGTGTTGTTACACATCTTTATCCCTCGGCTCCACTCTTGGGATTTTTTCTCCCGGATGTCTCGGTGGCAACATGGTGCCCAGCAGCTCCAGGGACAATATAGCATGTCTTTTCCCAGGACCCACAGAACAAATCCAGGACTCATTAGGTTAGGACGTGCCAGGTTACATGTCTATCTCTGGAGTAGTCACAGAGGCCAGGGACTGAAATGATGCTGATTGGCTAACCAGAGCTGTGAGGTCGTGTCGAGGGCTGAGAGAAAGGAGGAGGGGTGGCTGCAAGGAGACCTGGGTCGTTATCACTAGAAAAAAGGGGTCCGGGGGGCACCGTGGGTCAAGCATTGGATTGCTAACCACAAGACCGGTAGTTCAAATCCACGAGCCGCTTCATGGGAAGAAGATAAGGCTTTCCGCTCCTATCAAGATTTCCAGCCTTGGAAACCCTAAGGAGCTATCTACCCTGCCCTCTAGAGTCACCATGAGTCCGAGTTGTGTCCGTGGTCATTGTGCTATTAGTTGAAGACAGGTGATGGCTGCTGGGCTGCAACCCCAGCTGCCCACCGGTGCCTGGAGGATGTGCATCCCCTCCTCTGTTCTGAGGAACACCTGACTGTACCTTCTCCAGGATGGGTTTGTTTGTGCTTTCGGCTGTCCACAGGGACTTTCAATATTCCTTGCTAATACCATCATGCAAAGGTTATCGGTGCTTCTCCAGTCCTGCAGAAGTTACCAGCTGGGAGGCAGATGCACGGTGTGCAAGTCCTCTTCTATTGGCTTTTCCCTTGATCAGGGGTGTCATTGTCAGGGGCCATCGAGTCCACGCTGTGCACAACGAAACGAACCACTGCCCGGTCCTGCACCATCCTCTCAGCTCTTCCTAGGATGAGCCCATGGTTGCAGCCACTGTGTCCGTCCATCTCATCGGAGGGCCTTCCTCGTTATCTCTGCCCCTCGATTGTCCCAAGCACGATGTCCTTCCCCAGGGACCAGCCTCTCCTGACAACATGTCCCAGGTAGGTACGATGAAGCCTCACTACCCTTGCCTCCAAGGCGCACTCTGCTGTACTTCCAGGACAAATTGCTTTGTGCTTTTAGCAGCCGTGGTACTTGGCATGTTCTTCTCCTGCGCCGCAATTCAAATGCGTCCATTCTCCTTTGGTCAATGTCGACCTTTCGCATGCACGTGAGACCATTGAAAGTACCCGGCTTGGCAGGCACACCTTCAGGCACACCTTCGTCCTCAACATAACGTCAGAAGGGGAGGAGGAGCTAAAGAGAACCAGAGTATATTGTGAGGCTGGGTGATAGGATGAAAAAAACAAAACCAAAATTCAGTGCCATACAGTTCACGCGGGCTCATAGCGAGCCTAAAGGACAGGGGAGGGCTGCCCCTGAGAGTTTCTGAGACTGCAGCTCTTTTTTATTTAATCATTTTATTGGGGGCTTGTACAACTCTTATCACAATCCATCCATCCATCCATTGTGTCAAGCACATTTGTACATTCATTGCCCTCATCATTCTCAAAACATTTGCTTTCTACTTGAGCCCTTGGTATCAGCTCCTCATTTTCCCCCTCCCTCCTCGCTCCCTACTCTCTGATGAACCATTGATAATTTACAAATTATTATTATGTTGTCATATCTTACACAGTCCAACATCTCCCTTCACCCACTTTTCTGTTGTCCGTCCCACAGGGAAGAGGTTATATGTCGATCCCTGTCATCGGTTCCCCCTTTCCACCCCATCCTCCCTCCACCCTCCTGGTATCGCCTCTCTCACCACTGGTCCTGAAGGGATCATCTAACACCCACTCTTTATGGGAGTAGAAAGCCCCATCTTTCTCCTGCAGAGCAGCTGGTGGGTTTGAACAGCTGATCTTGTGGGTTGTAGCTGAATGTGTAAGCACTACACTACCAGGGCTAGTGAGCAAGCTAGAGGCTTTTACTCTTGTCTGGAATGGTCACTCCATTTCTCTCCACCTTCAGGGGGAACCTTGGTGGGCTAACAAGAACACAAACTACAGCCAAACTGCTCTGAGTCCTGGGCTTGTCCCGCCTCTTGGGACTTTGCTTTTCTCGCCGGTCAAGTGCAGAGCTCAAGTCTGTCCACCTTAGTGGGGGAGGAAGCTGTAGCGCGTTCACATTCCAGCCTGGCTTTCACCTTGAAAGACGATAATACTAATAAAGAAGAAAGAGGGTGGGGGCATTTGTGGTACTTCAGTTCCGGTAACCCGAGCGGTCCAGTCATGCCAGCTCCCTCATTAACAGGTGATGATCGTGTACACACAAGGTGCTAATTCTTTATTTTCTAAAAAATAAGATGGTGGATAATTTGATTCGCATGCCTCAGTCTGTAAGCACGCTCCGTGAGTTTTAATCCCATTAGTCTGGGAGATAGTTCTGATTCCAAGGGGATCCGGTTTCTGGTGATGGGATAAGTTCTGGGCCCCTGGGACTCATGTTTCAAGAAGGGAGACGCTGGGGCCCATGGTCAATCAAAAGGGGTCTGTTTGTGCCGTTGCTTTATTTTCTGTTTTCCAACCCCAGCCAGGAGCTCCGGTTTCTGAAAGCACCAGAGCCCACAGACAGTTTCGACTTGAAAGTTTGCCACACACCTCAGTCAGCATTGTGTCTCAGCGGGGTCTCCACCAGGCGGCCTGAGCGTAAACAAAAGCTGCCCCCTGCCCCGCCCCCGTGGCCACTGCTGCACCGAAGAACATTCTGGAAGTTTTGGCCCTGAGGCCAGGATCAGTAAGCGAGTCTGGAACTGGAAAATCCAGGCAGGTAAGAGCATCTTTAGCACCTGATTCTTGCCCTGTCCTCACAGCCTTGTCTTCTTCCCACTAGACATCCATGTCGGTCTCAGCTGCTGCACGTCAGTACCCACCTTGCTGGGAAAAAGCATGCCCGAACCAAATCCTCGGCTCTGTTTTCGTTGGCACCCGGTCAATTTGCTCTACCGAAACTCCTCAAAAAGAAAATGTGTTTGCAGCCACATGATGCACACTGGTCACACTTCAGCTTGTTTTAATCAAGGAGACGCGGCAGCATTCCCCAGGTAATTTCATAAGAAGACGGGTGTTCCTGCCCGTGGCCGCTGTGGTGAACGTGGCAGGACACCATGCGGGCCTCTGACGGATGGACCTGCATGCCATCCAATTGGTATGTAGCAGCCAAGTGAAAAGAAAACAGGGAGAAGGGAAAAGAACGGACAGGAAGAACGGAAAACCCGATGGAAAATCCCATAGGATTGAGCCTGTGTTTGGGGCCGTGACTGCCTCTATACTGGAAGGAGGTGAGGAGGGGGGGGGGGGGGGGGTGTTTGTCATGAAGTGAGTTCCCTTTGAGTGTTGTGCCATGGGAACTGTCGCCAAATTGTTTGGGTGTGATTTCACAGAATGAAATTTAATAGCGCCACAACTGAGGCCCTCGGGTAACCATTAAAGGAACAGAAAGAGGAATCTTCATATTTCCAGCAGGTGGGGGGGGGAGTATTTCCTGGGATGTAGTTGTCTACACGACTCGCTCCGGTCAATTGGGGTCTCTAGGTTCAATTGATTTTGCAAAAGAACCAAGTCAAACACCGTGCAGAATCGAAGTGCACACCGTGCCCATCAGTAAAGAGTTGTGAAGAGTCCGCGGAACATGCCTTCCTCAGGAATGTGGGAAACAGGGAGTGGCCTTGAAATAACTTTCTCTTTTTTCTCGAAGGCCGAAGGAAAATCAAAAGCACATTGATCTTTGGATCGGGGCTCCTGGCAATGGAACTCGTGACAAGATGATTTCTTCTTGGCGTTCATTGGATCTGTGGGTTTCAGACTCGGTTGGCGCTCCTGGCATGGCTGCCAGTAGGAGTAAGCTCCTTGAATATCATTTTCCTGCCGCTCCTTTGGTCAGGGCTACAGAACACCCTTGGAAAAGGCCGTGATGGTGCAGCGGTAGGGTCCTCCCTTCCGTGGACAAGACCCAGGTTCGATTCCCGGCCAGTGCACCTCAGGCAGAGCTACCATCCCTCTGTCAGGGGAGGCTGGGGTGTTGCTGGGGTGCTGGATGGGTTTGGGAGGAGCTTTTAAGCTAAGATGGATTAGGTCGAAAGGCCTTGAGACCTACTTCTGAGAATCAACAAGTGAAAAGCCTTAGGGTACCTGGGTGTGACGGGTAGCTGACTTTGGGGATGGCCGTGCAGGAGTGGGCGTGGGGCATGGGGGCACTGAGAGTTGGAGCCTACTTGATGGCAGCTCCCAGGAACAGCCTAGCAGAAGGAGAGTGGAGGCCCAGCCACCAGGGTGCGATGCCAGCATGATACTGTCCCAGGAGACTAGACTCTCGTTTATCTGAACAGTGCTGGAAGCCTCCGTGTCCCAGGTGACCAAGAGAAAAGGCTCCCTTTGCAGACGCAGTCCTATACGGTGATCTCAAATTCAAAGAGGGTGTGGGGCGGTGAGAGGGAGAGGGATGGTTACCAAAGGAGGAATACAAACTTCAAGCTCCCAGAGGGTCCTCAACGTTCGGTGGAGGGCAGCAGGGTGCTCCGTATCAGTGTACGAGGCAAAGGGGGTGGTGAAACTTACTGTTTTCCCTCTTCCACCTAACATTCACTGTTAAAACTCTTCACCTTCGAACAATTCCACCAGTTGCCTCCGTATGGATTCCCCACTCCCGCCAACCCCATGTGTGTCAGGGTAGAACTGGGCCCCGAGGGTTTCCAGTGGCTGATTTCCTGGAACCACGTGGCCTGGATTTCCTCCTGAGATGACCCTGGGTGGATTTGAAATTCCAACCTTTGGGTTAGAAGCCCGCCATGCTAACCGTGTGCCTCACCCAGGGACTCTCGTAAAACTAGTAAGCCATTACAATCGCCTCTCACAAGATCCCCAAGTGTAAGGAGTGAGATCAAAGTCAACGCAATGACACCCAGTGGGTTTCCCTGGGTCAACGTCATTCCCTTCTGCCTCCCTTTTACCCATCAGCCCCACTGGTTATTAATCTTCCACTGAGTTTGGAGCCAGTGACAGTCTCATCCCTAGATTAGAGTCAAGGGCTCCATGACCCAGAAGGTTCTTTCCTTCTGTGCCCAGTCTGTTTCTCTACAGTCCCAAAGCAGCCCGACCTCAACAGGGCTCCCAAGAACACAGAATCCTTGATGGCAGGGGCTACCTGGCTCCTTCCCCGAAACTCCCCCAATGGCCAGGACTACAGAGAAGTAAGTTGCAAGTCCACAGTCAGGGTGGGAGTGGTGATGACTAGGAGAGCTTAGGCCCCAAAACACACATTCCAGTTGGGCCTCTGTTCTACCTCTAAATGGTGATGGGTCATATAAAATCAGATGACCTGAACTTCCTCGTGAATAGAGCTGGGACAGATAATCTCCAAGATCTACTGTTCTCATCTCCCCCGCCCTTACCTGCTGGCAACTCTAGTGGTCTAGAAGTTGATAAAAATGCATTCTTTTCTTATGAGGTCATGGCTCAAGTCACTTAAATACTCTAATGCTCAATTGCATCTGTATTAAGTCATGATACCCCTACTGGCTTCTTAGAGATCTGAGCCAAACTCAGGACTCCCGAAGAAGCATTTAACAAGAGCACCTTGATTGACGGACTTCTCAGGTAAGTTTGAAAGGGAGAAGACAAGTGTATGCTCCAATTGCTAATTCCTAATTAGCACCATGTGTCCTGTATGTCTGTCCTCAGGTGTGGGCAAGCATCTTGTCCAAACAGTTTATCACTAAACACCCTAAAGAAACACACACACACACACACACACACACACACACCCTACCAACAACAACTATAACAACGAGAAAGCAAAATGTGGATGAAATGGGACCCAAATGCTGCTTTTTGCACTAAACAAAGAGAAGAGGATGCCTTTGGATGCTTCCCTTTAGAAGGTAGACATTTACAATGTTTGGGGTAGGAACATTCCAGAGGCTGGCTCCTTAGGAAAAATGAAAATGGAAGAAAATGCTTTCCCTACAGTCAACCTCTTCCAAGCGGCTCCAGCAGGGCACTGGTGGAGTTAGTAAGAGGTGGGTTCCCCACGCCTTGCTCTTGTCTTCCATTTCCCTTACCCTCCTCCAGGAAAGACAGAATGCAGCGCAATTTAGTTTTGAGGTGCCCCTGCTAAAGGTTTAGAGAAAATTTGAAGACTTTATTTTTGCGTTCCAATAGAACCATTCAATAGCCATGTGATTCAGCGGGTGAGGACACCCCCTGAGACTCAGGGTCCCCAACTGTGAGATGAAAGATGGAATGACATGGATGGTCCCCAAGTTCCTGTCCAGCTCTAATATTCCACCCCTTTGACCCATTGTCTACAAATGCTCAGCAGTGTCTTCTCTTGCTGAACATTTATAAACAGTATAGAAAGTTTTGCCAGACCGGTGACCCATTCATTGGAAACATCTCTTTTTCAACAACATAAGCAGCAGCTATGCACATGGACTACACAGGACTCAAGCCAACTCTGTTTGTGGAGAAGCTCAAGAGCATCAGTCAGAACAAGGTCAGGGCCCAACCCAACCACAGAAGAAGATTATATGCAAACGCATGCGACTCACTCACTGCTACTGAGTCCAGCAGACTCATAACTGCCCTAAAGCACAGAGTTGAATGGCCTCTCTTGGGTTTCTCAGACTTTTTCTAAATCATTTTATTGAGAGCTCTTACAGCTCTTATAACAATCCAAATGTCAATTGCATCAGTCTTGGTTGTGCATATGTTGCCATCATCATTTTCAATGCATTTTCTTTCTACTTGAGCCCTTGCTATCAGCTCCTCATTTTTCCCTCCCTCCCCCACCCTTTCGCCCTCATGAGCCCTTGATAAATTATTATTATTTTCATATCTTACACCATCCGTTGTCTCCCCTCGCCCACTTTTCTGTTGTTCATCTCCCCCGCCCCCCTTGGGGTGGAGGGTTTATACATCAATCATTGCGATAGGTTTCCCCCTTTCTCTCCCTTTACCCCTCACCCACCTTCCCCCTACCTTCCTGGTATCACCACTACCATTACTGTAACTGAGGGATTTATCTGTCCTGGATTCCATGTGTTAAGAGCTCTTATCAGTACCAATGGACATGCTCTAGTCTAGCCGGATTTGTAAGGTAGAACTAGGGTCATGGTAGTTGAGGTGGTGGGGGAGAACGTTAAGAACTGAAGGAATGGTGTGGGTTTCGTCAGTGCTGTACTGCACCCTGGCTGACTCATCCCTTCCTTGTGACCCTTCTGTGAGGGGGTGCCCAAATGTCTCCAGATGGGCTTTGGGTCTCCACTCTGACCCTCTCATTCGAATTGATATGATTGTTTGTTTTGGATCATCTAATGCCTGATGCCTGATCCCATCAACACCTCGTGATCACACAGGTTTGTGTGCTCCTTCCATGCAGGCTTCATTGCTTCCCCGCTAGATGGCCACTTGTTTAACTTCAAACATTTAAGACCCCAGATGCTATATCTTTTGATAGTCAGGCACCATCAGCTTTCGTCACCACATTTACTTATGCGCCCATTTTGATTTCAGTGATCATGTCGGGAAGGGGGCATCACAGAACACTGGGTTATTAGAACAAAGTGTTCTTGCATTGAGGGATGGCCAAAGGTCCAATTAGATTTAAATTCTTTACAGGAGTAGAAAGTCTCCTCTTACTCCCTCAAAGTGGCTGGTGGATTCAAAAAGCCCAAGACCTGTCCCACTCTACCACTGGGCTCCTTGTACATGTGTCAGATGAGGAAAATTAAACCAACTCCACAACCACTGCAGGACCTTAAGTAGATCTCACTTGAATTTAAAAAGCAGCTGAAGAGCACATTGGACACACAGAACACCGAAGATGGATGATCACCTGTGTTGTGGAGGACATCAAGGACACCACAGATGAAAAAGAGCACGAGGTCCTTGTAAAGAGAGGGAAGGGAGAAAGAATACAGTCAATGTCAGGAGAGACGCTGGAACTTGCCCTTGAGCACAGCATGGCTGAGGGGCAGGAAGAGATGGAGGAAAGGAGCTGAGCAGAGGTTTCTAACGATGGCTCGGGAAGACGGAGAACGGTGCTGACGTGAAGCGAGCAAACACCCGCAGGTAAACCCAAAAGGAAAGGGCAGACTCAGCATGTCTCAAACTGAAGTCGAGAGGACTCAGGGAGCCCACAGACTGGGAAAGCATCGTTAGCAGGGACACCTCAGACAAAGGCCTTATTACTCAAATCTACAATACTCTGCTAGCTTACAATAGGAAAAAAATGAATTGCCCGCTGAAGAGGTGGGCAAAGGATCTGAACAGAAGTTTCACAAGGGCAGAAATCCAAATGGCTAATGAACACAGGAGAAAATGTTCCTGATCATTAGCCATAAGAGAAATGCAAATTAAAACAATTATGAGATACCACCTAATACCCTCCAAGATAGCCCAATTCAAAAAGTCAGAAAGTAACAAGTGTGGGAAGGGCTGTAGTGAGATAGGAACCCTTGTCCACTGCTGGTGGACCTGTAGGTATGTACAATTGTATCTAAAACAGATGGAAATTGAGCTACCACACGACCCAGCAATCCCCCTGCTGGGCATCTACCCAGAAGAGGCAAGAAACAACCCATAGCCAGCCGTCTGTGCCCCAATGTTCATCACAGCACAGTTCGCAATTGCAAAGAGTTGGAAACAACCAAAATAGCAATCAATGGACAAATGGTTTAAAAAACGGTGGTGCATACATACAATGGAGTACTACTCAACCCTAAAAAGCAGTGATGAACGCATGAAGCACATTGCCACATGGGAATAACTGGAGGGAATTATGCTCAGCGAAGCAAACCAAACACAAAAGGATAAGTCCAACATAAGTCAAGTGAGGTAAACTTCAAACGCAAGGGGCATAGGGGAAAAACTACTATATGCAAACATTCCTGGGGTGAGGTCCAGGTACTATGTCAGGGACAGATCCAATCCAGGGATACTTATGGAAGTCAACTGAAAAGGAGGGGAAAATAAAGAAAGACAGATGTGGGTAGCCGGGGAGCAGGGGACTAAAGGAGAGGGAGAGAGGGACCCGACATCAACCCAGTGCGCCAGCTGTGAAAGCAGCATACCGGCACAAATCAGCGAACCAATAGAGAGGTTTGTAGGCTGGCCCAAATCCCAGCTACGTGGACATCACTCCACCCCCATAAGAATGCAGTACAGAGGACAGCACTGAAGCTACAGCTTGGGGAGAGGGGCACGTCTGATCAGAGCGCACAGAAGAAAACTAAAATGGAAGGAGAGAGTGGACTGCATAAAAGGAAACAGAAGAAATGTACAGAGTCATTGCACCCAAAGCACTGGTTAACATTCAACCACTTTAGAGGACGTACATGGTCATGAACCGATACCATCGAAGGAAGAAGTTCTAGCTATCCTGAAGCCATTGGCAAAAAAAAAAAAAAAAAACATGGTCCAGGAATTGATGGAATAGCAACGGAGATGTTCCCACAAATGAGTGCAATGCTGGAAGCATTCACTCACCTATGCCAAGAAATCTGGGAGGAAGTTACCTGGCCAACCAATTGATTGAGATCCATATCTGTGTCCATTGCAAAGAAAGATGATCCAACAGAATGTGGGAATTATCAAACAATATCACTAATAGCACGTGTCAGTAAAATTTGGCAGACAGTCATTAAAAAATGACTGCAGAAATTCATCATCAGGAAAATACCAGCAATTTAAGCTGATTTTAAGCAGAAATTTAAGCAGAAGAAGACTTGGATGGAGAACTACCCCTGCCGATATCAGCTGGACCTTGGCTGAAAATTAGAGAATGCCAGAAAGCTGTTTACCTGTTTTCTTGACTATGCAAAGTCGTTCAACTATGTGAATCATAACCAATTATGGATAACATTGCAAAGAAAAGGAATTCTAAAAGAGCTCACACAGAGCTTGTTCATAGACAAAAAGGCGGTTACTTGAATGGAATGAAGAAAGACTGCAGGGTTTAACTTCGGGAAAGGTCTGCCTCAATGACGGATCATCTCCCCTTCTTTATTCAATCTGTCTGCTGAGCACATCAGCTGAGCAGCTGGACTATAAGAAGAACGAAGCATCATTATTGGAGAACGGCTTCTTAGCAACCTGTGATATTCATGACACAAGGCAACAACTTGAAGCCAAAGATGTATAGCCTTCAGCATGGATTGAAACTCAATGCAAAGAAAACCAAAATTCTTACAACCGGAGTAACGCACAATATCATGCTAAGCAGAGGAAAGATGAAAGTTTTCAAAGATATCATTTTGCTTGGATGCACAACCAGTGCTTGTGGAAACAGCAGTCAAGAAATTAAGGGGTGTGTTGCATGGGGCAAATCCTCCGCAAAAGACTTCTTTAAAGTGTTAAACAGGTAAGATGTTGTTTTGAAGAAAGACCAGAGTGCCTGGCCAATCATCTCATCACCGCGTCTGCATGTGAAAACTAGAAAGTGGTTAAGGGAGATGGCAGAAGGACTGGTGCCTTTGAATTGTGACGTTGGTGAAGAACAACAAATACACCATGCACTGCCAAAAGAACCAAGGAGTCTGTCCTGGGAGAAGTGCAGCCAGAAAGCACCTTAGCGGTGAGCAGGGGAAGCCACGCACTGGGCACAAATACTCACTAATAATACATCAGATAAAGAGCGAATCTCCAAAATCTATAGAGAATTACACTTCTTAACAAGAAAAATGCAAATAACCCACTCAAAAGATGGGGACAAGGTAGGAATAGGAACTTTACCAAAGACAACATCCTGGTGGCCAACCAGTGATCTGAAGAAATGTTCACAACCATTCGCGATAAGAGAAATATGAATTAAAACAGCACTGAGAGATCACCTCATGCCGACATGTTTAGCAAAATTCAGTAAAACAGAAAATAATAAATTCTGAAGAGGATGTGGTGAGATAGGAATGCTTTTACATTGCTGGTGGGACTGTAGAATTGTCCAACTACTATGAAAATCAACATGGCGCTTTCTTAGACAAATGGCAATACAAGAACTCTATGATCCAGTGATCTCTACTGGGTATGTGCCCCAGAGAAATCAAGGCTACAACTCGAACAGATAAATGTACACCTACGCTTATTGCAGCAATGTCCATAATAGCAGAAACATAGAAATAATCACAAACCCCAATTTTTAAAAATCTCCGGTACATTAATACTATGGAATATTATGTAGCCATAAAAAAACAATGACAACTCTCTTAAACACCATGAGACACGGGCAAAGCTAGTGAACATTGTGCTTAGTAAACTCAGTCAGTCTTACAGAGATAATCTTTGAATATTACCATTGTTATAAGGGGGAAAAAAGAACCTGGTTTATACAGCAAGAGACCAGACTCTGAGGACCATGAGGAGGCCCGGGATGGGACGAGGGCAGGAACAGGGAGAACAGAGAGGTAGGTTTTTGAGGAAGGAAGGACAGGGGTGGGGAGTAGAAGAACCATTGACAAGGAGAGTTTAATGGGACATGGTGGTTGATTTCATTTCTTGAGATGGGCTGTGTAAACAGATACAATGTGTTTCTTGAAAAACAAACAACAACAAAATCTCTCCAAATTCCTTATCCCTCAAGCCTGAGTGATCAGAGTGGCTTAAAAAAAAGAGGAGGAAAAGTAAAAATGGAATGGATTTAGTCATTAGTGACAAACAAATTCATCTCAAGCAAGAGAGAGAGAGAGAGAGAGAGCGCTGAGGACGGTGAAACTTCATACTGATGACTGAACATGGGATCAGGAGGTACCAGTCCCTGGTGGAAGGACATCATGCTTGGTATGGTAGAGGGTCCGTGGAAAAGAAGACCACCAACAAGAGGGATGGATCCTCTGGCTGCAACATTGGGCTCAAAGAGAGCAAAGCTTGTGAGTAGGGTCGAAGCAGACTGTGTTTCATTCAGTCGCACCTAGAGCCACTATGAACCAGAAACAACTCAATGATGCCCCCTACCCCCCCAGCCTACCCACCCCAGCAATGAGCTTCTTCCGAGGTCTGTCAGGTGAGAGCGGAACTGAAACTTTCCAGAACGATATTACCTAACACTGTAAAGGGGGCCCTGGGAAGTACACCTCCTCTTCTGGATGGGTCACCGCCGTTAGAGGTATCTTTAACGGCATCTTTTAAAGTTGATTGTTGAACTAGTGGGGTTAATTAAGAAGCATATTGGCACTAAGTACTGGTTAATCCAACATGACTGGGATCTTAAATATTTAACTTGTAAATATTGTGATTCAGACAAACACAACGTTATGAACAAGGAAGTTCAAGAGATTAAAAGCCAGGAACACCAGAGTGCCGTTGGGTCACGCTATAGATTGTGCAACTCAGTGAGTGGATGCCTAAGTCATTGTTTGGGACAAGAGGTTCCAGGAAAGGACACGCGGCTTTGAGTCATGCTGCCCTGCTTCCTCCGATTGTCCTCCATCACGTTGACCTCCCTCTCTAGAGAGGCAGCTCCAAGGTCAGCAAGTACTTTGGATCTATAGGAGCCCGGGTGGCGCACTGGTTAAGCGCTTGGCTGTGCCCTGAAAGGGAGAAAGGTGTGGCAGTAAAACCCTTGGAAACGCAGCTCTGTGCTGTCCTGCAGGGGCCCTCTCTGTGGGAAGACGAGCCAGCAATGGGTTTGGTCAGCAACCAGCCTCATCCAGAGCATCGATGCAGGTGATTCAGCGACCTGCGGAAGCTAAGAACCTCGGGTTAAATGCCACTCTCAGTCACGCTGTGCCAGCTATCGAGTTCTCGCCTCTCGGCTCCAAGCTCACCCTTCAGTGCCTACTCTGGGTCAATGGAGAAGGGCCCCTTATTTGGTCTTTTTCCAGCTGACAGATTGTTAAGCTTTGTGGGTGGAGGGCGCTGCAGGGGGGTTGCAGGAGGCAGGAGGGGTTCTTCCAGGGGTCCTCACTGTGAGGACACCATGCTTTCCCCTGTCCTGCAGCAAGGCTGGCCTCCTCCATGTCTCCTTAGCTAGGAGCAGCCAGTGGCCACACCCCTCCCCTGAACCCCCTGGAGAGTTTTGTAGTGAAGTGGCCCTAGTGAGACAGTGTTCTGTGACCCGCTTCCCATGGTGTCTTAAAGGACACTTGCCCAGCAAGTTCTCCAGCATGGCAACTCAGGTGAGTCAAGGCTTCCTGGTGAGTCAAGGTCATGAATCTCAAGCATCAATTTCAAGACTCTCATCCTCCATCTCCCTGAAGATCTGAATCTCAGCCCTGGGACAGAGTGGGGAAGGTGAGCCTCGCCTTTCAGCTCTCGACCTCAACTCTCAGGGTACTGAGTTCTCCGGAGAGCTGCCATCCCCATGCAGAACCAGTAAGACACCCCAAAACCAAACTCACTGCCATCGAGTAGATGCCGACTTGCAGCGACCCTGTAGGACAGGGTAGAACTGACCCTGTGAGTTTCTGAGACTAACTTTTTACCGGAGTAGAAAGCCCTATCTTTCTCGCTCGGAGCAGCTGGTGGGTTTAAACTACTGACCTTGCATTTCACAGCCCAGTTACCATTGTGCTTATTCCTGTACAAGAGGGGTTTGAGAAGTTCACGGAAACAATGTCATTACCTTTCCATTTTCCTAGCAGGGTTTTGCAGTCCCCTCAGCTTCTGGAGTTCTGATGGTCTACTAGAAGTCCATCTCCAAGGGCCCCAGCCCCTGGTAGCTCATACCGCTTCCTGTTGAACTTTGCTGTGCAAATTGCTGTGTGGGTTCCGTCTCATGGATGTGTGCTCCCCGATGTGTACGCTTGCCCGAAGAAAACTGTTTGCATAGATCGAATGAAAGAGTGGAGAGGTTTTTTAAAACTGGAACAAATATGGTTAAGCTCATGGTTCATTTATTAATGTTGCTTGGTCACAGGATAAACTGTCTTTCATCTTGAACTACGAGTTTTTATAGTTTCATTTTGAATCGGATGTAGAAGCAACCAAGGGCCTGACAAGCGTGTCGGCCTCGGCCTTGGGAGGCAAATTTGGCTTTTGGAGCAGCAGGTTCCGATCATCGGCAGCTGGGCGCATTGTGGAACGCCGCATCTCAGGTGTTGCATCAACCCAGTGGGTTTCTGGGGTCTTAGTCAGGATTTGGTGAGATCGTGCTGATAGAGAGGTGCTTTGGACCCTTAGGTCCTGAACCAACCGACCACCTTGCTGGTGGGGCAGTTCAGACCCAGAGCAGCCCTGTAGGAGAGGGCAGCATTGTATGATGGGGTTTCCAACGCCAGCATATTTACAGAATCAGACTGCCACATTTTCTCCCATAAAATCAACAAAGGATTCTATTGAGTGGTTCTCAACCTTCCTGATGCCATAACCCTTTCATACAGTTCCTCAAGTTGTGGTGACCCCCAACCATAAAATTATTTTCGTTGCTACTTTATAACTATCATTTTGTTACTCTTATGAATCGGGTGACCCCTGTGAAAGGGTCGTTCGACCCCCCAAAGGGGTTGCGGCCCGCAGGTAAGTACCGCTGCTATAAATCACGAGATATTTCTTGGTAGATAGAGAATCACACAACGTTTTAACTCTCCCATTACACTTCGTGCTTGGTACTTATTAACAGGCAATTGCCAGCCTATTAAGCAGGTGTTAAGCATAAATGATGTTTGTTGCCAAAAGTAGGGGGGTGCCTGTTTAGTTTATTAGACAGGAGAACAATTTCTCTACATATGCCAGGCAATTTGTAATCAAACCACAGTTTTGAAGTAATTATGACATCATCTCTTTGGTGTTCGTTTCCCTGCAAAAGTAATGAGATGGCGTTGAAAGCATTATGGTCATGTTTCATTGACTTGACTCTAGGTTTTTGGAAAAGACAGAAACTGCAAGGCCGTTTAGAATGACAGCCAGCAAATGTGTTAGCAATTGAGATAGTCACCAATGGGGGGTGAGAGGTGACAGAAATGGGGCTAAAACCTGGTGTTTGTTTACCCAGCACAGTGACAATCAGTGGTAAACTGAAGTACCAAATATCCCTGTCTTTCTAATCCCCTAAGTCATAGTGATTCTCAACCTTCCTAATGCGTGACCCTTTAATACAGTTCCTCATGTGGTGACTCCCCAGCCATAAAATTATTTTTGTTGTTATGAATCTGGCTGACCCCTGTGAAAGGGTCGTTCAACCCCCAAAGGGGTCACGACCCACAGGTTGAGAACCGCTGCCCTAAGAGAAAGAAAGCTCACTTCTTAAACAGCTTTTATGTGTAAAGACATTGCACGAATTTCATTTCATCTTCAGAATGACCCTTCCTGACGTCAAGCCTATCCTGACTCTCAGCAACACTTCCGGATAGAGCAGAGCTGCCCCGGAGGGTTTCCAAGGCGATACATCTTGACAGAGCAGACGATCATGCCTTTCTCCCTGAGTGGATCGTGGGATTGAACCTCAGACCTTTTGGTTAGCAGCTGAGCGCTTAACTATTCAGCCTAATAGCCTCCAAACAAAACCCCAAGCCCACCACCATCAAGTGGATTCCCACTCATGGAGACCCTCCACAACCGACGAGAGCGGCCCTGCTGTGTTTCCTAGACTGTAAATATTTCTGGGAGCAGAAAGCCTCATCTTTCTCCCTAGGAGTATCTGTTGGGTTCGTACTACTGACCCTGTGGTTAGCAGTCCAATGAATAACCCACTCAAACACCACGACTCCTTTAACAGTAGCCCTAGAAGTATTGTCATCCACATCATCTTACAGGTAGAGAAACGTAAGTTCAGAGAGAGTGAATAATGTGTCAAGGTCATATGGCCAGTAAGTCGTGAACAGAGGTCAGAATGCAGACATTTATTCACAATGACTTCCAATTGACTAATGTTATTAGATCCCTGGTAGCGCTGTGGAGTCACCATGGGACTATTGATTGCAAGGTAGGCAGTTCAAATCAACCAATAGCTGTGTGGGAGAAAGAGGAGGCTGTCTGCTCCCCTAAAGATGTGCAGACCTTGAAACCCTCTAGAAGGCCACGATCAAGGGGAATGGCCTGATTGGCAGTGGGCTGTTCGTGATAAGCAGGTGAGCGTAAATTGATGAGAAAACAATTCATAGTTGAGTCTAAAGGAACTGGCATGAGGATTTTAAACAAACCAGTTCATGCCAGTTTGAGCCCCTGCTAAGAACTGTTTCTTCCCCCATTTAGAGGGAATCCACATCTACAGTGTGAGGGAATGTGTACACAAGAATCAACTGGGAGTCTTAGTTAAATGTAGCTTGTGACGCAGTTGGTGAAGATGAAACTGCGACTCCTCCGCAGAGGGTCCAAGCAGAATGAACCGGTTCAAAGCCCTGGCTGGAATTCATAACAATTTCCTTGGGGTAGGTTATATTAAAGGTTCCCAACAGACAGTGAGAGTTAAGTGTTGGATAAAAAAAAAAAGTGTGTATTTTTCTTTTGGCAAGTATTCAACCATATGCTATAATAGCACCAACTGGCCATTTGCCTCTTGTGCATGTATAATCATTATCCACAACGATATTTGTTCTGTTGACGTTCCCTGCTTTCCCTCTGCCATCTGTGTGTGAATTGACTTAGTCTGTAGAGCGAGCTATGTGCACATATTTACCTTGTAAAGGCAGGCGTGCTTCTGAGAACGTCTTTCCCTTTTTAATGGTTATATCGAGTTCTGTGGCTGAGAAAAAGCTTCATAATATTATTGTTTTTTAAATATTTAGGCTCTTTCAGGTTTATGCTAGATCTTTAGAAGGCTGGAAGGTTGGCCCTCCATAAGAGTGATTCTGGAATCATGTTGGAATCATCTGGAAGACCGATCTTGCTTCCAAAGGAGAAAAAGAGAAAAATCAAAGCTTACTGCAATTGAAAATCAGGAGGCCCCACGAAGGAATGAATAAGACCATTGCTTTAATCTTGGGAGGGAGGAAAGGCCGTCAATCTAGTAGGACCCTGTGTGGGGAAGAAGTCCCCAGAAGGTACGAGTAGTTAAGCACTCTACTACTAACAGAGAGGTTGGTGGCTCAAATCCACCCAGAGGCGTCCTGGAAAGAAAGCCTTGACAATCTACTTCCAAAAGACCACCACCGTGGAAAACTGCGGGGCAGTTCTACTTTGATACACGATGGGGGTCACTGGGACCTGGGTCAGCTCCATGTGGCTGGTTTTGATTCTCAGGAAAGCCTCCTCCTTTGAGGGGTCTCGTGAAAGCCACGTCTCTCCCTGCAGGATTGGACTCCTCACTCCTGGGATAAGCTCCTTGTGATCAGGACTTGTGGTGCTCGTCTTTGTCTCCTGTTCTTCAGCCCGTCTCACCTGTCTTAAGGTGGTCCTGCCTCATGCTTCCCTTGGACAACTACACTGACTTCCAAACTCCTCAGCATCTCCTCCTGTCCACACTGCAATAAGACCCAGTCTTGGAACGCTCCTAATCGATATCAGATTGTTCCCCACACTCCGTCCAAGCTCTGTCGCGGACGCTGAAGGCCTAGCAGCAAAGCCTGGTCCAAACCAAGTGCATTGCCTGCAGCACTTCCCACTGACTCTCCTTCTGCCCTGACTGGACACTGCAATTCTGTGACAGAAATGAACTGAGGAAACAGTGAGGCCCACAGAGTGGGCTGAAGGGGGCCTCTCTAGCCTGGGTGGTCAGCGAAGGCCTCTTTGAATAGATACCATGGCATTGGGGATATTTAGGAGCTAATTATACAAAGAAAGGGCACCAGACCTTAAATGGGCAGACGGAAGCTCAAATGCAAAAACCATATGGGAAGATAGAGTTTGGCCTTTTGGGGGTGGGGGGCAGAATAGAGATGACTGTGCCAGGAGCAGGTTGAGGACTGGGGGGAGGCAGAAAATGGAGCGCGGATTATGTAAGAGGCCGATCTCGGCGAAGCTTCTCAGCCTGAAGAAAGGTTTGGGTTTATTTCAAGGTCAATAAGCCCCCAAGCATGTTAACTGGGCAGTGAGCTGATGTGATCTACATTTCAGAAGAGCATCCTGGCTACTGGGGGTAGAATGCGTTAGGAGAAGGTTCAGTGCCAGACAGCTGTTTCCCCAAGTCACTGTTCTGAGCACATCTGCACAGAGGAGATCGTCAGCTTTGGGTGAGTCCACGCTGACTCCTGGCGCCCCTCTGGGCAGCAAGAGGCAATACTGCCCTCTCTGCTCTTGGGGTGGTGGGGCCCGTGTTGTAGCTGTCAGGCTGATGCACCTCCGGGCAGGTTTCACTCGTTTCCACAGCCTCTACATTCCTTCCTTTTCCAGCAGTCCCTCTCTCTCTGATCTGTCCATGTGAAGCTCATCAAAGTCAGGCCAGGCTTGCTTCTACAGGGTTGGGTTGTGTCCAGCACAGTGGTTCTCAACCTGGGGGTAGCGACCCTTTGGGAGTTGAAGGACCCTTTCACAGGGGTCCCCTGAGACCATCAGAAAACACATATTCCTGATGGTCTTAGGAACCGAGAAACCGCTCCTCTATCGGTCTCCAGGGGGTCCACCCGCATGCAGATACACCCACCCACGAGTCCCCGGTGTGAAGACTGTGACCCACGCTACACCATGCTTCAAGACAACATGTCATTGATTTGTCATTAGAAATAAATATTTCACAATATAGAGTTACATATTGTTTTTGTGATGAATCACTATGTTTTAACTATGTTCAATTTACAACAATGAAAATACATCCTGCATATTAGATATTTCCATGATGATTCATCACAGTAGCAAAATGACAGTGATGAAGTAGCCACGAAAACCATGTTATGGTTGGGGGGTCACCACCACGTGAGGAGCTGTATGAAAGGGCCGCGGCATGAGGAAGGTTGAGAAGCACTGGTCTAAGACGTATCTGTTCATTCCTCTGGCGGTCAAAAATACACTATGAACGGCCAAAACAAACCGGCAAGTCGGTGTTACAAAAAAAGCAGGAAGCCAGAATGTTCCTTCGAGGGGTATAGGTTAGGGGTTATTTCTTTTTGTCCATACGTTGCAAGAAGGGCCATATTCTGCTCCTCGGAGACTGATTTTGGAAAGCTCCATGGAGCTAGGTCAAGTGCTGAGGCACATCTTTGGGATTATCAGGCAGTATTGATAACGTTTGGCTCAATGAAGTCATCGATGGATTGCTAATACTTTGTCTTCCCAAATCAAACATTTATTAACTGCCCACAAACCAGAATAACTCATGGGCAACATGGCAAAGAAAACATGTCTCCCCGTTGGCTCCAAGCTTGCTATTGAGCACACAGAGATAGGCCATGGCTGTCCTAGAGGAACTTGAAGTGTTCGCCTTGTTCCTGGTGGCCCTGCTTAAGGTTCTGTCCCCACGCCATTCCTGAGACATCCCAACCAACCAAGTGTTTTGGCACTTGCTGCTATTCGGCCGTTGTGTTCTTCACGGCAGCTTGTCAACTATATGGTTGGCTTTTCCTTGACACCAGGGCTCATCCTCTCTGGTTTGGGGGACACTTTAAGGATATTGACAAGATTGCTTATTAGCTGCCAACCGCTCCAGGATCACTTCGGAGAACTCTTTCTCCCCCTAATAAACCCAGGGCCCTTTCAGTAACCCCAGGAGTGGGCTGCACTGGGCAGTCTCCACACCAGCTCTGGAAGGCTCTTCTTGGTGTGGGCAGAGGCTGTAATTAGGAAGGAATGGGGCTGGGCCTATTTCTTTAAGGTGGGACTGGGTTTGGGTTTGAGGGCAGACCTGAGGTTTGCAAGGACCTTGGAAACTCTGAGGGATGCTCTCCGCTGCTGGACAATCCTACCTCAGAGAAGTAGCTGTGTTTGAAGGAAAGGCTGTACCCTTCCTTTCCCAACCTCATTTTATTTACTTGTTTGTTTTCCATTTGCCGCCAGGAGGGGAAATTAAGATCTCGCACTTGTCGGCAGCTAGGCAAGCGTGGCTCTGCCCCAAGTTGGAATGTCCAGGAATCACCTAGTGGTTTGCTTTTATTGTTCGTCAAGTCGGCAGAGACAAACCGCCTGAGTAATTCCAGATGTCCAGTCAACAAAGCCGTACTTCATAGACCGGTGAGTAAAAAGTAAATTTATAGGCCCGAGGAAAGGCCGGGAGGATTGGGTTGTCTCAGGATAGAAAGACACCTTCATTCTTAAAGCAGATCAAAAACCGGACAGCAGGGTGACTTTCACCTTCCTAGGGCCACCTGAGATTCGGTGGTGTCACCCACTCCCCTCTTGTCCTGTCTGGAAAGCAGAAATCCCAGCTACTGGCTAGCCTGTTCCCAAGTAGGTCTGGACTATTTGAAGGGAGCAAGGTGCTCAAAAGTTAACATCCTAATTCCAGGGCACCATGGCAAAGAAAGATGTTTCCACCATGGCTCAAATGCTGAAAACCACAGAGACGTGAATGTGGTTCACAGTTATGCAAGTCTATTCCATCACACTGGGACGTTGGCCCCGGCGCCAAACGTTGGTTAGGCTCCTTGCTTTTTGAGTTGGCTACAGAGGGTAACAGTAGATGGTGGTAAGTAACACGCGCACCTTGCATGGGCTTGGGCCAGGAGGTTGGAATCTGTGGCCATAAATCTTAAAACTGCTGAAGGTGTCTTATGTTCAAGTTTACCTGGCAGGAGCCCAAAAAAGTGCAAATTGTGATATCCAGAATGCCTACATGGCCATAATACATGACCTTACTGAGTGGCAAGGAATTTTTATGACAGCTGGCATGGCGCCAACGAAGACTCAACTCTCCCTCCCCGAGATGTTTGGATGGAGCAGCCCACAGTATTCCAGCAGGCCCGGGCTCGTAAATCTGATGTTGGAATAATAACATTATTCTCTGTCTTAAATATCACATTACAATGGCCAGGAGATGGAAGCATCTATATTATTTGCACCCGATCTCGCTGCCCTGTCAATTGATGAGCCATTACATGTCATCCGAAGGGGGTGCAGTAGCAGGAAGAAGAAAAATCTACCATTTGTTGAGAGGTGATTACCTGTCAAAGCACTGAGGCAGGTGGGCCTCAGATATTATCAGGTGGCAGCCTCCCTCCCAAGGAACACCAGGAAGGAGGGCCTCTTGGCTGATGATGGGGCTGAAGCTCAGAGCCGGCTAGCAAATCGCCCAAGGTCCCAAAGTGGTGGGGAGGGGTGGCTGTGGGTTCAGGCCAGGCCCAGGGTCGCGTTTACTGTGCCCAGGACCGCCCGTGAAGCTTCTTTTGATGGTGATGGAGAATGGTTTTCACCTCAGGAGCTGTTTGAAGTCCTTCAGACCTACTCTCAAGCAAATAAGGGCAGGACGATGGGTCCAGTTCCCTCCACACTAAAGGAGGAGACACTGCCACAGCCATTAAGCTCCTCTTGTAGACTTTCTCCAATCGCCCAAAGGCCCCTTATCTGGAACTGGACCTTCTCGTGCCCACGCCCTGGTTTATGCATTCATAAAGTATATCCATAAGCCGTACACCTAGTGTGGGTTTGCACATCTGTAGGAACGGCTTGCTTTTGTTCACTCTATGGCTGTGAATGCATAAGGTATGTGTGATGGTTAGATTTTACGCCAACTTGATGGTACGTGTGTGGAGGTAGGGGTGGAGTCAGTCAGTGGGTAGCAGGTGATGCCTGCTTGGGGGTGTGGCCTTCTATAAGAGAGAGACTGGGAACTTCTCTCTCTCCGGTCCTTCACCCTCCCTGCTTGCCAGCATTGCTCTGTCTGCCTCCAGGGCAGTCCCAGGTGGGCCAGAGGCTGGGAGAGCTATCAGCACCCTGCCATGTTTCCAGGGACCTTGGGCCTATGTGACTCTGCAGCCACCCGCTGGTCACCTCCTGCTTCCTGCTTTACTTCTTGTGTCCTTGGCCTGCAGGGACATGAGTCTGAAGGCAGCCCCGGCTGCATCAGACCCATGGACTTGAGACAGACTGAGCTGGGATGCCCATTTGGTACAAAAGCACTACTTGATATAAAGCGCTTTCTTATTCATCTACGAATATCACTGGCTTTATCTTGCTTGACAACCCGGCCTGACACAGTGCACACGTGGCATGGGTTTGCGTGTCTGTCGGGATGGCATCCTTTCCACGAGGCCTTCTCCAGCCTTCCACGGGCAGTCCTGTATCGGTGAGATTCTCCCCGTCCATGTGTGTTGCTGTGGTTCAAATCATTCTCACTGTATGCACCCGTGCTATTTGTTATTTCTCCTACCATCAAGGGTGTCCTCGCATCAGGCATGGTAGTGACCCCCTGTGTCAAGTAGGCTCCCATACCCAGGTGGTTTTCCTGGTAAGAAACTGAAGTGGGGTTTCCACACCTGCCCCAGGCCTCACAGTCTCAACTCCCAGGCCAGAGCGTGCTCTCCCACTGTCTGCTGGCCTTGGCTCTGGGCTCCCTCAACGTCCACGCTGCAAGCCTCATCTGTAGAGGGGATTTTGTGACCACCTTTTAGTGCTTTTTTCTTTTCCTGGTGAGGCAAGAACAGCTTCAGGACTCCACATGGGCTTGCGTCCCCACCCTACCTCCTCTGGGATGTCCTGGAAGGAAGTTGGGGGTACTGGACCATCTCGGCATCTTATCTTGGTCCTGACTGGCTCTGAGGTCTGAGAGTTCTGAAGATAAAGGCAAGACTTTCCCTGCAGGAGGACTCAGGGGTCTGTAAGGAGAGTCTCACCTTCCCCATCTGTTGTTGCTGTGGCCGATTCAGTCCCAGCCTATCTAAGAGCTAGTCCATTTGCTGGATGGTAAGGTTAATGCTCACATGTAGAAGACAGTGAGAAAAACCAGGCTCCCAGAAGCTTCTACAAGCTTCTCCACTGCTGCATGATTGGCCTTTTGGACCAGTTCGAACTTTGTTGGGAAGGGGGTGTTCGTTATAGGATGCTTAGGAGCATCCTTAGATTGCAAATAGACATTCCCCAGCTGGGATAATGGCAAGGGTCTCCAGACATCGCCAGATGCCCCACTGGGCAACAAATCATTCCTAGTTGCGAGCCCCTGCTCGACTTAAGGAAACAACCCTCGTGTCTCTGCTTTTAAAAGAAAATGCAGGCTTGCTGATGTTCAAGGACCTCACAGCAGCACATTCTAAGCTGCAAACACGGGGCCTTGAGCCGAGCTCCTGGACTTCCTGCTCAAACTCACCCCTTCGTCAGGGTCACGGCATTGAAATTGAAATGTTATCAACCCTCGAAACGCCATCTGAAACACACTCTGGAGAAGGAGGGCTGTACCCAAGGACCGGAAAAGGGAAGCCTGAGTAGGAAGCTTGCTTCTTGGAGTCTGCCATCTACCACATCATCGTGCCACATGGGAAGGTGACTGGTGACATTAAAACCCTCGGGGCCTCTGTTTCTTGAAGTCCCAGGGGCTGGCACCAATCTCAATGTTACCGTTTGGGTGGAGGAGCATGGCCAAGAAGCCGACAGCGGGAGAAGCGATGGCTATCAGCGATGTGAGCCAGGGCCTTTTCCGGCCGGCGTGTGTATCAGTGCAATGATGTCAGCATGGTATCTTGCGACTGGGTAAAGGTCGTGTTCTCTGATCATCTGCGCAGGATTTAAAAACTATTACACAGACTTGCTGGAGAAAGATGACCCACTGGGTTGGTGCGCCGCTGCCCCTTCTTGGAGCAAAGGGACTGAGCAAAAACAAAACAAAACATATAGAGCTATATAAAAGACCCCCACCTTTAAACCAATTCCAGGTCACCTCGGCTCCATCTTCTGCCACGTGAGCCCCTTGAGTTATGGAAGCTGTCCCAAGTCAAGCTGAGTCTGTTGCCTTAATGTATTTATTTAACCCGGGACTGCTGCAGAGAAGGCTAATGCACCTCAGCCTGCAGCACGCTGCGACAAAGAGCACATTCAGACCAGACCCCGGGAACCAGCACATCAGGCGCTGGAAGGGAAGGACGTGGTAAGACCAGCACAAAGCTCCACTTTCTCCCTGCCTGCTGTCGGACTGCAGCCAGCCAAACTGTGCCCCATTGTCCCACAGGCAGACCAGGCCAGGACGGGTGGGAGCCCAGGAGGGAGAGGGGGCTCTGGTGGACTGCTCAGATCCCAGAGGGGCCACAGACGCTGCAGGTCAGGGCTGGCGCAGCTTCCTGCTTCCCATCAGGATCCCGGTGCTGTCTGGGCAGAGAGAAAATCCAGAAAGAGTCCAAAAGTCAGCAGTCTGTGCTCCATCCTCTTGCCGCAAGTGGCCCAGCCTGCCGGGTCCCACGCACAGGTCCACCTAGCTTTGCTCCGGACCAGGGATTGATGCCCACCAACATGATCTTCAAGTTCAAGGTCCTCAGATGACGATGACTCTACAGATGACACCCATGGGGGCCAGCCAAGGATTAGGGCTAATCTCAGATGATGACATAAGCCTGTTTTGTTTCTTTTTCTCCATCAGTCCTTTTGGAAATCGGGAAGCCCATTAAGGTCTCCGCTACCATCTTCCCATGAAAACCCCCAACAAACTTCTCCCTGCTCCCTGGAGCCTTCTAATTGGAAATGTCTCAAGTCCAATCCAGACTCATGTGAACGTAAACTCACAGGAACACACACTGGGCTGGCCCCTGTGTTATGCCCCTCCACATGCGAGTCCCATCTGGGCCACCTGCCTAGCCTGGCGGAAAAATCAAACGGACAGCCCCAGTTTCTCAACCCTACCTCCACCCCCCAGTGCCCACCCTCCGCTTCCTGAGCAGGTTGGTATTCCTCATCTTGTTGCATATTGCTTAATGGCACGTCCCTGATTCTGCCTTTTTTATACCTGAAGGGCTAGCAAGTCTACCGCCGCCACTTTCCGAACAGCCTGCGCTCACCTCATGTCTGTCTCACATTGTGGTCATTCTCACCATGTGCCAAACTTTTGCATAATGCTATTGTACACTCCATCAATGACCAAACTGAAAACAAAAACAAAAACTCACTGCCATGGAATGGATGCTGACTCCTAGCGACCCTGGAGCCAGGGCGGACCCGCCCCTGGGGGTTTCTGAGACCGTCTCTCTCTATGGGAGTAGAAAGCCTCACCTTCGTTCCTCGGAGTGGCTGGTGGTTTCAAACGCCCCATCTTGCGGTTAGTAGACCAAGGCATAACCTGTCCACCTTTCTCAAGGGGGCCTCAAAAAGTTGGTGTGAAAATTCCATTATCTTCTTGTTTCAGTGTTACCACACATTTTTTAAGCCTTCTTGTCCATGCATGATGAAGAACCTCCCTCTCCCCCGCCCCCGCCCCCCCAAAAAAAAAAGAAAAAGGGAGGTGGGGTATGACTCACCTTATTGCAGTATTTCCTTTCTGGTGGCAGTCTGGGTGGGGGTCCTGAATATCTCAGTGGTCCACCTGCACACAGACTATCTCCATGTGACTTGAAAATTCCTCCCACTGGTAGGAGGAGTCTCTTTGCCCTCAGTTCTGAATTTGGGTGTATGGATCATGTGATTGCTCTGGCCAATAGGGTGCTAGTAGACACCATTGTCTGCAGAGGTTTGAGGAGGTACTCATGCCTGTCTGTTCCCATTTGGGGAGCTGGCCGTGCGATGCCACCATGCCCAGGGCTAGCATGTTGAGACACCTGTGAGAATGAGCCAAGTGTCCCAGTGGTTTTGCTCAGTCAGTTGACCCCAGGCTGTGCAAGAACCCAGCTCAGAGCAGACGCTAAGCCCAGACTTAATCGCTAACCTGGTGACTTGTGGGTGAAAAGGAGCCCCAGCCTCTCAGGTCCCTGAGTCCACTGCCTTTTGTCTTTCAGGCATCTTTGCAGGGGAAGCCCTGAGGCATGACCATTGATAGCCCGGCCAGGGCTGGGCAGAGTCAGGGAGGTGGTCCCGGAAGAAAGGGGGACAAGGGACCATAGGAAGGCAGACAGAATAGTTGCCTTTCACTCCTAGGAGTTGGAAACTACTCGATGGCAATGAGTTCAGTTTGGTTTTCAGAGTCCCAGACGTTTCCGCTTTCCTTTACTGCAGGAGCCTCGCTGGGGACATTATTACATTATCTGCCATCCCTTTTGTGCGCTACACTCCTGTGAATGATTTCTCTTCGATTGAAAAGCCATAGAAACCTTTGATTTTCTTACGTATGCTTTGTCCGATGAACCATGCACAGGTGTTAAATGATGAGGTTTCCTTTAGCTTTGGTGTCCAGGAAGTTCGGCCCAAATGTATGGGACAAAACGAGGAGGAGTTTAGGACCTGAAAGAAGTGGTTGCCTTGTGCTAGGCGTCCCTCTCACTTCAGTGGACCGTTTTACCTCACATGTTCTCTGTTCTAATCTGAAGTCTATCCCTCTCGACACTCAGCCTTGCCGTGGGAGTGCGAATTGGCACAACTTCTATGGAGAACAATTTGGCAACATTGCGCTTCAAATGCATATGCCCTTTAGCCCAGCAATTTCACTTCTAGGAATTTATCTTACAGCTGTGCTGTAAATGTGAATAGTTGTGTGTGTGTGTGTGTGTGTGTGTGTGTGATCATTTATCGTGGTTTTGTTAGTAATAAGGCAAATAGTTGGAAACAGCCTAAATGTGCATTCTTGAAGGACTGATTAAAACATGGTACACGCCCTAGTGGCATAGTCGGTTTACATGTTGGGTTGCTAACTACAAGGTCACCAGTTGGAATCCACCAGGTACTCATTGGGAGAAAGATGAGGCTTTCAACTCCCAGGGGGCAGTTCTACAGTGTCTGATGGCAGTGAGTCAGTAAGTAACAATCCACAGTGAGTGGCAATACGTAAGAACAGCCCACTATTGGATGAGAACTGGGACAAGAGATGTTCATTTTAGACCATACTTGCATATAACTTCATCCAAAATAGTAAAGGAAAAAGGAAATGGCCAAACGTGCTTCCTAATATGAACAGAGACAAGGACTCTAATTTCTCTGAAGCATTTGCATCCTGTCTTCAGCTACACCTCAGTGGTCTGAAGGAATGAGTCTACCTGCGCTAAAGGCTCATCTCTGAGGGTCGTGGGCAGCTGCATGCATAGCGCCTGTGGTTTAGTAGATCGATTCAACTTACCAGCATTTGCCGAAGGCCTCTCATGCGCCAGGTCTTCTGTCAGGAGCTGGAGGCAGGACTCCTAAGACTCCATCCTTGGCAATCAGGCAGACACACAGGTGACAGGTACATGGTCCTGAATTTTAGGGTCCATGAAAGTGGAAGCTGTTGGAGTCATCTGTATCTCTAGCGTCTATGCCGTAGAGTAGACACAACAACCTGTCTGTGTGGAATGAAGGGCTGAGCCAGTCCGCTCTGGGTATGGACAAAGGAGGTAAGTCTTGAGAGGGAAGCAACTATGAGTTGTTGTTGTTGTTGGGTACTATCGAGTCATCCCTGAGTCACAGTGACGTTATGGGTAACAGAGCCAAGTGGGGCCCTATCCTTTCTAACCTGCTTTCTAATCATCGCTGCGTCAGAGCTCATCATTGTAGCCTGTGTCCACCTCACTCAGGGTTTCCTCCTTCTGCTGCTGGCCCCCTCCTGCACCAAACATGACGTCCTTCTCCAGCGACAGGTCCTCCTGATGACGCGTCCGAAGGAAGCACGACAGCGTTTCAGCAGCCTCCCATCCGAGGAGCTCCCGCCGCACTTCCCCCAGATGTGTTTGTTCTTCGGCTGTCCGTGTTATAGTCACTATTCATCACCCACTTCCCCACAGTCCACACGAACGTGTTCTTCATTGGTCTCCTTCACTGTCCGTCTGCCCCGCGCGGATGGGGCGATGACAACGGTCACAGCTGGGCTCGGGTGCACCTCAGTCATCAAGGTGCCTGGGACTGCGTCTGGGATTTTGAGGAGGTCTTTGGTGGTCTAGTTGCCCCCTCCCTGCAGCATTCAGCTTCCTGACTGTGTCCATAGGTTGATACGAGTGGAATGACATTCTTGACAACTTCATTTGCCATGATATTATTTCTTGGTACGTTTCCTCCATATCCAGGTGTGTTTTGTACTGATCTTCCTGAGTAAGTGCTTTAAGTTCTCCTGGTTTGCAGCGAGCAACGCAGTGCTGTTGGCTCATCACAGATTGGTAGTGAGTCTTCCTCAAAGTCGGCTGCCATTTTTTTCCTCACGTCGGCCAGCTTCTCAGTTCCTTGGCTCGACCCTGACATGCAGTAAATGTGCTGCCGTGATGCAATCCTGCTGCACATCTTTCCCACTTTGAAGTCGCCCCGTTTCCCTTTCTTTACTGTTTGAACAACTGCCTCTTGGACTAAGTGTGGGTTCCATGGGAGCACAGTGAACTCCTGGAATTCCTGAATCTGGCACAATCCACATGGCTGTTTGCAGAGTCAATAAAACACAAGTAAACATTTTTACAGTAGACGCTGCCTTCAGCCGAGATCCATCTGACATCCCTAATGGCATTTCTCATTCTACCTTCTCATCTGAATCAGCTGCAACTAGTTTGAGTCATCTGAAGCAAAAGGTTGCCGGTTGGCATTAATACTATTAATTGATCATTTATATTTCCCTTGGGATCGTCCTCCTCTCTCGTGGCTACAAATGAGGAATGCTTCCAGCTGATTGGCAGGGTGCTGTCTTCTACGTATCTCGATACGGAGGAGCAGCACTTGCAGGGTTGCAGCCATTGATTGAAGCATCTCAGGTGGTGCTTCCTCAATTCCTAGACACAGTGTTTTCACTGTCAACTTCAGTGCCGCTTAAACTTCGTGCTTTAATACCTACTAGAGGTTCTTAATCACAGACTCCCTCCTGAAAAGGTTGAAGGTCAACCAATTCATTTTGGTCCAGGGACTCTGCCTTCCATCTTTTCCTGATGCTCCCTGCATCATTCACCGGTGTGTCCCCTAAATTCCTTTAATATTACAACTCAAAGCTTGAGTTTCCTCTTCAATTATTTTAGCCTGAGAAATGCTAAACATATTTGGTTTTCTAACTCCAGGTCTTTGCACACCCCATTTTGCGTTGCGGTGTCTCCTTGAACTGCCCTCTGTCATCTCCTGGGCTGCTCTGCCAGGTCATCAGTTCTGTCATCCACTTTAGCTCCCTCTGCACTCCAGAGCAGGCATCAGAATCTCTTCTGAGACCCCTTTTGTCTTTTCCTTCTTTCCTATGTTTTAAATATATCTTACTTTCTTCTTATTTGATTCCTTGAGGTCTCTCACAAAGCTTCTGGTCTGCGATCATTCGTATTTTTCTTTAAAAAAAGTATTATTAGTTGGGAGTTAATACATATATCATTCCATAGTTCAATCACATCAAGCAGTATTGTACAATTGCTACCACGGTCTATTCTTGAGATGGTCTTGGAATTCAGGCGAAATATATTCGAGATCCTGCTTGGGCTCTCATGGGCTTGCCTTGATTTTCTCCAGCCTCGGTTTGAGCTTGCTTATGAGCACTTCCCAATCTGTTCCACGGTTGGCCTTCAGCTTGTCTTGACTGATAGTATTCAGCTTCTTCATTATTTACTTCCATCAATGTAGTTGTTTTGATTCCTGTGGAATCCATCTGGTAGAGTCCATGTGTATAGTCATTGTTTGCATTCTTGGAACTGGTATTTCTGATTTTATAAAAGTTATTAGACTTACAGAATTCTGTCTTGCCTTCTCTGGAATTGTTTTTATTACAAAGGCAATTTTTTTTCCCCCAACTGCTGATTCTTCTTTCACACTGAGCTGCTAACTACAAAGTCAGCAGTTCGAAACCACCCGCAACTCCTCAAAAGAAAATCAGAGCTTTCTACTCTTGTAAACAGTTAGTCTTGGAAAGCCATGGCGGCAGTTCTACGCTGTCCTACAGGGTTGCTAGGAGTTGGCATTGGTGCAATGGCCATGGCTTTTTTCAGGTCCATCCTTGCTTCCAACTTTTGGATTCTATTAACTAGCAATGCATCCTGATTGCACATATAAGCAATTTCAGACGACGGCAGTTCTTAGAAGTCTTCAGTCTCTTCCTCTTTGTTGTTAGTGGTTAAAGAGTAAATTCAATGAACAGTTATGTGAACTAGCCTTTCGGGTAGGTCTGTGGTACTGAATCGATCATTGATTCACAGCCTTTTATTTCAATTTATCTTGAAATGTTCTTCTTGATGACGACACCTCACTCTTTGATTTGCCATTTTCAGTTCAATAAATCATACCATTGTTGGATTCAAAATGGCCCATACCAGTACATTTCAGCTCACCAATGCCTAGGATATTGATCCTCCAGGTTCCCATTTAAGTTTTGACAATTTCCAGTGGTTCTTGATTCACACTTTATATGTCCCAATTACTACTGGAGGCTTGCTTCTATTATTTCTCATTCAGAGGAGTGCCACATCTTCAAAGGTAGGTCCCCATGGCTTGACTCCACCTGCATCATGAAGGTCAGTTAAACTTGGGGGAAGGACGCCATTCTTCCCTAGGTATCATTTGACTGCCTTCCAACTAGAGGAAGTCATTTTCTAGCATGGTATTCTACAAGGTTCTCTTGTTAGTTGAAGTTTCACTGGCTTTCTAAGTACTGTGGGTCAGTAGGCCTTTCTTCCTGCTTGATCTTAGTCTGGAACCTACTGACATCGCCACGGGTGACCCTGGTGATATTTGAAATACCGGTGGAATAGATTCTAACACCCTAGCAAAGCCCTAGCAATCACAGTACCACAAACTGAAAGAAAAGTATCTATGGTTGAGTAATGTAAATAAAATAGTAGAAATTAAATAAATATCAAATCAATTTACATAAAATAAAATCAATTGATTAAATTAGTAAAACAATAAATTAATAAAAATATAAGATTAAATAAAATAATATAACTAAAAATAAATTAAATTAATAAAATTAGTAACACAAAGTAAATTGTGTATATAAAATTAAGTCAGTAAATAAACAAGATAAAGCAATAAAATATGAAACTGTAGAATTGAACTTCATAGTTAAAATAAGTTACATAAAGCCAAACTGAATGCCATCAAACTGATTCTGACTCCTGGTGGGCCTGGGTAGAGTTTCCAAAGCTGCAAATGTTCGCAAGAACAGATTAGCACATCTTTCCCTACAGAATGTTGGTGGGTTTGAACGAAAACCCGCGCAGTTAGTGCCACAGTGTCACCAGGGATCTCCAGATAAAATACACAAGATAACAGTAAACCAAATTAAATTATGTGTGTAAGGTAAAATAATGATATATGATCAAATAACTATAAAATCATGTGAATAAAAAATGCAATTAATTTACATAAACAAAATAAATATTAGAATTAAATGAAATTAGTTCCTAATAGAAAATGAATAAAATAATTTAAAACTTTCTAAATTTAACTTAATATTAGATTTATATTAAATTATTAGACCAGCTGTTTGAATAAATACCATTAAGCTATCCAATTAATTTAATTTTATCATATAAATTGAATAAATTATACATATATTAATTTAATTAATAAAGTAATATAAAATTACACAAAATTTAAAATATATGAAAAATAGTGATTAAAAAGACCTAATTAAATTAGATTAATAAAATTAAACACAATGCATAAAAAATATAAATAAATTAATATTTATTCAATTAAATGAAATAAATTAAATTAAGGTAGCAGAAATTTTTAAAAATGAATAACTTCTGTTAATTAAATTAATTAATACAATATCATGGAATTAAATTAAAGACTACCTATAAGATAAAATAGTTAATTTTAATTTATTAAAAACAAAATAACACAAATAAAATAAAATTAAATAATACAAATGACAAACATAAAATGAAGCATATTAAATCAAATTAAACAAATTAAATTCTGTTTAATAGGCCAACTAACTTAAATTACATAAATAAAGTAAATTAATTAAATTTATTTACATGAATAAAACTAAATTAAATAACAAAAATAAAAGTACAATAAACGTAAGTCACAGATAAAATTAAATAAATTAACCATTAAACTCAGTACATAATCACAATGTTTTTAATAAAAACAAATTATAAAATTATATGAAATAAATTTACATTTAAAATAAATAGATGAACTATCAGTAAATTAAATTACATAAGTAAGTCACCTAAATAAACTAAAATGAAATAGGGTAAAATAAAAATAATTTAAAATAAGATATTAAATTATATAACTAAAAGTATATTAAATAACAAAGGAACTTAATAAAATTTAAATTAAATAAGTATAAATAAATGTATGTACAGTTGTTATTAGATTAATTTAAATAACCAATTAGAACAAAAGTAATTTGAATAAAACAAGCTATAAATGAATGATACAATATAAGTAATTTAAATTAGATAAATTACATAAATAATAGCATAAGTAACTTTTAAAAGAACAGGAAATAAATGCATTTCATTGATAAAATTAATAAAACATCAATATAATAAAATAAATAGCAAAATACGTAATTTTATCAATAATTTACATAAGAATAAGCATACACTGAACACAGTGGCTGTGAGGATGGAGAGGAACAGGTCTCCCCGGCCCTGAGCAAGAAGGCAGTGTGGGGAGCTGCAGAACCAGAAGTTTGGTGGGGAACGTTGAGAGAGGAAGAGCTCTGGAGAGGAGAAAGCAGGAGAGGGGTGTGCATGAAGGTTTGGGGGAACTGCTTTTTCAGTCAGTAGCTTCTGAGGACTTTGAAGGGTTCCCAGAGAGGTGACAGGGCCCCATCCTTGGCTTACCCCTCCCTCCCAGGGCTGCTGCGGGGGCCGAGGGATTGACCATGCGCCCAGCATCGGAAGTCTGGGGCAGAGCCCAGAGGAGGCCACACAGTAATTGGTGGTTTTATGAGTTTTGCCCTGGAGGCGATGTTTGCAGATGCCAGTTCCAAATCCTGGGTACAGCCGCTTAGGAGTGGGACTTAAAGAGCATCTTTCAGGGCAGGAGAAGTTACCACCGATTGAAATGCAGGGCTTCACCTAGAGAAGGTAGCTTCCTTCTTTTTGCCTTTCAGGGAAACTCAATTTCATTCCTCTGGAAGGTTCACGGAGCTGTGGCTCTCAGGACACAGCCACACGGTCCCAGGGGCACAGGGAAGGTCTCCTTGGGGAGGCCTACAGGGGGCCCTCACCCCAAGGACAGAGACCGTGCTTGGGGTCATCAAGCCACAGTGGGGTTCACAGCTCAGTTCGCTTTGACTGCTTCCTTTAAAGACAAAACTGCAGCGTCATCTACCAGAGAGCGTGACTTGGGCACTGGATGTGGTCCTTAGGGAAGCGTCTCGGGGCTGTGTCTGATTCCGTGGGCACGATGACTGACAGTGTATAGACGTGACACTGTTAAGAGTGAGGTAGGATTCTGTTTTGAAAAATCCCTTTTCAGGGGATGGAGAAAACAGGCAGCCGGGGAGATAAAAAGTACAGACAGGGCCAAGGTCATGAAAATCCATTTTATGTGCGCACTGACAAGGTGCACATGGCCTGGACTAGAGCCTTCTGCCTGATGGGTCCCTGCCAGCATCATGTACTTTTTCACGTGCTGACTACAATGAAGCTAAAGGTCTCTGCATAGCCACAGTCCACGGAGACTGCACCATTTCACTGTCACATGGAAAGGCAGCCTGCTCAGCAGGGAGTTTATTTGATCGCTACTCCCTGAGGCCCTAACTTCCCCAGGGGGTTGGTTCCATCCCTTGCTCCCAGAGCACGGAGCTAGCTCGGCACAATCTGCCTATCTTTTGGCACCTGAGAGATGCCTGGGAGGCAGGTGTATCTGCTCAAAATCCAACCTGTTTTTATGGCCAATCGCAACGAGACTGGCCGTGGTATTGGAGGAGTCAGGGTTTGTCACTGTGCCAAGAATACAGTTTCATAACAGCCATAAAAAACAAGGACTCGATTGCGCCCAGGGATATAGAATCAAGGGTGAGGCGCTCCAGCTGTGTAGCTAACGATGAGAACCCTCTCAGCAAGTTGGCAGGAGGCTTGTATACCAGCTCTATGCCTTTTGAGGAGGCTGTAAAAGAGACCCAAGACACTGCCTTTGGGTCAGATGGAGAGGATTCCGGCAGCCCAGCTTTCCCTTCAGGGAGGCCTTCTCTCTGCTCCCACCAGATCCACAGATAACGAGTCAAACCCCACACCAGACCTGATGCCACGCAGTGGATGACAGCCCATTACAGCCCCGCGCACACAGAGTAGAATTGTCCCTTGGGGTGTTTTTCTGGCCGGTAATCTTTACACTGGAGGAAAGATGAAGCTTTCTTCCTCTGTAACAATTTGCAACCTCAGACACCCACAGGGGAAGTTCTACGCTGTCCTACTGGGTGGCAATGAGCTTGCTTTAGTTTGCTATTCTTCAATCTTCTCCCTACTTTGGGCTCTTTTTTATATATATATATCATTTCATTGGGGGCTCGTACAACTCTTATCACAATCCATCCACCCATGTGTCAAGCACATTTGTTGCCATCATCATTCTCAGAACATTTTCTTTTTATTTGAGCCCTTGGTATCAGCTTCTCATTTTTCCCCCTTCCTTTCCCACCCTCCATTCCCCATGAACCCTTGATAATTTATAATTTTTTTCAAGCCTTAAACTGACTGATGTCTCCCTTCACCCACTTTTCTGTGGGTCCATCCCCCTGGGAAGGGGGGTTGTCTTTTTTTTTTTCAGGTATGAGCATAAGTTACTTTTCAAACTATGTATGACACTACAAGTGCAATTTGTACATGTATATATTTAAATTAACAGTATCGCACACAGTTCACCCAGTCATTAAATAGTTTCCAAGAACCTGATTATGAATGGCTGCATAGTATTTCATACTCTATTTAAACATGTCCATATGTTTGGACTTTTAAGTGGTCTAGATTCTTTTCCATTTAAAAAAGCCGTGTAACTATGTTTTTCTTTTTTTTTTAATTGGGGGCTCTTACAGCTCTTATCACAATCTGCGCATTTATGCATTGTGTCAAACACCTCTGTACCTATGTTGTCAGCATCTTTTTCCAAACATTTTCCATCCACTTGAGCCCTTGATATCAGCTCCTCATTTTTTTCCTCCCACACCCACCCTCCCTCCTCTGATAATTTACAAATTATTATTTTTTTGTTTTTTTCATGTCTTACATCAACTGATGTCTCCTTTCACCCACTTTTCTGCTGTCCGTCCCCCTGGGAGGGGAGCCATACATTGATTATTGTGATCAGTTCACCCTTACTCCCTCCCTCCAACTTCCCTTACCCTCCTGGTATCGCTGCTCCCCTTATTGGTCCTCAGGGATTTATCTGTTCTGGAGTCCCTGTGTTGCAAGCTCTTAACTGTACCAGTATGCATGTTCTGCTCTAGCCAGATTTGTATGATAGAATTGGGGTCATGATTGTGGGGTGGGGAGGAAGCAATGAAGATTTAGAGGAAGGGTGTGTGTTTCGGCATTGCTATCCTATACCGTGACTGGCTCATCTCTTCCTTGTGACCCTTCTGACGGGGTGTCCAATTGACTGCTGATGGGCTTTGGGTCTCCACTCTGCCCTCCCCCTCATTCCCATTGATATGATATGATTTGTTTGTTTTGTTTTGGGTCTTTGATGCCTGATACCTGATCCCATGGAAACCTCATGATCACACAGGCTGGTGTGCTTCTTCCATGTGGGCTTGGTTGCTTCTCAGCTAGATGGCTGCTTATTTATATTCAAGCCTTTAAGACCCCAGGCACTATATCTTTTGATAGCCGGGCACCATCAGCTTTCTTCACCACATTTGCTTATGTACCCATTCTGTCTTGAGCGATCCTGTTAGGGAAGATGAACATCACAGAGTGCCATGTTAATAAGACAAAGTGTTCTTCCATTGAGGGGGTACTTGAGTGGAGGCCCAGTGTCCATCTGCTACTGTAATACTTTATAAATAAATGTATGTACATAGATCTACTCCCTTATCATTATATATAAATGTATTTACAAATATACATGCCTGTATTTAAACCTCTATAAATGTCCTTTGCCTCCCAGTTCTTTCCTTCTATTTCCTTTTACTTTCCTCCTGTCCCACTATCATGTTGAGCCTTCATTTGAGTTTGGTAATTCCTCTTGGCTACATTGTCTTTGATTGAGCCCCCTACCCCCACCCCCATGCATCCTATGCCCTCCTCACCATCAATTTTAGATCTCTTATTTTTCCTTTGTCCCTGGGTTTGTTGGCAGCCCCCTCCTTTTCCCCCACCTCCCCCTCTCCCATGTCCCAACTATACATTTTTAATTTGCTTTGATTATTTCATTAGGATGATTTCCTAGAAGGGAAATTACTGAAACAAAGAGTTATAAACTTCAGATGTGCTGCCCCAAAATAAAATGCACCACTTTACACATATTCGCTAGTAATATGAGGGTGTCTAGTTCATTACAATGAGTCCTGGTGATGCTGTCTGGTAAGCATGGGACTGCTAACTGCAAGGTTGGCAGTTCAAACCCACCAGTCAATCCGAGGGAAAACCATGAGGTGCTTGTTGGTTTATTTGCTGGTTTATTGTATTCTTGTCAACAGAGAATTGTTGCAGTTTTTAAATATTTACAAATATAAAGGAACATTTGTTACTTAATTCTAATTTTCCATTGTTGATTATTAACTATAAAAATTAAAACCATAGAATGCAGCCTAATAGTAGCAGAACCAATCATTCAGAAGTGGAATTAACTTAGAAAGGTGACATCACAAACCCATGGGGGAAAAATACTACCTCCAGAAGGCCAATGAGACAACATTAGACCTTCACGTATGTGTTAGGCCAGTGGTCACCAAATGCTGGTGTGCATCTGAATCCCCTGCAGAGCTTTGAAAAACACAGCTGTGGGGGTGCTGCTCTTAGAGTTTCTGATTCAACAGGTTTGGGTTGGGCCCCAAGAATCGGAACTTCTAGGGAATTCTCAGGTGGTGCTAACGCTGATCCAAGAACCACACTTGAGATCCATTCGATTGTCTGATGACACCCCCCGCCACCC